>NC_056737.1:1246676883-1246746315 GCF_019279795.1 Protopterus annectens
GTAAGCAATAATGCCTGACAGGGTGTGTGTAATGTGTAATTAACACCCACTCAGGGTGAAAAAAGATGAGTTATATAGCGACACTACATAAACAAAATGGTAATACTCTCATTTTTGGTCAGTGATACGTTGCTTTTATCTATTTAACTGCAAAAAAAATGTGCATGTATCTTGCATGCAGGCAGTTGTTGTTTGCCTTGTTAGCATCTGAACTGGCAACTTTGTGACACTCATGAAACACTAAACATCTTGTTAGTGTGCAAAGACAGGGAGGATCTGAAATTGTTTTAATTCATTCAGGGCTAACGCCTAGTTCAGTGAGGTGGTTTAAGGGGGTGGATATTAAAGCTTCATGCATGCAATACTAGCTGTGTGGGCTTTTTTCCTCCACGCAAGCCTATAATACTTACAAGATGTATCAGATACACAACACTAATATTTCAACGTACCTTAACTATGGTACTGAATTTGCTGCATTCATAGCTATGACTAATTAGTATAAATGTGGAAAAAGGCATTTTTATTTGTTCAATTTAAATAATTTTTTTTCTCACATTTAAATGTTCTTTGACTAAGTTACATACAGTTGCTGTCTAGCCTATCAGGGTCTATATTAGATTGAAAATTCAGTTCAGCAAATGGTATTTTTGGTGCACTTGCATTGAACATGCCATTCGTCAAACTGTTCATACTGAGATTGTGGTACAGTGAAGATTGGAAAATTTGCCCTTTCCTCACTGTAATGCGATCTTGGAGTCGTTATATATAATTAGCGGGGTCCCCCACAAAGTGGAATTCGATGAATGGCATTTCTGATGAAATGCCATTCATTGAAGTAGATTTTGGTTGATTTAATATAGACCCAACTATCAGCAGTCAGGAATGGAACACTTTATTAACTAACTTCAGGAAGGTGTGAATGAGTTAAAGACTACATCTTTGTACACTTAATAAACCCCTACATTTTGCATATTTTCTTTTAATAAAAATTAAACATAAATAGCACAATAAAAACTTTTAGAATCTTAAGCTTACATCAGAGCAACTTAGTTAAACAGACATTCTTACTCTACTTCTCTAGATCTTCTGAAACATGCACATGAGGTCAGGGTGTTATTTCAACAGTGACAATCATCTAGAGCTAAGATTTACATCACTGGGTGACTATTTCTGTCATAGTTGTTCTTCCACACCACACACTCACACCTATACCCAATTTAGAGTGCCCAATCCACCTACCACATGTCTTTGAAATGTGGAAAGAAATGAGAGCACCTGGAGGAAATCCACACAAAACAGAGGGCATCCAGACTACACACAGAAGGCACCCAGGCCAAGAATCAAACTGGCGAACCTCTTGCTGTGAGTCAACACCATTATCCACTGCACCACTGTGCCATAAATAGAAAATTGAATTTCTAATATTTAGTTATTGACATATTTTAAGAACCCAAGCCCCATTCTGGGAGAAGAACAAAGAAACCAAAAAACTAAATTATGTCAGTCTGCTATTGAGCTTCATCCCATAGTCCAGGGTTTGATTCTGTCTGCCTACTGCATTCCTCTGAGCAAGTCACTTAAACAGGGAGTGCTCCAAGGTCATAACTGAAAATAGGCTTAGTCCTAGTGGATTTACCTGGTTAATGAATTAAAATAAATAGGTAATCCCCAGTACAACTATTTGAAGGTACGAGAAATTAAAAACATAATAAGAAACAGATTAACTATGATACATTAGTAGTACATAAAATATTAAGATATGATAAAAAGCATATTTTCAACTTTATATACTGCTTAAACTAATGCAATTTCTTTCTTTGGTATATGGAAAGTGTATATTCAACTTTCATTTCTTTCTTACAGTCGGGCCACATCACATTCTTCCCAGATTGCATATAACCACCACAGATTGCTTATTACACCATAATTTTAACTGTTAGATCTGTTTTAATTTTCATTTCTCTAGTTGGAAGACTATATGGTTATCGAGATTAGCTCTTTGGATTACTTTATAGTGTCGCTCCCAAATTATCAGAATTTTGCTTTTCACATGTAGTGTCAGCAATATCATGACAAATTCTCTGGAAAGAAATACCTGCATTCTTGAATCTTGAGTCTCTGGGAGATGTATATCACTTCTGCATGACCTTTTCACATTAGAAGCTAGATTAAGATCTCCTGAGTGAGTGACCTTCATGCAGTTTGATTTACGAATGTGTAGCATTTCCATCAGGGCCAGGTCAGAGACTGCCCTGTAAGCCAGGCACAGGTCACCCCTTAGCAATCTGTAGGAGACAGAATACAGTGACAAAGCTTTAAGTCTTTCTGCGTAAGACTTGTTTTGTGTACCTTGTAATTTCTTGGTGAGAAATCTATGTGGTTTCTCCAGTTGTTGCAAGTATCTGGTGAGGTACATGCAAAAGGGAGCATTGTACTCAATTACTGGTCTGATGTGGGCTGAGTGTAATGGAATTATAACATCCTTAGATCTAGATGGGATGCCTTTCTTATATGATGTGCTACATAGAAGGATTTCCTTACTGCTATGGATACATGGTGGTCAAAGCTCAGATTGATATCAACCTGAGTACCCAGATCACATACCACTGTTATTTTCTATCTAGAGGATAGTAACTCAAGTTCTGCAAGAAAGGAGAGCATTTCCTGTATTCAACACTTACAAGAGAAATGGTGTCTGGATACCAGGGAGATACTCAGTCATGAGGTTTGCTGTACTGCATTCAAACCTGAGCTACAGAACAGTGCATTCCACTCCTGCTAGTTAAAGATTAAGCAGTGAGGTTCGGAGCAGGAAGTTAAGGTCCACATTAAAGCTGTGAGAGAAAGAGAGAGAGAGAGAAGGGGTGCCTTATTTGTTATATAAACATACAGTCATGATAGGAAGCTATTTTTGTAATATTGTCCCTCACTGTTCTAAACTGTAATGCATGACATTTTGGCATATCTTGTTAAGGCAGATAATATTACATATCTGTGTGAAAAGTCGGTTTTAATTTGGATGGATGGATATTTCACTTGGAATTATACTTCACATTGTTAATAACCTAACCTCTTATCATAATATCTAGATATACTTTTCAGAACCTACCCTCCCCCCATTCTTAAGGTGGATTTGTATCTTTTTATTTTTATTTCCTAGTGTGAAGATAGGTGAAGGCTGCCAGCCTAGCCATATAGAATTTTGTAGATAATTCTGTCATTTGTAAATATTAATATAAGCCACTGGCTTGTTCTCTTAAATGGAAGAAAATGCTGTTAAATGTGGAGCTGCAAAGGTGTAACAACAGTGCACTCTGTTGTAGGAAGGTTGATAAGTCAAGTATTGTGTAATTGTTTGATGTCAAAACTTGGAACCAAGATGTCTAAATGAAGGAATTCTTCCTATTGTTTTGAGGCCAGAGTTAATGGCTAGAATTTACATGCATAATTTCTTTTATTGCTCTGGCTTCATGACCAGCTGCAAAATCAAAAGGGCTATTAACCTCTGAGTTTCAGTTAGCCTGGAAACCAGCGAAAAAATGATGTAATCTGAAATGGGTCAGTAGCACTGTGCTATCAATTTAAGGACAGAAAGACTCAGAGCATTTTGTATTTGTCTTGAGAACATCCAACTCACCAGGACTCTGCCTGCACTCTATATGTAAATTTATTTTAGAACTGTGTTTTCTTTTAGACATAGCTAGGAAATAGGAAGATTAGATTTTTTTTTCTGTACTGATGTCAGAACTTTTCTACTGTATTATTTTAAGCATTTCTCTGTGATCTCTGAACTCTTGACTAGCACTGTGTAGTAAGAAGTATTGTCTTGTGTTTTTATTATTTATTATTAAATATTTTTTAACCTTTCAACTGTGGCTGTTTTGTGTAGAGATAAGTTAAGCTCTATAGCACATTGCATGTATGTAGTGATACTGTCCAAGTCACTCCAAATAAGCCTAGACTGTACAGTTGCACAAAACATTTGGATAATAATGTTGCACAGTAGAATTGAACACCCTTTGATAAGGGCCTTTTTAGTAGCTGATAAATATTAGTGGGTGGTGGCAGCTGGTACTACCTTTTAGACTTAGCAGAAAGGGAGAACAGCTGGAGAAGCTGTGCCAGTCTTCCCCAGGAGTGTCTGTGTGTTTGTATATAACTCATATCTCAAAATGTGTGTGCATGTGTGTGTGTGTGTGTGTGTGTGTGTGTGTGTGTGTGTGCCAGCTACTTCGGCAAGGACACAAAGGACTGGTTGGACAGAGAGGGTGCTGGAGGTTTTAGTTTCCCCACTAGGCTGAGATCTGGACCCTATATCCATACCAGTGGGGAGTCTTATTGGGGCTCTAGAAAGAAAGGGAGAAACTAGCCCCAGACTGACTGTGATCTATGTGTGCTCTTAAGGGAAATTGTACTTTACTGTGTGTGTATTTGTTATCCTCCCCTATGTGGACACTGCTCACTGGAGTTAGTGGTGAGGAGTGAGGCTCCTTGATTGCTGGGCCAGTGCATGGGAGTCACATATTAATTGTTTGACAGTGGTGGGATACCCACACCACATATTAATTGGATGACAAATACTAATTGGCTTGTAGTGGTGTGGGTAGTGTGAATTCCAGTAGCTTGTGTACAGTGATCACTGAAGGTGTTTTTGTACTCTAAATCAGCCATGCAGTGAATACTCAGAGTTCAGATCACAATTGTTATTTCTTTTCTTAGCTTGGTTAGTCAGGGAGAGGAGGCAAGCATGTCAGCAGAGGTGTATAGAAAGCTGACAAAGAGCCAGTTGGCTGAAATGTGCCAGGCTAAGGGACTGGTGCATGGAAACCTGACTAAGGCAGACATGATTGCAGCTTTGGTCACAGCTGCATCAGAAAACAGCAACAAGGAGGACAATCAAACTGGCCGTGGCTATGTATAACACTCAGAGAATGGACAACTCAACCTTTCTGCAGAGGACATAAAAATCCATCTGGAGCTAAAGAGACTTGAGTTGGAGGCCCGGCATTTGGAAACAAAACCAGCAGAGAGACTGAGATGTCTACAGGCTGAGGAGAATGAGAAACTGCTATGCCTGGAAGCTGAGGAGAAGGAAAGGCAGAGGCAGCACAAAAAGGAGATGCTGACTCTTCGCCAGAGTCATGGAGGCAATGGGGAAGTGAGTACAAGACAAGACGAGCGTACACTGCAAAGTTCATCAAGGTTTAATAGCTGAGTAAAACAATCTTACAGCAATCAGTAGTCCAGTGCACACTCTGGTAACTGCCAAGCAATAAAAAGTTAAAAATGATCTGGCTGCACAGAATCCAAGTCACAAAGTGTAAAGCGCTTTTCGTTAGGAAACACTTCTCCTAACTTCTTCAGACAATAGTGCTCAAAAAGAAAAAACAAGTTTAAGTACTATCCTAGTGACTCATAGTTGTTAATACAATTAAGCCAATTAAGCACAGTCACATAATTTAAAGATGTAATCCTAAAATACTGAAGTCAAACAGTTTGTTTTTTGTTAAGTCATTAGGTAAAATGAGTGCCTTAGTTTTATAAAAAACAAAGTTCTGTTGTCTTATAACAGAAGATATAGTAAATTAAATAGTATTAATTAAAATCGTAGTTAATTCACTTTACTTATAACTAATGTTCAGGGACCCGTGGAAGTAGTAATCTTTTAATAAAAAACTGTGTTGTGTAATGTTTCATTTAACCTATAAAAGGTGGGTGTAACTTAGCAATTGTAACCTCCCTAGGGCTAATGAGCATCTATTATTTAACCATCCAAAAAAAATAATGTGTGTGCAGCTACTATCTCTTAAGGCTCTTTAGTTTTAGCACACATAGAATAGAAGTAATTTCACTCAAGCCTGGTGGAAAGCATGCATTGCGTCTAAGCTGCCACAAAACTTCCAATTTCTCCAGCATAAGTGTACACGCCTCTCCTCTACTATTCATCTCAATTGAGTTGATGGCCTTAAATTTGAAACTGTAGTTAGGGTTTTCAATGCAGTGTTTAGCTAGTGGGCTCTCCATTTTCCTTTTGTTAATGTAATAAACATGTTAGTAAATCCTCTCCTTAAACTTACGGTCAGTCTTGCCTACTTAAAAACTAGGACAGCACTGACATAATGCTACACAGACTAAGGCCTTGGAGTTACAGTTAAACTTGTTCTTCAGGAAATAGTCTCGCCCCCTAATAACAAATTTTTTTTATTGCTTGGCAGTTACCGGAGTGTGCACCGGACTACTGATTGCTGTAAGCTTGTTTTACTCAGCTATTAAACCTTGTTGGACTTTGCAGTGTACACTCGTCTTGTCTTGTGCCTATTAGTTTTTGAACATTTTTAGTAAACATGGGAAGTGAGTAACCAGACCCCAGAAGCACAAAACGTCTGTTAATTTCTTCCGCAGTTTACAGAGGGGGATAATTTTGATAGTTTCATTCATATGTTTGAGAGAGTATGTAAACAGTATGATGTTGAGCAAAGGGTCTGGGTACAGTTCCTGACTCCCTTACTCCATGATAAAGCTGTAACTGTTTTGTCCAAAATGTCGACGTTGACTGTTTTAATTATACTGCTGTTAAAAACTGTTTGTTAGAATTTTTTAAGCTAACACCTGAAACGCATGGGAAAAAGTTTGAGGATAGACACAAGGCAGATGAAAGTGTGTGTGAATATGTTGCTGAACTGAGCACCTATTTTCATATGTGGGTGAGTGGATGCCAGGTCACCACTTTTGAAGGGCTGACAGACCTTTTGGTGAGGGAACATGCCTTTAACACTTTGTCTGAGGACATGAGGATCTAGTTAGCTGATAGACAATGTGCTACTTCAGAGGAGTTGGGGAATAAGGGAAATCTATACCTAGCAAGCAGGGCATCCCTGCACAGGAAAGGGACCCCCAGTACTGCTCATGGGTCTAAAGGAACCCATTGTGGGCAGCCCAGACTGCCCTAACAGAGTCTGCCAGTAGCAGGGGAAGTCACTAGTCCAGGTACACGTCCAGGACCTAGGGTTAAATGTTTTGAATGCAACCAGTGAGGTCATTTGGCATACAGCTGTCCATGGAGGCAAGCTGGGGAACATAAGGTGAGAGAGCCAGTAAGCAGGAAAGACAAAATGCCAATAGTAGGTTGTTTTGAGACAACAGGAGTACTGAACTACCATCCTGCAGATGTCCTGATAGGGGAGGGTTTGATGAGGCAGTACCATGTGTTTATGCAGTTACACGCATTCGGGCTTCAAGACAAGCATGTGGGTCTGGTAGCCTGGGGGAGACCCAGACAGATCTCATACTCACAGCCAGGACTGGTGAGGTGATTACTTCAGGGAGGAAGCTATGGTGTAGCAGTAAGACTGAAGGTGAGCCACAGGTGCTTGTGGGTAATGATATTCCCTTGGACAGAGTGACTGCAAAGGTAGAGGTTACTAGCAGTACCCAGGCTGACATTGAGGCACTGCTGTCAGAGGATACCAGACTTCCTGTGGAAGGAGCTGGGAAGAGTTACAAAGAGTTGAGACAGGCTCAGCTCTCAGAACCTACATTGCAAGGCCTGAGGCAGGTAGCTAGGGAGGCACCTGATTCTCAAGGAAAGGGGGAATCTGTATACAGGGACAGAGGGTTACTATATAGAGAGTGGACTCCTGAGGGAAGGCTAGAAGTTGAGAGGGTACAGCAGTTGGTAGTGTCTAGAGCCTACCATCTGGTGCTTCTAGAGAAAGCCCATGGTATCCCTTTTGCAGGTCATATGGGCATAAAACGTGCAAAGAGACATATTATACAGAACTTCTTTTGGCCTGAAATTTCCAGAGATGTAACAGGGTACTACAGGACCTCTGAGCAGTGCCCAAAGATAGCCAAGGTAGGAGATAAGGTGAGAGCTCCTTTGATGCCTTTGCCTGTGATTAAGGAGCCATTTCAGATGGTGGCTATGGATATTGTGGGGCCTCTGAGTACCCAAAGTTCCACAGGGAAAAGTATATCCTAGTGGTAGTAGATTATGCTACAAGATACCCTGAGGCAGTGGCTTTGTCCTCCATTGAGGCAGAAAAGGTGCCAAATGCTTTGTTAGAGATTTTCAGCAGGGTAGGTTTCCCAAAAGAAATTCAGACTGATAGAGGTGCCAATTTCATGTCAGTACTGCTGGCTTGTCTGCGGAAGTGCTGTGGTGTGAAGCACCTGAAGTCCACCCCTACCATCCCCAGACTAATGGTCTTGTTGAGAGGTTAAACTCTAAATCAAGTCAAGCTGTACACACACACACCGATCTACATCCTCCCTCTTAAATGGATTGTCTTCAATTAAATGACATTGGAATAAGACATGCAATAATATATAGACATTAGAAACAAACAATGTTAATGTCAAAGTTTACGTGTATCTGTAATATGGTCTGGAAATATGACCTGATCTAGTAACATAGTATTCAGAATTGGGTTTAGCAACAAGGACAGTCTTCAGTGAACAACTGGTATCAGGAACTTTGGGATTCATCTCAGGAACAGGGATATGCACTGAAATGTCTTCAGGAACATCAATACTGGACAACTCATTCTGAGACAAAGAATATTTCTCACAGGCTAGTTGCTGTGCTACAGGCTCAGACACCGGCACCAAATGTTTTTGATTCTGCCTAAACTCTGGTCCTTGTGATTCCACGATGTACAATCTCTGCTCTGGGCAAATACTTTTCAGGACTCCAATCCGATGATAACCTTTGCACATTTGCATTCTCACTGTCTCTCCTTCACATAATGGATTGAGCAGTTTGCTGGACATGTCATAATAAGACTCCTGGGCTAGGCATTTCTTTAACAGATGGGCTTTCACAGATCTGTTATTCTTAGCACTTGGAACCAATAACCTACTGCTGATTGGTAACTTACTTCTGCTTTGTCTCAACCGAAATCTCTGCGCAGATGAACTGAGATGTTTATCAAGAGATTCAAGAGATTCAGGAAAACATCACTATTATCTTGTTTTGACTTCTCTAGCAACTGTTTTGCAGTTTGAACTGCACATTCTGCCAAACCATTTGACTGCGGATACTCAGGACTACTTGTGACAGGAGTAAAGTCCCATTCTTTGGCAAATCTTTGGAATTGCTGGCTAGTAAACTGTGTACCATTGTCAGAAATAACTTTTTGTGTTCTCGACCATGGTAGTCCAGGAATCTGGTTTAGCTGAAGTGATTCCTTCTGTTGATGTGGCTTTGGACTATTACAAACAGAACAAGATGAAAGTATTTTCTCAATGTCTTGTGACATAGAAAGCCAAAACACTAGTCCTCTCTCCCTCCTTTTGATAGAATCAATTCCTGGGTGGCTAGGATGCAAAATAGTGATATACTCTTGTTGCATGGACTTTGGAACAATGACTTTTGGACCTTTCGTGACAATACCATTATCAGGCAAAATCTCATCTCTGTAATATTCCAAAGGTAGAAAAAAATGCACTAATGAACTGTAAATAAAATAAAAGGTGTAAAAAGAGCAAACCAAACCACTTTAATCAAACAAACAGTTTCTTGATTAAATTGGTTTGATTTTCTCTTTTTATACCTTAAAATTTCATCTCTGTATGGAAAATAAGGCTGTACTTCTTGTGGTAAACTAGAATGCTTTGACGGCCATCCTCGATTAATAAAGTGGTTGAGCTTCTGGAAAACAGGATCTGAGGGTGTATGACTCCTCATTGAGATGTGTGGAAGAAAAATTTCTCACTTCCATGGCTTTACAATCAAGTGACTCATTCTCATGCTCTTCAGTGGTATTTCTGGATGATCTGGATAATGTATCAGCAAGATAAAGACGTTTGCCTTTTGTGTAAACAAGATTGAAATTGTACTTCTGCAGTCTCATTATACATTGCAATCTGTCTGGAGCTGAATGCATAGGCTTTCTCAAAATAGTGACTAGAGGTTGGTGGTCTGTTTCGATCTGGAGAGGGCTACCATAAATATAATCATGGAACTTCGAACATGTAAACACAATAAAAGTTCTTTCTCTATCTGAGCATACTACATTTCATTTTGCGTTAAAGATCTGGATGCATAGGCCACAAGTTGACCCTCTTGAAGAATGACTGCATCAAGACCAGATTTCGAAGAATCACAGGAAAGAGTAACTGGTTTGTGAACATCATAGTATCTCAGAGTTGGTGGACTGGCAGTTCTCTGTTTCAGGACTTCAAATGCTCATTGGTGTTGTTCTAACCATGACCAGGATATATCTTTACATGTCAGCTCTCTCTAGCAATGCTGCTAGTTGGCTTAACTCTGGAATAAACTTGCTTAGGTAGTTAAACATGTCAAGAAAACGTGCTTGAACATTGTCTGGAGCTGGCATCACAAGAATAGCTGTTTGCTTGGAAGGGTCTGTTCATAAGCCTGAACTGGTAAACAAATGGCCAATATAAGTAACTTCTCATAACCTGAACTTGCACTTCTTAGGATTCAGCTTAAGATTCACTTGATGAGCTCATCCTAGAATGTACTTGAGATTTCTGCCATGCTCAGCTTCACCATTACCTCCTACTAAAATATCTTCTACTATAATAACACAGGGATACCCAGAAAAAATTTGCTCCACTGCACGCTGAAAGACTTCACTGGCAGAATTTATCCCAAATGGCATTCTCAAAAATATGTACCAGCCAAAAGAAATACTGAATGTAGTTAGAAATAAGAGTTCTTGTCAAGCAACATTTGCCAGAATGAACTCTTTACATCTAAGATATAAAAAACAGTGACATTTGGCATCAGAGCTGCGACTTCTTCAACTGTACGCATTGGATGATGAGGTCTTTTTAGTGCTTTGTTCAAATCTCATGGATCAATACATGTTCTGATATCATCTGAGCTTTTCTTATAAGCTATCACCATGGAAGATATCCATTCACTTGGTTCATCAACTGGACAAATTACACCTTACTGCACCATTTTATCTAGCTCGGCTTTAACTTTGTGCTGCATAGCTACTGGAACCTTCTGGGTTAGTCTGACAACTGGGCTGACATCTGGGTCTAACTTCATGGAGTACACAACTGGGAAGCTTGCCTAGTTTGTCTTCAAAAAGATCAGCATAGGTAGAGAAAATATACCGGGTGAAATTTGAGCTGTGGTCTTTTAGGTTCATAGGTTCATAGGTTCATACTAGGCTATCTGCCCTAGGGCATTTATAAGCCGAGCCAGAGTATGTTTGGCTTTCACCACCCATTTTAAATTAATTTTGCTATGCCCTTTTTCGAGGTTAGTATACTGTGCCTCTGACTAACAGTGACACAGAAGTGATACCCGAGGTAAACCTACGATCTCCCATCCACTCATCGAGATTCCTCTTGAAGAGGGTCAATGAGGGACTCTGCCTAACCTGGACTGGGATTTTATTCCAGAGTGAAGGGAGCCTCTGGGTTATGAATCTGTCCCTCCAGCATGTCCTATTTATTTCAGTGCTGAGGTTCAAATCTCTCGAGCGTGTAGCTCGATGGGATTTGGATTTTTTGAGGTGCAGCATGTCCCTTAATTCCGGGTTGGACATGGCCTTATACGTCAGGCACAGGTCACCTCTGAGCAGGCGGTATGCCACTGAGTAGAGCTGGAGTTTCTTTAACCGGGCAGCATATGGCATCTGTTTGAGCCCTTTGATCCTCTTGGTGAGGTACTTTTGGGGTCTTTCCAGTTGCTGCAGGTGTTTGGTAAGGTACATCTCAAAAGGGGCATTGTACTCGATTAGGGGCCTGATGAGGGATGAGTAAAGAGGCACGATGACCTCCCCTAATCTAGATGTGAATCCCTTCATGATTAGGTGGGGCTATATAAAATGTTTTTCTAACCACTTTGGCCACGTGGTTGTCAAATGAGAGATTGCTATCAACTTGGGTCCCCAGGTCCCTAATTACTTCTTCTGTACTTAATGGATTACCACCTATGTGATAATTTGTGGGCACTTTGTTTTTGCCAAAGGGGATGACTATACACTTTTTGGCGTTTAGCTTGAGGCCATGGCTCTGGCACCAGTTGTCTTTTTAAACTAACATGATGGACTTCCTTATTAAATGAAAGCAGTCACATTTTCAAACTGTCTCTGAGCCCTAATAATGACTGGATGTGCCTTTTGACCGCATCAAATAGCAAGTCCTAGCTTCCCGCAGCAGAACAACATGAAAGTACCACTGAACCTTTGGTCTGAATCTCTTCACCACCATAAGCAACAAGCTTCGCAAACTTTGCCAAATCAAGCTTCTCACCAGCACATATTCTAGCAATTTTTTCTGCACACATAACATTATAACATTGCACTTTGAACCTGTGTCATTTCTGAGCTTTGTGGGTCTCCCATTTATCTGAACAGTACAAAATACTTCATTCTTTGACCATAAATCTACTGCAGTGACTGTTTCATGAAGCACTGACAAACCATCAACATAAAGAGTAGGGTTGCAGTTTTCTAAATGATCTTTTTTTGAATGTTCACTTTTATTAAAATAATGTGTGCCTTTTGATTTACAAAACCATTTGAAATTATTTCAGTTATTGCATTTGCGACATTGCTGACCTAAAGCTAAATATTTTTTTTTCTTTTAGGCTCATGAATTCCTCCACAATTATGACAGTTGGCTATGAAACTGGGTATAGGCGCATGCTCTGAATTTGCTGACTCACTCTTATGCTTCACTGACAATGTACAGTTTCCAGAGCACACCTTGGAACTTGCTAGAAAGCTACCACAGGGTTTCCTTGCAAGTGTTGCAGGGTTTATAGTTGCAGTCATGTACGTGGGCCTGTTTCTGTTAACCACATGCTGCATACTATCAACATGGGCTTTAGAAGTTACTGGAAGCATGCATCTCTCATTTTTAAGCATATTTGTGTACTTTTCTATAATCTCGTATATCTGACAAATATTAAAGGCCTTATTCAAAGTTAAATCACTGTCACAAAGCAAAATCTTTCCACAGCATCATCTTTAATACCACACACAAGTCTGTCTTTTATCAACTAATCCCTTAAATCACCAAATCTGCATGTTTTAGCTTTGTTTCTCAAATCAGTTATATATGCTGCAAAAGTTTCACCAGGCTTTTGATCCCTTGTATAAAATAAGTGCCTTTCCATTGTAATATTTGTTTAGGGTTTACATATTTCCTTAAATTTAAATTTTAAGCACTTGGGGTCCTCCCTTGACTCAGACAGTACAACTATATGACGGTTTCCCCCCTCTCCTGTAAAGACAGCATGTGCATATACAAATGAATGCTCCCTTTCTGTGGCTTCTGAACCAGCTAAATTAAGCAGAATAAATGCCTTTGTATGATCATCTTTATCAGAAAATGCAGCCTGTATGAAAATATTATACTCTTACTCAAACACTCTCCAGTTGTCTGCAATATTATTGTCAAACACAAGTGGAGCAGGTTGATAAAATCCGTCTGCCATACCAACAAATTATGCTCAGACTGAAAAATATGGCCCTTGTAATTATGTATGAACATGCACACAGCCAGCACCTGTAATAACATTCAAATGCAAAATAAAGTCTTCAAAATGCTTTTGTTTGTGAAATGTGCTTTGTAATGGCTATATTTTGCAAAATAACTGCACTGTAATACTGCAAAAACATGCAAAGACTTCATACCCTTCATAGGTTCATAGGTTCATAGGTTCATGCTAGGCTATCTGCCCTAGGGCATTTATAAGCCTAGCCAGAATGTGTTTGGCTTTCGCCACCCATTTTAAATTTATTTTGCTATGCCCTTTTTCGAGGTTAGTATACCGTGCCTCTGTCTAACAGTGACACAGAAGTGATACCCGGGGTAAACCTATGATCTCCCATCCACTCATCAAGATTCCTCTTGAAGAGAGTCAATGAGGGACTCTGCCTAACCTGGACTGGGATTTTATTCCAGAGTGAAGGGAGCCTCTGGGTTATGAATCTGTCCCTCCAGCATGTCCTATTTATTTCAGTGCTGATGTTCAAGTATCTCGAGCACGTAGCTCTATGGGATTTGGATTTTCTGAGGTGCAGCATGTTCAATAATTTCGGGTTGGACATGGCTTTATACGTCAGGCACAGATCGCCTCTGAACAGGCGGTATGCCACTGAGTAGAGCTGGAGTTTCTTTAACCGGGCAGCATATGGCATCTGTTTGAGCCCTTTGATCCTCTTGGTGAGGTACTTTTGGGGTCTTTCCAGTTGCTGCAGGTGTCTGGTAAGGTACATCCCAAAAGGGGCATTGTACTCAATTATGGGCCTGATGAGGGATGAGTAAAGAGGCACGATGACCTCCCCTGATCTAGATGTGAATCCCTTCATGATTAGGTGGGCTATATACAATGTTTTTCTAACCACTTTGGCTACATGGTTGTCAATTGAGAAATTGCTATCAACTTGGGTCCCCAGGTCCCTAATTACTTCTTCTGTACTTAATGGATTACCACCTATGTGGTAATTTGTGGGCACTTTGTTTTTGCCAAAGGGGATGACTATACACTTTCTGGCATTTAGCTTGAGGCCATGGCTCTGGCACCAGTTGTCTGTTTCTATGAGGCCCTTTTGGAGGATGCTTGTGTTGGCTGGATAGTCGATTATGGCGCCCAGTTTGCAGTCATCTGCAAACTTGGTCAGCCACAGTCCTTCCGTGTTGGCCTGTACCTCTGAGAAATATATACCGAACAAGAGAGGTCCCAGGACTGAGCCTTGTGGGACACCACTTGTAACTGGTTTGGAGTCTGACATGGCTCCAGCAATTCTAACCATGTGGGTTCTGTCCTTGAGCCAGTTTGCAATCCATCTAGTGACATAGGGGTTTATATTTAAGCTGGTGAGCTTATCTATAATGCCCGAGTGGGGTATTGTATTGAAGGCTTTTGCGAGGTCCAGGTAGGCTGTGTGGACCACCTTCCCTCGTCAATGGCCTTGGTGACTGTTTCAAAGAAATCAACCAGGTTTAAGAGGCAGGATCTGCCCTTAACAAAGCCAAACTGGGTAGGATCCAGTGTCTGTAGGTCCCCAATATCTATATTTATGAGGTCCATGATGATCCTTTCCACAGCTTTGTAGACCAAGCTAGTCAGGCTTATGGGGCGATAGTTTCCAGGATCCGTTGAGGCACCACCTTTATGGAGAGGGACCACTGTTGCTGTACGCCACTCTTTGGGCACATATCCTGTAGTAAGGCTGAGATTGAACAGTAGTTTTATGTTTGGGTTTAGCTCTTCTTGGAGTTCATGTAGGATGCAGCCCGGGACACCGTCTGGTCCCATTGATGCTGTGTTTTTGGCTTTGGAGAGGGCGGCTCTTACTTGAGCATCTGAGATGTCAGGGGTGCAGCACTCTGCTGGGATAGATATTTGCCCTTTTGGGGGGGGGGGGAGTTTGCGCTGAACCTGTCAGCTAGGATGCTGGCAATGTCTGTGGGTTCAGTGTATTTTTTGTCATTTTGGACTAATTCTGAGCATATCTGGGAATTACCACCCAGGTTCCTAACATAACTAAAGAAAGCCTTGTGATTATCCTTAGTGTCCTGTCCAATTTTACTCTTGAAGCTGGCCTTAGACAATTTTATGAGTACCCGTAGTTTTTTGCTAATACTGATCAGTGATGCCTTCCCTTTTTGGGATTTTGCTCTATCATTTAGTAGCTTCCTCCTTCTATTGTATAGTTTGTTTATGGCTGGGGTCCACCAGACAGGACGTCTGCCTTTGGAGGATTGGGTCTTGGTTTTATTTGGGATTGCATGATCCATGCATTCCTGAAGGTGTTCATAGAATGCATTCATAAAGGATTCTGCAGTCTGGGCCGTATTTTCCACAGGCCCGGGGGCTTTGAAGGATTCCACCTCAGTTTTGAGGAGTGTGAAATTTGCTTTAGAGAAGTTTTTCTCTGTGGTTTTCTGGGCAGGGGTGGGGTCGGGATGTCAATATCCAGTGAGATTAGTTTATGGTCTGATCTTACCAGTGAGGGATACACTTCTGGTCTGGAGCATAGAGTCCCCATGTTGGTGATGATCACGTCCAGTATGTTTTCCCCTCTTGTGGGAGTGGTAACAACTTGTTCCATAGCATTTGAGTTTATAAATTCTAGGAACCTTTGGGCTAGGGTGTTGGAGCTAGAGTAATGCTCACAGTCTATGTTTGGGTAGTTGAAGTCGCCCAATATAATGGTGTTTGGAGAGACCTTCATACTTTCCAGTGTTCTCAGAAAGGCCGAGTGGGGTTCCTTGGTTTGGGAGGGTGGTCTGTAGCAGGCTATAAACTGGAAGGCTTTGCCACCAACCAGGAGGTGTGGGTATCTTTGATGAATATCGATACTCCCCCTCCTTTTGTGGTTTGGTCCAAGTTTTGGGGCCGAAAAGCAAGGTATGAGGTATAATCTGGTAGTGCTGGGGTGCTCTCGGGAGCCCTGAACCAGGTTACTGTTACTGCACAGATATCGATGTTCTCCATGCTAAGGAGAGTTTCGAGTGCGTGCATCTTGAGGTTTAGACTTCTGGCGTTGAGTAGCATTACTCTTAGTTTCTTATCCCTTGTGATACCTATGGAGGTGGGTTTGTCTTTTGAGTCTTGCCTAAAAAAGGCACTATGGGAGTAGCAAGAGCCTTTGCCAATATCCGAAAGCCCAGGGGTGATAGGTGTAAGCCATCCCTAGCGAAGCATCGTGGCTTGTCGAGCATATCATCCCAAGCTGACAGGCACTGGATCCCCTTTGAATGACACCAGTACTTAAGCCAATTGTTGAAATTGATCATCTTGTCTTCATATTGTGGCATCATTCTTGGTGAGGGTAAGATGCTACTCAAGGTCAGGGTCATACCGGCCTGGGCTACATGCTCAGAGAGCTCCTTTATGTCTCTTTTCATGTAGTCCAGGGAGGTATGTCTCAGGTCATTCACATCAGCATGGACAATGACTGAGTCATATTTGTACTTGCCTTGGAGTGACCTGAGTGCTTGTGTTATGTGGCGGATCCTAGCGCCCGACAGGCTGCTCACTGTGACCCTCTCCTTGTTCAGCCTGATTAGCGGGACGTCAGTGTGGCTGACGATAGAGTCACCTATTACAAGTGTATCAGGTGTGTTGTTTAGTCTTAAGGGCTGTGACTGTTCGGCACACTGGCTTTGTGAGATATGTGTTGCACATGTTTTGTTTTGGGGTAGCGGTTGCTTGGGTGTCTGCTTTGGAGGTCTCTGCTGCTTAGGCAGATCTTTATTTAGAGCCTCCGAGTATGTTTTTGTGTGATTATGTGTTTGGTTTGCTGTCGTGGTAGGTCTATGTGAGACTGGAATTGTAGTGAGTGTGGTTTCCTTCTCCTCCTGACTGGTTATGCCAGTACTGAGTTGAGAGAGCTTAGCCTCCAGTTTGGCTATATGGTTGCATCTCTCTCATGTGTTGGAATTTGTTGGGAGGAGGAGAGGGTTGTCTGTGTACATGAAGCAGTTGTAACATTGCCTCAAGATTCCCAGATTCACCAGCTGGACCGGAGAGGAGATTGACAACTGACCTTTGGACATGCTAGAATAATATTGGGAATTCCTTAATAATTGAAAACAAGGGCCAGTGGGGAGTGAGGGTGTGGTGCTTTTAATTTTTAGTGCTGACTTATATAATTGCTTTAGCGAGCAAGTGCCAGGTAACTTAAGTGCAATGTGTTACAGGTAACTTAAATGCAAAAACGACAAACAGTAACTTTCTTTCAAGTGAAACAAGGAAATAAGTACATTAAGCAATGCAGATATCACTAATGATCCACAGAAGCGCTGAGAAGCCGCGTATTAGGTGGAATTAGTGTTCCAGGGAAATAACAAGCAAACAAACAACAAGCATATAAACAGAGCTAGATTCAGCAGGCCTGGATCTAGTCTATGCTACAGCAAACAAGGTGTACCAATTTCAGTAAGATACAGTTTAAATATTCAGGCGCTATAAACCTTTAACCAGAAATTCCCAGCTCAGAAGGGCAGAGTCCAGCCTCTTCTCCCACAAGATTGCAGACCACGAACCTTCTTAATGTAAAACAACTAGCCTGAAGCCCAAGTGCTTAAACCAGAACTAATACACTTTAAGAATAACAGACACTGGGCTCTCAATCAGCAGTTCCCAACTTAGAAGGATGAAAGCTACCTGTCCTGCCACCACAGTGCATGCCACAAACCTTCCTAATGTAAAACAACTGGTCTGAAGCCCAAGTGCTTAATCCAAAAGACTTAGAATGATAGCTACACTTTAATCAAGTTACTACCAAGCAGTAATAAATACAATTGAATACTTTAGAGAATGCCTGGATTAGTGCTCAAGTTACACAAACAAAACCAAATCCAGTCTATGCCAAAGCAAACAAGGCGCACCAACTTCAGTAAGAAGCAATTCAGATATGCATACACTATAAGCCTTTAACCAGAAATTCCCAGCTCAGAAGGGCAGAGACCAGCCTCTCCTCCCACAAGAGTGCAGACCACAAACCCTCTTAATGTAAAATAACTGGCCTGAAAGCCCAAGTGCTTAAACCAGAATTAATACACTTTTAGAATAACAGACACTGAGCCCTCAATCAGCAGTTCCCAACCTAGAAGGATGTAAGCTACCTGTTCTGCCACTACAGTGCAGACCACAAACCCTCTCAGAGCAAAACAACTGGTCCGAAGCCCAAGTGTTTAAACCAAAAGGCTTAGAATGAGTTACACCAAGCAGTAATAAATACAATTGAGTACTTTTAAGATGATGCAAAAGTAAAATAAAGTAGGTAGAAACACAAGTACAGTAAAAGCAGATGAATTTTTTTTTCTGAACAAGTGCTGAGATCAAAGAAACAGATTTGAGTGCTGAAACTAGAAAACTGGCTAGTTATAAGAAAAAAAAACTAAGCTAGAAGGCTTCCTCCAACACAGAAGGGCTTGGGGGCTCAGAAGCCTACAAATAGTCTATACCACTTAACAGGAAAGGCAGGAAACAAGCTTAAATTTTTTTTTTCTGTTTCCCAGATGCTCTCTTTGTACACAGAATATGATCTCACTGCACTCAGTTGAGTGAGCAAATGAGATGGGCCCAGAAGGAGTATCCAAACACAAATTTACAAGAGGGGCGGGCAGTTTCAAGGCCACTAAGATTAACACCAAAACAAAAACATAGAGGGTGGGTGGGACTAACTGAAGAGCAGAGTCAAAACTTCCAGTTCAGTTAATATTCCTGCAACACACAGTTAAAATCAATTTAAATACTGTATTTTTTTGAAAAAAAAGTGCAGATAAAGGTACTTAAATTCTCTTATATGTCCAGTTGAATACAGCAAGTTTTTAGCCAGCCAATAGCTTTGAGTACTGCAAAAAAGTAGTGCTTAGTGAAAAAATGCGGTCATTTCCCTATTTTATTCATTTTATTCAATTTGGACTTTATTTCAAACATTTTCCATAGTTATTTTGACTATTTCTGTTAATACATTGTAATATTGGATATTTCAGTTACTTAGAAATTCATTTAGAGCATTCTGAATACCTTGTTTTATATTTTGTGAATAAGACATAGTTTGAGTGAGTTTTAATACCTAAATTTTTTTTCTGACCTGTTTTGTGAGTTATATGTGCAGTAGGGATGATTCACTCCTATATATTCCTCCAGTGTTATCTGAATGCCTCTTGGTCTTGAACTGAAGAATCTGGCTTCCCCTTTGGCCCCGTGTCCATTTTAGCCATGCCTCTTCTGACACTGTGTCCATTTAGACGTCCCATGTCTGACATCATGTCACTCATCTCTCACTCTCTAGAATAGATGACAAACAGGTGGGGTAGTTTGTTTATACTTTATTACATAGAAACACATCATGATGGATAGCAGCTTTACAAAATATAAATGAACTAATTAACAAAAAGACTACACAGACATGTATGCTTACATCTCAACAGCTTACTACAAAATGGCATTCAGGCTCGCATGTGCTTAGTATTTATACATTTATGCAAGCCCCTAGAAAGCTTCTTAAATCTACACACACACACACACACACACACACACACACACACACACACACACACACACACACACACACACACACACACACACACACACACACACACACAGATCTATACTGCCCAAACCAGGCCACTGCTCCTGATATGATCACTGGAGGAGGGTAAAATCATTGTGAAAAAGATGGAGACCAGTGCAAGGATAATGCAAGGATGACCGTTCAAGCCAGTGGTGGTAGCCCTTGTCAACTGTGTAAAGGAGCACACAGAAGCTGATAGGGGGAGTAGGCAGTCCTTGTGGTGACATAGTTGCCCACATCACTACCCAAAGGGGGTATTAAGCCATTTAGGAAAAATATTCTCATTGCCAGCACAGTAGTGAGAGCACCAAAAAACCTGATTTCCACCTGGATGTTGGCCCCCACCAGCTGACTCTCACTCTAGAGGATCTGAGAGGATTCCTCCATCACTAAGTCACACTTCAGACTTTTTCAGGAATAATGACAGTGATCGCATCAAATGCAATGATGACCCCATTAACTGTATGGAAGGTTAAGGTGAATAATTTCCTGTGAATGTTAAAATCTGGATATCTTCAGTACAGTGATATTAAGGGATTTTTAGTTTTGGATAAACCATCAAAAGATCTACTCCTGTCTATGTTTAATGGTTGAACAGAATGTTCATTGAATGGTAGTTCATTGTACATAGACCAGTAAAAGTTCCCCTCAATAAATGGCTGTATGATTGTAAATAAGTTCATCGAATGGAAAGTAGTACCTACTTATCGACAACATAGAAATAAGGAAACCTGTCCTTTCCCCACTGTAGTGCAACCCCGGAGTTGGTATATGTAATTAGGAGGCATGTGGGGGTGCACCCCCCACATAAGGGGGTGTGGGGGTGCAGGCCCCCACATAAGGATAGTCTGGTATTCACCAAATCCTCCTCTTGTGAGGAACTGACCCTCACACCCCCACTAATTATATATACCAAGTCAGAGATTGCACTATAGTGAAGAAAGGACTGGTTTCCTTATCCCTGTGTTACTGATTAGTAGGTACCACATTCCGCTCTCTTTATGTTGGCCAACTATAATCATTTGATGAAATTATTTACAATCATATGGCCGTTTGATGAAGGGAACTTTTGATGGTCTGCGCAAGATGAACAGCTGTTTGTTGAATGTTCCATTCAAGCATTAAGCACATTGTCTTCTCCATATATTCTCATAATAATTATCTATCCCAGAATGTTTTTAACTGGATGAGATGCAAGGTATACTTTGAAAGGAATCAGTTTACATATATCATTAACAGGTATGAAATGGTCCTTCCCTGAGTGCACCCTGAAAGTGATGAGTACATTTCTTTTCTTGTGTGCTGATATTAGCCAGCATTAGAATTGAAAAAACAGATTTTAATATACAACTGTTTTCCACTACAGGACACCTATAACAAAAAAGTAAAGCAATACAAGCCAATCTGTGTACAATGAACTATGTTACATGTACAAAGCATAGACGATTATACAAATCACATGCAAGCCTTGCAAACAGAAGCACACACCTACATACAAAAGCATAGCATAGTTAACCACAGAACTAAATACAAAAGTATAGTATAGTTAATTGAAAGTTATCAGCTGTAGAAGCAGAAGTGGAATTCCATTCATAAGCTTTTCAGTAAATAAATTACTTATGTCTGAGTGGCCATTATTCAGGATGAGGAGAAGTAAATTGATGTCTAACATTTTCCTGTCAGTTTGGTGGAAAGGGTCAAAACTATGTGCTTCAAGGGCTGTTCTCTGCATCAGTCTTTAGCTTGATTCCCAGAGCTTCCATTCCATATGACTCTGAGTAAGTCATTCAAACAGACATTGCTTCCAGGATCCCATAATCAAGGGGTCTGTGGGCCCATTCTGCTTGCCTGGCTAACTTTTTTTTTTTTTACCAAGATTTTTTTTTTATTTTTCAATGAATAAATAACATGTAATCAAATACAATTAACTTAAATTATAAACATTATAGTAAGTCCTTAATAAAAGAAACAATATGAACTATGTACATTATTTATAAAGGCAGCTTCCATGGCGGTGCAGCAGTAGCGTTGTTGCCTCACAGCAAGAGGTTCTCCCGTTCGACTCTCGGCTTGGGTTGGGAGTGCCTTCTATGTGGAGTCTGCATGTCCTCCCTGCAGTCGAGTGGGCATTCGAAAGACATGTGTTGAATGGGCATGCCTACATTGAAGGTTGAGCATCGGGCTGGCAACTCGATACCATAAAAACCAGCTGCCAATCATTAGCGGACAGGAGTTCCGCTGTGGCAACCCCTAACCGGGAAAAGCCGAAAGACAAACAACAACAACATTATTTAAAAAGGCCTGATGTTAGATATTAAGCTTAAAGCTGCAAAATTTTCTTAGTTTCATTAATTCATTCAGTCATTTATAACATTGTTTCCCAAATATAGATCAATAAGTGAAATCACTTTAATCCAAGGATTGTTGGAGAATGTATTAAGATAAATTCTTAATTCTTTTACTTTGGTATCTTTGATTGCCATTTCCTTTAGAAACAAGAGAAAATCTTCAAATGACTGAGAAGTAGATGCTTTTCATTTCTCTGTAATGCTTTTTCTTACAACAGCCATAATGGAACAAAAAATATTATAATTCACATTCATCAGATTATTTTTATCTATTACATTAAATAATATTACAAACTTTGATAAAGAAAAGTTATCAGAAAATAATGCTTGCAAAATTTCTTCTATCCTAAACCAAAATAAAGACAAGGAGGAACATTCATAGAATGTATGAGCCCAATCAGCATTACAATTTTGTGAACATCTCCGACATGAGATAGTGTCATTTCCATTTATTTTAACAATTCTATTAGGAGTTAGGAAACCATTATGTAGAAATTTCCAAGTAAAAAATATTCCACAATTGAGGCCATGAAGTATGTTTAATAGAAGATAACAATTGTGATTTATGATGGGAATTAAATTGTGATGCATTACCCAAGGTAATGTGGTTCCAAAAATTTACATTTAAATTAGTTTTATATTCAATAAATGTTTTATAAAGTTTAGAAATTATATTGTCTGTTCTTTTATTATTTTATAAAATGTCATATAGTAGAAAAAAATAGATTTCCCTTTATAACAAGAGTTTAAAATAGATATGCATAACTCATTCATATAAGTTTTCAAATGATGTAAAAAAATAACCAATTTTGAGAATTTAAGTTAGATTCTGAAATAAGATGTTGAATTTCTTTAGGTCTCAAATCTTTACTGCAGTGGTGCCAACAACCATACCCCTTAGTTTCCCGAAGTTCTGATAATTGAACATTAATTTTATTGTGAAAGTTTTTTGTAATGTTGAAAGGAATAAGAGACTCCAACCAAATTTTCATATCAATATTAGAAGAAATCTTACTTTAAAAAATAAAGATAATGCCAAAATATGTTTTTTGAATTAGATAGAATATATTTATATAAAGTATCATTCTGACTATCAAGAAGATTTAAATACAAGATTTGATTTATAATTAGAATCAATCCAGTTTAATATTATTTTAAATATTGAGGCTTTTGCATGAGACTATAGCTGGAAAATTAATTCCCTTGATTTCAAGATCTTATGTGATGTGAAAGAGTTATTCTAGGTTTATGAGGGTACCAAAGAAAATTTAAGAGACAATTATTTATTTCCCTAATGTGTTATTTATGTGGTATAAGGGAGAAAGCTCAAATTGTGGATAATATTTTAGGAAAAATAACTATTTTTTATTAATTGAAGTATATCATCAAATGAAATGATAAGTTTATTCCATTTAGAAATAAGGACTTTTACTATATTAATATTATCATAATTAGTTCTTATTTCTTCTATAGAAGATAGTAATTTGATGCCTAAAATATTCTATAGGAGTAACCTGTGAGCCAATGATGTTATTTACATAAGTGGAATATTTTTTCTTTTTATTTAATATAAATTTAGATTTAGTTTGATTAAAATGAAGTCCAGAAATGGTTTGACATGTTTCAATAATGTTTTCAAGTTCAAAAAGAGCTGTTTCCAAATTAGAAAGGGTTAATAAAATATTATCAGCAAACAAAATAATCTTAGAAGAATAAGAATTCAAAATATCTATTCCTTTAATGTATTGATTTTGTCTGATTAGAATGGCAATAACTTCAATAACTAGTGCAAAAAGAATAGAAGAAAGAGGACAGCCTTCTTTAGTGTGTTTGATTATAGAAAGATGTTCAGAAATAAAATGACCTATTTTTACATATGCTAAATTATTTTTATAAATATTTTTAATAATGAAATAAAACTTAAAGGAAAATCAAATAATTCCAATATTTTAAATAAATAATCCCAATTTAAAGACTCTAAAGCTTTTTCAATAGCTAAACTAATTAATGTCACTTATCCGGTCAGGATAAAATAGACATACAGTTATGGGTTCGGTTCAAGAAGCTTTATTACACACAAAAACATCAGGACCGAGGCTTTGTAACTTAAACTTAAATAAACTCATAAACAGACTGACTATTACACTCACATATGTTAACATTCTGGCTTTTTTCTCAAAATGGCACCGCTGCCTGCATGTGCCTACATCTGGAAATGCTTCTCAAAGGTACAAAACATGCTCTGTTCTACATCCTTCCTTTTCAAGAAATATTTCATATACCAAATGACAGTATTAACTGACATGCAATTATATAGAAATGATCTTTTGACAGGCAATTATACAGAACTAATTCTTTGGCATGCAATCATACAAAATTAAACACATATTAAACAATTGTTTGCAGGTTGCTGTATATTTTACACTAGGTCTAGAAATACGACCTGTTCATGAAACCTAAAAATCAGAATTGGATTTAGCAACGGGGATTGTCTTCAAGGAATGTTCAACTTTGGTGACATCTGGGACATCATCAGGAACAGAAATAGGTACTGAGACATGTCCTTCAGTATGACCATTGTCAGGGTTACTCTGAGATCTAGAGTCTGTATCACAGGTACAATGCTGTGATATCAATTCAGACACTGGAAGAAGATGCCTACAGTTTTTCCTGTATTCTATACCCTCAGATTTCACTAAGTAGGATCTTGGCTTGGCATATATGCCTCTCACTTGACCAATTTGATCATCCTTTCACCGTTTGCATCCTCACTGTCTTTAGAAACCTGCTCATTTTATCATAGCTGAACGTCTAAAAAGGACATTTCTTAAAGAGTTGAGCTTTGATTGATTTTAGCATTAGGCACCAACAAACTCGAACTGATAGGCAAGGTTGTTCTGGTTTGCCTAGATAGAAGTCTCTGAGCAGGCGAGTGAAGTAGATTGTCGTGGGGTATATTTCTGAGATTAAGTAAATTCAAGAAGATATCAGTATTGTCAGGTTTTGGCCTCTCTAGTAATTGCTTTGCACTCTGTACTACATGTTCAGCAAGGCCGTTTGACTGTGGGTATTCCAGACTACTAGTAACATGGATAAAGTCCCACTCTTCTGCAAATCTCTGAAACAGGTGACTGGTAAACTGGGTGCTGTTGTTAGAAATAACTTTGTGTGGATTACCATGGACTGAGAAATTATGTTTCAACTTACTTATAACAGCACTGGACTTTAGGTTAGGTAGCAGATCGATCTCAAACCAGTTAGAATAAGAGTCCAACAACACTAAGTAATGCCAATTGTTCCACTCAGATATGTCAGTGGCTACTATTGACGAAGGTAGTGCAGGAATCTGGCTTAGCTAAACTGTCTCTTTTTGCAAATGGAGTTTAGTACTATTGCATACTGAACAAGATGAAGGCCCTTTGTCAATGTCTTTTGACAGAGAAGCCCAAAATACTAGTACTGTCACCCTTCTTTTGGTAGCTTCGGAACCTGGGTGGCCACGATGCAAAATCTGAATGTATTCATGTTGTAAGGAAGTAGGAACAATAACTTTGGGACCTTTGAAAATGATACCATCTTCCATCAGCATTTCATCTCTATATGGAAAATAAGGATGCACTTTGGCAGTATAAAAGATTGCTTTGATAGCCATCCAGCACTGATGAAGTGATTGAGCTTTTGATAAATTGGTTCAGACTTTGTGTGATCTCTCAGCTCAAGTCTCATGGTAGAAAAAGTATGCATTTCCATAACAGCAGTCAAACTTTTCTGCATCAATCAGTCCTGTGGTATTTATGAGTGATCTGAATAAGGTAGTAGCCAGATAAAGAAGTTTGTCGTTTGTATAATACCATTTTTAAATTGTATTTTTGTAATCTGTGCATCATTCTTTGTAGTCTTGCTGGAGCTGTATGCATAAGCTTCTTTAAAATAGTGACTAGAGGATGATAATCAGTTTCAATTTGGATAGCGCTACCATAAATATAAGCATGGAACTTCGAACATGTAAACACAATTGCCAGAAGGTCCTTTTCAATTTGAGCATACTGCATCTCGGTTTAGGTAAGAGTTCTAGATGCATAGGCAGCAGGTCTGCCCTCTTGAAGAATAACTGCACCAAAACAGAACTTTGGTTTTGTGGACAACATAGTATCTCAATGTAGACAGGTTGACAATTTGCTGTTTGAGGTTATCAAATACTCTCTGGTGTTATTCCAACCATGACCAGGCAAATTTTTTGCATGTCAGCTCTTAAAGGTACTGATAATTCACTAACGTCAGGGATAAATTTGCCCAAATAGTTAACTATACCAAGGAAATGCTGTAGGGCTTAGACATTGTCTGGAGCTGGCATCTCAAGAATGGCTGCTTGTTTGGAAGGGTCTGATCATGCGCCTGTACTAGTAAATAAATGACCTACATAAGTAAATTCTGGTACCCTGAATTTACATTTCAGCGGATTGAGCTTTAAGTTCACTTCATGTGCTCTGTCCAGAACATTCTTGAGGTTTCTGTCATGGTGTGCTTCACCATTGCCTCCAACCAGTAAATCATCCACTATTATAGCACATGGATTGCCAAAAAAATTTGCTCCATTGCACACTGAAAGACTTCACTGACAGAATTTATTCCAAAAGCCATTCTGAGAAATCTGTATCTACCAAATGGTGTGACGAATGTAGTCAGTAATGAAGATTTGTGATCAAGCATTACTTGCCAAAATGAACTCTTTGCATCCAAGCAGAAAAAACAGTGGCATTTGGCATGAGGGTGGCAATCTCCTCAACTGTGCACATAGGATGATGAGGTCTCTTTAATGCCTTGTTCAATTCTCTTGGGTCAATGCATATTCGGATTTCATCTGAACATTTCTTATGAGCAGCTACCATGGAAGACACCCACTCAGTTGCTTCTGTGACTGGACAAATCGCACCTTACTGCACCATCTGCATAACTTTGTCCTGCATAGCTATTGTAACTCTCCTCACTGGTCTGACCACTGGACTGACATCTGGGTCTACTTTCATGGAGTACACAACTGGAAGTTTGTCTAGCACATCATCGAAAACATCAGCATACTCTGAGAAAATAGCATCATCGAAGCTGGAACTGGGCTATGTGCTTACATAATGAACTTCTTTGGAAAAAGAAAGCAGTTTCATTCTTAAGCTGTCTCTGAGACCTAATAATGACTGCACAGGTCTTCTGACTACATAAAATTTCAAGCTGTAACTGTTCCCATGTGAATAGCATGAAAGCACTACAGAGACTTCGGTTTGAATCTCTTCACCTCCATAAGCAACAAGCTTCATACAATTAGCCAAATTAAGCTACTTACCAGCTCTCACTCTAGGAAATGTTTCTGCTGACATTACATTACACTTTGAGCTGGTGTCTACTTTGACCTGCATGGGTTTATCGTGGGTTTCAGGACAGTACAAAATACTTCATTTTTATTAATCTTTTCACCGACCACTGATACACCATCTACATAGAAAGTAGAGTTGCACCTTTCTGCATGATCAAATTGCTTTTTGAATGACCTTTCTTAATAATTGAATGAGGCTTGCTTGACTTACAAAACTATTGAAAGTGGTTCCATTTTTTGCACTTGTGGTATTGCTGACCAAAAGATAAGCACTTATCTCTTTTAGACTCATGATTGGCACCACAATTACGACAGTTAACAATAAGACTTGACTTGGGACTCACCCTTATACTGCACTAAGCATGTCTGTTTTGCTGAGCTAGTCTTAGAACTTGCTAGAAAGTTACAGGTCCTCCCTGGAAAACCTGCAGGGGCTGCAGCTGCCATGTACTTAGGCCTGCTTCTGCTTGCCAAGTGCTGCATGCTGTCTATGCTTGCTCTATAGGCTGCTGAAACCATGCTCTTATCACTTGCAAACATACTTGTGTGCCTTTCTGTGAGCTCATCAGTTTGACAAACCCAAATAGCTTTGCTCAATGTTAAATTGCTGTCACGAAGCAAAATCTTTTTCACTGCAGTATTATTAACACCATACACAAGCCTGTCCTTTATGAACTCATCTTTCAAATCACCAAATCTGCACATTTTAGCTTCATTTCTCAAGTCAGTGATATAAGCTGCAAAAGTTTCACCTGGCTATTGATCTCTTGTGTAAAATAGGTGTCTCTCTAATGTAACATTTGTCTGGGGTTGCACATTTCTCTAAATTTATGTTTCCAGCACTCAGAGTCCTCCCTTGATTCATCTGGTGCAACAATATGGCGGCTTTCCCCCACTACAGCATATACTGCTGGTGCATACACAAATTAATGTTCTCATTCAATGACCTCTGACCCAGCTAAGTTAAGCAAAATAAATGTCCTAGTATGTACATCTTTGTCAGAAAAAGCTGCTTGTATGAAAATATTCTGCTCAAATGCTTTCCAATTCTCTGCAATATTATGATCAAACACAAGTGGACTGGGTCTGCAAAATGCCTCTGTCATATCAACACATAGTAATGAAGGTGCTTGAAATTATGTATAAACATACACAGATAAATATGCCAGAACTTGTAATTATGCTCAGTAGCACAACAGACTCTGAAATAACTGCAGTTTGCCAAATAAGTCTCCATAGCACAAGAAAACTTTAAAATCACTACACATTGCAAAACCACTCCTTCTACGGCCATCTCCAGGAATGCATGGATCATGCTATCCCAAACAAAACCAAGACCCAATCATCCAAAGGCAGGCGTCCAGTCTGGTGGACCCCTGCCATAAATAAACTGTACAACAGAAGGAGGAAGCTACAACATGACAGAGCAAAATCCCTAATAGGGAAGGCATCTCTGATCAGTACTAGCAAAAAATGACGATCCCTCATAAAATCCTCCAAGGCCAGCTTCGAGAGAAAAATTGCACAGGACACCAAAGACAATCATAAGGCTTTTTTCAGTTATGTTAGGAACCTGAGATGCAACTCCCAGACTTGTTCTGAGTGGATTCTAAATGACAAAAAATACACTGAACCCACAGACATCGCCAATATCCTGGCAGACAGGTTCAGTGCAAACTTCTCCACCCCCTCCCCCCCAAAAGAGCAAGTATCTATCCCAGCAGAGGGCTGCCTCCCAAACATCTCTGATGCTCTGGTGAAGGCTGCCCTCTCCAAAGCAAAAAACACTGCTTCCATGGGACCAGATGGCATCCCAGGTTGCATTCTACATGAACTCCAAGAGGAACTAATCCCTCAAATAAAACAGCTATACAATCTCAGCCTCACTACAAGATATGTGCCCACAGAATGGCGTACAGCAACAGTGGTCCCATTCCACAAAGGTGGAGCCTCTATGGACCCTGGAAACTATCGACTCATAAGCCTGACTAGCTTAGTCTGCAAGGCTATGGAGAGGATCATCATGGAGCTCATAAACAAAGACATTGGGGACCTACAGACACTAGATCCTACCCAGTTCGGCTTTGTCAAGGGCAGATCCTGCCTTTTGAACCTGGTTGACTTCTTCGTAACAGACACCAAAGCCATAGATGAAGGGAAGGTAGTCCACACAGCCTATCTGGACCTTGCAAAGGCATTTGACACAATACCCCACTCGGGCATCATAGATAAGCTATCCAGCTTAAATATAAACCCCTATGTCACAAGATGGGTCGCAAACTGGCTCAAAGACAGAACCCACAGAGTAAGTTGCTGGAGCCATGTCAGACTCAAAACTGGTCACAAGTGGCATCCCACAGGGTTCTGTCCTGGGACCACTCTTGTTCGGTATATACTTTTCCGAGGTACAGGCAAACGTGGGAGGACTATGGCTCACCAAGTTCGCAGATGAATGCAAACTGGGCACCATAATTGACTCTCCAGCTGACACAAACATCCTTCAAAAAGGTCTCACAGAGACAGATAACTGGTGCCAGCACCATGGTTTAAAGCTAAATGCCAAAAAATGTATAGTCATACCCTTTGGCAAAAACAATGTGCCCACAAATTACCACATAGGCGGAAACCCATTAAGTACAGAGAAAGTTATTAGGGACCTGGGGACCCAAGTTGATCGCAATCTCTCCTTTGAAAACCACACTGCCAAAGTGGTTAGAAAGACCTTCTACATAGCCCACCTCATCACGAAGGGTTTCACATCTAGATCAAGAGAGGTAATCGTGCTCCTTTATTCATCCCTCATCAGGCCCATCATAGAATACAATGCCCCTTTTGGGATGTACCTTACCCGACACCTGCAGCAACTAGAAAGACCCCAAAAGTATCTCACCAAGAGGATCAAGGGTCTCAAACAGATGCCATATGCTGCTTGGTTAAAAAAACTCCAGCTCTACTCAGTTGCATACCGCCTACTTGAGGCGATCTATGCCTGACATACAAAGCTATGTCAAATCCAGAATTAATGGACATGCTCCACCTCAGTAAATCTAAATCCCTTAGAGCCACACTCTCGAGGGACTTGAACCTCAGCACAGAAATAAATAGAACTTGCTGGAGGGACAGGTTCATAACCCAGAGGCTCCCTTCGCTCTGGAATAGAATTCCAGTTCATGTGAGGCAGAGCACCTCACTGAATCTCTTCAAGAAGAATCTCAATAGGTGGATGGGGGATCGTAGGTTTGTCCCAGGGATTACTCCTGTGTCACTATTAGACAGAGGCACAGTAAACTAAACCTTAAAAAGGGCACAGTATACTCAAATCAAGGGGTGGCGTAAGCCATACAGTATCGGGCTAGGCTTATAATTGCCCCAGGGCAGATAGCCTAGTATGAACCTATGAACCTATGAACCTATCAGTCTAAGAAATACATTTGAAATGACTTTACTTTGTGAATAAACTGTATATGGCACAGGAACATCCAAAATTGGCTGCACTCTGCGAAATAACTCTGTATAGTGTAAGAAACACTTTGAAATGGCGGCACTCTGCGAATAAATGTACACAGCACAAGAAACTTTTTGAAATGGCTGTACTTTCCACTCTGCAATATAACTGTACTTTACACAAACTCTTTTGAAATAATTGCACTGTAATAAAGCACACACTCTGCAAACACTTTTCACACTCTGAGATACTTTGAACAACCCCAGTTATGCTTGAATAGCTTCAGTCAATGCAAAATGCTAGTTTATGCCCAAAACATGGTTGTTCACTAAAAAACATGCAGTCACCTTGCTTTTCCAAATTATTTTGCCCTGAAGTTTGTTTCTGGCCCTTTTTCATCATTTGAGCACTTATCACCCAACCTGCTCAATATACCCTCACTGTCAACTCTGCATCTCATGCCTTGAAGAAGTTGCCCTCTCAATCCCAGTTCTGACACCATGTCGCTCGTCCAGTCAGGATAAAACAAACAAACAGTTGTGGGTTTGGTTCAAGCAGGTTTATTATGTACAAACACATCAGGATTGAGGCTTAATAACTTTAACTTAGATAACCTTATAAACAAACCAGCTACCACACTCATACATATGCTCATACTCTGGCTGCATTCTTAAAATGGCAATGAACGTAGCTTGCTATTCATATGCATGTGCTGTCCTTAGAAATGCTTCTTAAAGGTACAGCACATAGACACTATTCTACAACCACCACCTCTTCAACAGATCATAGAAATATAAGCATATTTTCTTTAACTGTTATCAAACAACATTACCAACACCATGGATCTTTCAAATTGTATAGAAAAGATAAAAATAAAATTCAGAATTCTGACAAAGTTATCATTGAAAAATGCATCTGGAAATTTGTGTTTACATTATTTCCCCCATTCTTTATGACACAGGGTCTTGAAGAAATTTTCAAGTTATATTTAAATGTTATAGTTTATTACTGCATGGAAGCACCATAGGTCATAAGAAAGGCAATTTGGTACTTGGCAAACTCTTGTCATCAAGATAGTAAATGTACCCTCACTGGTATGAAACATTTCTTCTTTTTCCAGCTGTGTGCACTCTGGAGCAGAATAACACCATAGTTTACACTCACTGCATTTAGGACCAAAAAGTACATACTAGAATGCAGGTTCCAAATTCATTTAATGCATTCTGCTACCCATACAAAACATCTAATAACTTAAATAAGTCAAATGAACTGCACTGCTTAATTCCTAAAAGCAATTTATTCAATAGTCTATCAATAGACTGGGAATTAGTTTAGTTTTAACAGAAGTTCTACAGTTACCAAGTATATATGTCACATACCTACACCTTGACACCTTTCCTAATTGAAAGAGAGCCATATTTAGGAAACCCTTAGCTCCTCATCATACAGAGCTCTCTAAGCTAAGCAAGGCCTACCACTTAACAACTTAGAACTACAAGTATATATATCAAGGCATTCATGTTGCTCAGTATAGGAAAGATTTTTGCAGTCAATAGTTCTCCTGGTAAATTTTCTTTGCAGGTTTTCCAAAGCCAGTAAATCACCTTTAGCGTATGCACAAAATGCAGAGTTATACTCAGGGATGGGTCGGTCATCAAATGTAAATCCTTTAACAAGAACAGTAGAGGAGTGCATTGCAATGTTCTTTAAGAGCAACCATACAGTGCCTAGTGCTTTGTTTTTAATTGTATAAGCATGCTGCTTGAAAGTTAAGCTGTTTATTACTTGCATTCTTACATTTTATAAACACAAATCTCAGTAAAATGGTAATTACCCTTGGTTATAAAATGAATCAGGTTCTGATGGTTCAAAATATATACCACCACTATTTTTTATATTTAACCCATTTGAGCAGAAATAATTTAATACATATGAATTAAAAACTGAACAGTCATTTTTAAAAGACAATGCACAATCCTGAAATTATTAGCGTATTTTGCTGTTCACTCATTTTGACAAAATGGTAAAATTACGAATACAAAGTGAAACAAACTTGGGCAAAGAAGAGACACCTGTGTAATACCTGATGTTATGCTGGACAAAACAGAATAACACCCATGCACTTCACCTCACTTTCTAGCCAACATTAAGCCATTTTATGATTCATGGCTTAATAGCCAGTGTTATTACTGGCTCAATACTTACATGGTGGGGATAAACTCAAATGCTTTACATAGAATTTAATGTACCACACCAATACCAGTCCCTATATCCATAGCTTCACTAATAGGGTCATAACATTCAACCAGGTTTGTCAGTCTGGACCTTGTGAATCCATATTTCAGTAAGATCAACAAGTAAGCCATTACTACCTTCCATATTCAGAAATGACAAAAGACATCTTTCAATTCAAAATATGTACCCAGCAGTGGTATCAAACAAATTGGATGGTAGTTTTTGACTATATGATATGTCCCACCTTTATGTAGCAACATCACATTTGGCTAACTTCTAAGCATTTCTTCTTCTCCTTGGCTCTACCTGCTTCGTTCGCCCTATGGGCTCACTCCACTCCCCTACCCTGCCCCCATTTCCCACATGCTCCCAATACATCTAAACTTATACTCCAGATAACCACACCCACTCCCTAACCATCCAATCCAGCCATCCCAGCACCAACCAATCATACTTTCTAACAACCCACCCCCTACCTATCACTACTCACCTCCCCCACCTCTCCCACTATACACTGCCTAACCTACCTCTTCATCTATTCTGTATCATATCCACCCTCCAACTAATTCAGATTTCACCATGCCTCCTAAAACTACCTCCTTCTCATCTCAAATATCCCCTTCTTCTCACCTTATCATATATTTACTATCTCACCCAGCCCCTTTCCCTCAACCATTCACCGACTTTTCATATTACCTATCCACTTTCCAAACTACCCTCACACTTATCAGTCCTTATATCCCTTACCTATATCCCATCAAAAAACACCTATTGTTTCCCTACAAACTCATTTCTCCTTATAAGCACTCTGCTTCCTCAGCAACCTGCCATACCCCTACAAATCTCATGACACTCTACTCTGATAATAAGCTGTCCAAGCACCTCCTCAACCTAATTCACAAGCTAACTACCATCCTTCTCTCTGGCGACATGCACCCTAACCCAGGCCCCCTCACTCCCTCCTTAACATCCAAATCCATCCTATTCACCTCTCTAAATTTCCAAAGCGTAGCCAACAAAATCCCTAACCTCCATGCCTGGCTTCTATACAATGAACTAGATATCCTGTCTGTTTCTGAAACCTGGTTAAAACCTCATATAAAGGGCTCAGAAATAACACCCCAACTACTCTATTATCAGAAAAGATAGAACCCACAAAAAGGTGGAGGAGTAGCTCTCCTATACTCATCCTCCCTATCTGTTACCCCTTATACTAAACCTATTCCCCAATTCAACAATGCCAAAATAATTTTGGTCCTACTTCAAGTACATAAACACAAATACATATGCATAGCCTCTCTATACTTCCCCCCTGGAGACAACGTCTCTGTACTCGAAGATATTCTCTCCTGGCTTTCCACCAGCATTAGTAATTAAACAATAATCTTGGGTGACATGAACATAAATTGGTCCTCCATTCAGTCCCCCACAAACTCCCTAAATTTTAGCTTTTATAATTTCTCTCAGCTAATCAATTCTACTACTAGACCCTCTAAAGACCTCTCCAGTGGTAGTATCCGAGACTGGGTCTTAGTTTTTCTTCCTCAATATTTCTCCAATAGTGGCACACTTCCCAGCTCCCTCAGTGATCATCTCCCCACATTTTCCCACCACCTTCCTTCACACTTACAAATATCTCATAACTATATTTCCACTCATTCCCTAAAAAAATTGAATCCCAATACCTTCTCTACCTCACTAAAATCAATAAACTGGAGCTCTCTGAAAGCTCTGCCCCTGGATAATGCCATAACCTACTTCAACTCAACATTCTTAAACCTCCTAGATTAATATGCCCCTCTAAAAACTAAAAGAATAAAATGTAAAACTGCCCCATGGCTAACTAAGGACACACTAGCTGCCATGCACCTTAGAGACAAAGCTTGGGTACGCCACCAGAAAAATAAGATCCCCTCCACCCTTAATGAATATAAACCACTCTGCAAAAAAGTCAAAAAGCTTATTATAGCAGACCGCAAAACTTATTTCTCCATACTACAAAGTAGCCATAAAACAAATTGTAAAAAATTCTGGAATGGGATCTCCACCCTCCTTAATCCTGGCAAAAAAGAAAACCTTTGTCCTGACCCTAATGCTCTAGACATAGATCTGGCCACCCAATTCAACTCTTTTTTCATCAACTCAGTTAGCAAACTTACCTCATCCTTCACTAACAATACTACTCCCCCTACTACTACACCCCCTCTCATATCCTCCCCTTCCCCTTCACTCTCAAATACCTCTACCTCTCAACCTCCTCCTTTCTCTATAAAACCCATTCCCACATCTACCATAAAAAAACTTCTCCAGAAACTGAAACCTTGCTCCAATGCCCCTGACAACATTCCCTCATACTTTCTTAGTATAGCCACAGAAGCCATTGCCTTCCCCATCTCTATTTTAATCAATCTTTCTATCCAAGAAGACTATGTACCCCAACTTGGGAAAATGGTCTTTGTCTTACCTCTTCTCAAAGGGGGCAACAACAATCATATCACAAATTTCCGTCTTATCACCATCTTATCCCCCATCTCCAAAGTTCTTGAAAAATGCATCCATCTACAACTCCTAACCTACCTTATAGACAACCACTTACTAACTCCCACACAGCATGGTTTCAGATCAGGCCACAACACTACCACTGCTCTTCTGCCCTTCCTTGAAACTGTTAACAAAGCCAGTGACTCTGGCTGTACTGTATCTACCCTCCTACTGGACCTCTCTAAGGCCTTCGATACCATCTCTCACAACCTTCTCCTAACTAAACTCTCTAATCTAAACCTATCTCTTTCCTCTCTCAACTGGTTCTCCAGTTACCTCTCAAATAGGCAACAAGCAGTTAATTGGAAAAAAGCCACCTCCCCATTACTCAACACCCCACAGGTGTACCACAAGGCTCCATACTGGATCCCCTCCTGTTTAATATTTTCATAAATGATTTCCACCACTCAATCCCTAACACAAATCTTATCCAATATGCAGATGATTTAACTATAATATGTTCTGCCTCCTCTATACCCACTCTCTTAAAACTAACCCAAGATGCTTTCTCTACCACTGAACAGTGGATGAGAGACAATCACCTAGCACTCAATGCTTCAAAAACTAAACTTATGTTATTTGCACCTTCTAAAACAACTACTACAGCTAAAAACTCATTCTCCATCACCAGCCACAACAATACATCTCTCAAACTCATATCTGAGGCCAAACTATTAGGTGTCCTCATTGATGATCAGCTTAAATTCAACTCCCACCTACAAATAAACATCAAAAAAATCCACCAGAAACTTGGTATGCTCTACCGCCATTGTCGCTATCTCACTCCCTCACTAAGTTCACTCTCTCTACCACATTCCTCATCCCTTCTCTCCTATATGGTGCCCCACTCCTAACTAACCTACAATCCACACTTAAGTCAAAACTCTCCTCCTGCTATAATAAGATTGCCATGTTTGCCACTAGCCACAAATCTTCTACCCATCACTGTGTCGCCCTTCACAAACTAAATTGGTTAGAGCTACCCAATTATCTCACCTACATTCAATTCACTCATGTTCACAAACTCATGTTTAGCCCCTCTCTCTGTCCCTCCCTATCCTCCTTTAAAATGCACCTTCCAGAAAGATCCTTAAGATCCAACAATCAAAATTTGATAGAATTGCATAAACCTGCCCAGCCCCTGGCAAAAATCGACTATCCTTTGCCCTTGCACGTTAATGGAACTCCCTACCACCATCCATCTGTACCATCTGTAGTCACTCTTCCTTCAAGATCTCACTTCACTCACACCTAACATCTCTCTGGGAATGCTCCTGCTCCCATCCCGCATAACCTCTTCTCCTCTCTATACGTTGGACATCTCATGTACTCCAGAGTCTTATTCATTTCCTTGTAAAGTACTAGCAAAAATTTATAACAGTTCTTATTTTTTCTTAACTTTGTTTGTTTCATATTGTATCTTTAAATACTATGATTTTATCTGTACTTCTGTATTTACTGTAATATAATTACTTGATTATAAATTTTGTTATTGTGGAGCTTTTCTCCCCAGGACTCTATTGAAAATGGATTCTTCTTGGCCCAATTGACCATCCTGGCAAACAAAATGCAAATAAATAAATAAAATTTGGTACAATGCTGTTTATTAATAACCTATTAAATAATGTTTTAAATGGCTATATTAAGGAATCAGATATGTAGCAAAGTAAACTGGTTCCACACAGCAGGATAAAACACACAAGTTCCTTTAATCAAGTAACAGGGTAAACGCTTTCACGGGTGTAATCTGCTTCATCAGACCAAACAAAAATTCACTACACATACTCTTTAAAATACATTCAATCAACCAGTCAAAACAATGATAGCAATTACATTGTAAATACCTACCTAACAAGGCATATAGAAATATTTAAAACCATATCACATACATAATAAAGGAATATAACTTCTAATAAATACAGCATAAAATGGAATTAAGTATATATAAAAAATCCATAGCAGGACTGAATATCAAATCAATGCTTAAGAGCCCTGACTTTAAGAAAAGGCTTCAGGGAGACTCTATTATTCAACCCAGGGGGTTTGCTAGCCTGAAGACTTAGAATCCACCTTTGCTCATTGGATTCTATTTTATTCACTAAGTCACCTTCCCTCATAGTGCTGTGAATCACTGCCAGCACCAAAAACTTAAATTTATGTCCTACTCCTTCTTTAGCAACATGCAAGGCTAGGGCACTAGTTTCTTTAATATTCCTAATGTCCCTGATGTGTTCACGTATTCTGTCCTTGAATTCTCTGTTAGTCTTACCTACGTAATAGGAAAAACATACAATACAATAGCAAAAATAGACAAGATTTTTTGTTTGACAATCTGCATAGAAATGACTTTCTATCTTAAATCCTAAGGAGGGGTGGGTAAACTGACCACCTATATGTATATGACTGCATGCTGTACATCTTGTGCAGGTATATGTACCTAACCTGTCAGAGTGTGGATATAACTGAGTACAATTGGGCTTATAACATAACTGGCTTTTAATGTCCTATTGTTTCTAAATGTAAAATCAGGTTGATGACCTAGCACCCCCTCAAATTCATGTATAGTTCCCAAAATATCCCAATTCTTTTTAACGACATCACAGACCAAATTGATGTCACTGGCAAATGTCAGTGGTATCCTTAAGTTGTCATTACTATTAGAATTCAAAACTGTGGCGTCAACCATATTTTGAGTCTCACTATTAGGTGAAGTGATATTCGAAGCAGAGAAGAAAGGCCTACATCTACCTTACCTATGCCGCCATCCCTCTGCTATCTGATACTCAATAACTTTACGACCATGACCTCTCTTAATAAATTCCTGCTTAAGGTTATCAAGGGCACTACACAACTTAACATTATCATTGTGCAATTGCATGGTGCAAAAAATCTGGCCCTTAAGTACGTTAAACTTGGTGTGATTAGGATTCATGCTTCCAAAATGTAGCACATTGTTCTTCCTAATGTCTTTCATGTATAAAGTAGTAGCTACAATACAATGATTATCCTTACTAACCTTGACATCTAGGAAGTCTATTTCAAAAGTTAAGTACTTATATGTGAAATTCAAGAAATTAAGTTGGTTTAAAAAATAAATAAATTCTTTCAATTTCTCCTCTGTACCATGCCATAACAGAAAAATATCATCCACAAACCGCTTATACCAACTAATAAAGCTACAAAAACCATTGTTCGAGAGTACATATTTTTGCTCCCAATTAACCAGTGATAGGTTGGCATAGCTATTGGCACAAGCTGTGCCCATTGCCACGCCAACCTTCTGCATGTAGTAGATATTGTCAAATATAAACACATTATTTTCAAGAATCATTTCAAGCAGTATACATATTAAATTCACCTTAGCATTAGGAATATTATTTTCATGAAGCAATTCTCTAATGGTATCAATGCCCCATTCATTAGATATAACAGTAAATAATGACTCTGTCTAAAGTTACAAAAATGCAAGGACCAGAAAGAACTTCAGTGTAATGACTGAACTCACTTAAAAAAGTTTTAGTGTCTTTCAGGACAGTTTGGCAATTATCTAGGATAGCATGCAAATTATTTTCTACATATATTGAGAGAGGCTCAGTAATCCAGCCTCTTCCAGAAACAATAGGTCACATTGGTGGTGTTATGGGGTTCTTGTGCACCATAGGAAGACCATATATGACAAGGACCACAGACTGCTCCACCTTGAAGTATTCAAAAAGCTGTCCATTAATCATACCAGTTATAAGCAGGTCAAAGATCAAGAATTCTGCTTCTTTATCAATGACACATTTAAGCAAGATAGCAGAGATATTAGCATAAGTATTAATGTCATTTAGATGCTTCAACAGGAATCAGCTGAATTAAAAACAAAACAACCAGATATAAAGTCTGGATTGGTTCTACATTTCCTATTAACCTTCATCAATGCTGTGCATAGCATTTCTGGGGTAATTGTCTGACAGTTATAATTATTTTAACTGGGCACTATGTAAACAATCTAAGGTTCACTGTTATGTAAAGTTAAATCCAAAAAGTACTTATTAAATGAACAGCCAAATCTTAAGCCTTCATAAAATTTCTTGTTAGCATCCAAAATTGTGCCAAACCTATTTATGTTACGCTTTAAATCGCTAACACTGGAAAATAATTTTGATTATTAACATTCCAAGCTAATATCTTCACATAGCTATTTTTGCTTTCTTAATAAACAAATGAAATTTCATGCAGACATGATTAAATACAATTTTAGTTAAACTTATTGTTTTTTCCCTAAATATATTAAAATTTTTCTTTTTTTGAGTAGCTTTGTAAGCATAATATTTCACTATAGGAAAATCCGTTCTGCAAGTTAACAATTCTAGATGTCTTGCATTCATCAAGCCTATTCAAACATTAACCAGTTTTCATTGACATTATGTCCACAGGTTTTCATCCAGCCTAGTTTACTCAGTTCATTTCTCATTGAGTGATCACTTATGTTAGAACAAAGTTTTTAGTAATCATTTTTCAGTTCTTTTGCCATAAACTTAAAGAAAACAGAAGGGAAGAGTGATCTGAATTGCCTAATGGAGCAAGTGATGAAATAATATTAATTTTACTTAATATATTAGTAAGTAGCAAATATAGTGTATTATTTTGTATTGCTGAAATATATATTATAATCATTGCTGTACCAGAGCTTGCTAGACCCATTGCAGAAGACCTCTACTAAAACTCATGTTCATTAGAAGTGCAGTCTTTTTGCAGAATGTATTCCCTCATGGTAACATATAAAGCTACTAAAAAAAAGGTTTACTTTGAAACAATATGACTATTGTAAATTATAGTTGAAACAAGCTCTTCATAGCCTTCTGCATATATTTAAATCTCCTGCCTAAAATAAATGTTTCATAAATGTGTAAGTTTGCATAGTCTGGATATGAGGCATATTGTAGTCACCTGGGCATTTGTATGTGGAAAATGTCTTGCATAACTTGAATGTGAATTATCAGTCTGAGTCAGGGTGGGAGTAATGTTTGTATCGTCTTTTAACATGAAACATCCACCACTGGACAAAAGAACGGAAGATGCAGTGAGCAAAGGGTCACTCATCACCCCAAAGATTTATTCAAACACAGCAAACCATCTAGAAAGAATTCAGATGCACAAAGTGAGGGATCAGAAGGAGACCTTTATTACTACCCCCTCAGAAACAGCACTTAGGTTTGTGTGTGGGCATTAGAGGAGAAAATGACAGATGGATGCCTGAAAAGAATCTAGGAAGAATTGAAGCAGCCAGTATAGTGTCACAGACTGAATCTAATGCGGAGTCAATATGATTGTGGACAGCTGGGAATTTTATCTGTACATTTTCTTGATGGGAAGGTGAATTTTGTATGACAACAGCAAAATCACTGGCTCAGATTTTATGGTGCTCATTCTTAGCTTCAAAAAATTCACAGGACATAGAAAAGAAGATATCCAACATCAGTGAGCCTGCCTAAATTTTGAAGAATTTTTGAAGATGAACCCAGAAAGTATATGGGTCAACACTGTAAAGGATTGCACAGCTTTAGTAAAACAACCTTTGACTGAATTTGTGTTGCTAGATTAGCAAAGGTAATTTATGGATAAAAATCTGCAACTTACTACTCACAGAAGACAATACAAATCCAGCAAACTGAGAAATGTAAAAAAAAACATGGCACTGAAACCAGACCTGACTATTTTAATAAAAAATGGTCATTGTTAGCAGAGAAGAGTCCAATAAGGAATATAGTGGGTGTGAGACCAGTTTTAATTTATAGTAGAGCCTCTAATATAAAGAACATCTTGGAAAGGAATAACACTGGTAAAATAATAAGAAGGGAGAAATGAAAAAATGTGGGTTTTGTCAACATTGTAAACGGGTAATTGAGGGTAGGAGTTTTGAAGTCAAAGGGGCTGAATATCAGGTTAGAGGTAGGTTTAATTGAGAATCCATGGGGGTGATTTATATTACTAAATGCTTGAAATGTATGAGCTCTTATGTGGGTAAAACTGATTGTAAACTTAGGGTTAGAATATATAAACATGAATATAATAATAAAGGAATTGCACAAATAATGCACTGGTGAAACATGTTAATGAGTACCCTGGACACTATTTTTCTTATATGGATATTGATTCTGTAATTCCTAACATTAGGGGTGGACCTCAAACATTGCAGTTAGAAAAGAAGGAGATACTTTGACAAATCTGACTAAATGCGAGGGTGTGGCCAGGTATTAATGAGCAGTCTTCCATTTTATGTCTTTTGAAACTTAGAGCTCTCAAATGGTAAATGTTCTGGTTAAAAGTAAATGTTATAATTTAAACTGCTGTAGGAAGGATTTTTTTAAAAATATATGACATGGTTTAATTTGAATGTATTCTCTTATGCGGGTACATTGGATGGTATTTATTTTTATTATTTTTTTATTTTTTATTATTGTTTTTTACTGCAGCTTGTAGAAAGTACAAATAATATGACAGGGAATGTGGTTAGTTGTAGACCAGTCATGTAGGAAAGTGTTTTTACTCACCAATGGGACTGTGAATATATTTAATATGTAGAACAGAATGACTTTCGAGCTATTGGTTGTAAGGCTTGCTGTTTGATCAATCAGATAAGAGTGGTGAGCTGGTGATTTATGTATTATAAGCCTTCATTTGCCAATGGGGCAATAGTTTTGGTCATTATATAAAATGGATTTGTACATTTTTCATTGATTTTGAGGCTTTTTTTAAACCAATCAGTGAATCTTTTGGTTGGCTGCGACTGCCAATGAAGTAAGCTTGAAGGATATTTAATGTCTGATGTTTTTAGTTTGGTAATCTGAAGAAGTTTATTATTTCAATGGATGAAAGTACTTATCTTACAGTTTTTATTGTTTTTAATGTTCATGGCAAGTATTTATCATTTACATTTATGCCCCTGCATCTATCCACATAGATAAACATCCTGTTCTACTTGAGCCTTCCTCTAGCTTTCCCCAATCTTTGCCCATCAAAACCAGTAGGAAACTCTTTCTGATCTATAATTACTTTAAACAACTCTGTTCTTACTGTAAATCTCTAAAAATAGTCAAAAACTACTCGGTCCACCAGGCTAAAACTTTAATAAAGTAAAATACATAAGCAATAACAGAAAATAAGCGCTTTTGGGAAAACTCCCTTCATCAAACAAAATACACAGATACATTATTGCTTTTTAAAATGAATGCAGCCAATCAAACAAAAGGTCTACGCCCCTTCAAGATGGGTTTCAATGGGACAATCCCATTCAAGCATGGGCTTCTGTCTGCCTCTAACTCAATGATCCACCTAACTTCACAAGACTCTGTCATAAACATTATTTATCCAATTAATATGCGGATTGCCAAACTAGTAATGTTGTCTATTTAGCCTGATGCTCATCTTGTACTTTGTTCTATGTAGGAAAACCTAATTACAAGTTGAAACAGAGGGTTTTACAACATTGTTCAGCTACACGTCTCAAATTAGAACACAATGCCCGATATCAACATGTTAGGCAATATAATGACCACACATTTCGGTTTAAGTTATTGCTGGTAATTGTAGCCAACCCTAGGAGAGGAGACTTTATTAATTCTACAGAGTCTTGTAAAGTTAGTTGGATCATTGAATTAAGGGCAGACAGAAGCCCGTGCTTGAATGGGATTGTCCCATTGAAACCCATCTTGAAGGGGTGTAAACCTTTTGTTTGATTGGCTACATTCATTTAAAAAAGCAATAATGTATCTGTGTATTTTGTCTGATGAAGCGATTTTTCCTAAAAGCACTTGTGTTCTGTTATTGCTTTTGTATTTTACTTTATTAAAGTTTTTAGCCTGGTGGACTAAGACGTTTTTGACTATTTTTATACATTTGTTTTCCACTACTACAGACCTTTAGTGCCTACCGTTTGCTTCACTTTTTAGTATAAATCTCACTAACTTTAACTATCATTTTAACCCCTCACCCCTTTAAAACTACCCCACTAGTGATTTTTCTTTCCCTTTATTAATTCTTTCAACCTAACACTACCCCCAATGATCTTTTCCTTTCTTAACTTTCAAATTATTTCAATATTTACAAAAGAAAAAAGTGTGTGTGTGTGTGTGTGTGTGTGTGTGTGTGTGTGTGTGTGTGTGTGTGCGTGTGCATCATCATCACTCATCATCATCAGCCCCTTTTTCCCATTTTTATCCTACATGGGGTCGGGGTATCGTGTTAACTGTGCCATCTCTCTCAATTCAGTGCCACACTCCTGCCTTCTTCAACACTCATGCGTGACTGTCACAGATCTTTCAAACAATCCATCCACCTCTTTGCTGGATGTCCCCGCATCCTCTTACATTCTTCCTGTCTGTCCCAAATCTTCCTCAACAGATTGTCTTCTGCTTTTCTGCACATGCCCAAACCATTGTAATCTGTTCTCTTTGATCTTTTCTGCAATTGGAGCTACTTTGGCTTCTGCTCTTATGTCCTCATTTCTTCATCTGTCCCACAGTCTGCATCCTACCACCTTTCTAAGGCACTTCATTTCCATCACCTCTAGCTTCCTCAACTGTTCTGCCTTTACTGCCCAGGTTTCTGCACCATACAGTAGTACTGGTCGCACCACTGTCTTGTGCACCTTACTTTTCAGCTTCTTTGGCCTTCTTCTGTCATAGACTACATCTAACACTCTATGCCAGTTGCCTGCATCCCCTCTGATTCTAGCTTTGACCTCCTTATTCAGACTTCCCTTCTCTTCAAACACCCCTCCCAGATACTTGAAGCTGTTTACCTATTCCACTGTCTTCCCTTCTATCTCTATTCTCAGCTTCTTCTGATTTCCCCAATTTGCTGCCATTACCACTGTCTTATCTGTGCTTAGATTCAACCCATGTGCCTTCAGTTTTGCATTCCATTCTCCTATCCTTTGCTAAAGTTCTAGCTCAGAGTCTGCCTGTAATGCCACATTGTCTGCATACAGCAACTTTGTTGATCTGTCCCCTCACACCTGTTTGCTAATGGACTCCATGAGCAGCAGTGGGCTCAAGACTGAACCCTGGTGTACACCCACTCCCATCGGGAACCTCTCTGTGAGGCCAAACACTGTTCATACATGAGTCACTAGATCCTTGTACATAGCCTGCACTAATTCTACAAATGTTTATGGGACTTCAAACCACCGCAGTATTGCCCAGATCAGCTTTCTTGTGGGCTTGTCATATGCTTTCTCCAGATCTAGGAATGCCCATTGGATTCTCTTCTCATCTCTAGCTTCTTATCAAGTATCTGTCTGACTGCAAACATCAGGTCAGTTGTGCTGCATCCTGATTTGAATCTACTACTCTGCATATCCGTTTATCAATCACCCTCTGCAGAACTTTCATGCAGTGTGATAGGAATTTGATGCCTCTGTACTGCCCACAGTTGTGGATGCCCCCTTTGTCCTTGTACACTGGCATGAGTATGCTTATTTTCCAGTCATCTGGGATACTCCTTTCTCTCCACACTACTGTTAGTACCCTCAGGAGCCATTTCTCCCCTATCTCATTCAGCATCTTTATCATATCTGCTTTAACCTCATCTGAGCCTGTTGCTTTCCCCGACTTCATTTTCCGTAGTGCTGTTCTTACTTCTTCTAGGGTGGGCTTTTCTTCTTCTCCTCTCATTGTGGGCTGCTTCTGGGGCAGTACAGCTTCTATGGGGATTTCTTCATTCAGAAGCTGTTAGAAATACTTCCATCTGCCTTTGATGTCCTCTGAACTGGTGAGTAGGTTGTTGCTGGCACCCCTTATGAAGGGTGTCTGACTATCTTCTTTATCTTTCTGTCTTTGCCTTGCAACCTGATATAGTTTCTTTGTGCCACTTACTGAGTCACTTTCCAGAAGCTGGTACAGTGCCTCTGATGCCCTATTCTTTGCTATTGCAACTTCTTTCTTAGTTTCTTTGTTGGCCAACCAGTAGCCCTTCCTAGCCTGGTCAGTATTTTCTGTCTTCCACTTCTTCCTGCACTCCTTCTTTCTTTTGATGACTTCCTGGACTTCTGCATTCCACCACCAGCTTTCCTTATGTACCTCATTTCCATACCTGGCTCGGCTACATCTTTTCTGTAGTACTTAACACATGCTGTTTTTAGGCACTGCCACTCCTCTTCAGCTCCACCTATTTCCTCCTCTTCCTGGGGTGCTAGAGCCCTGAGTATTTCCTTGAACTGCTGTACTTTCTCTCCAGGTCTCTGTTGACCTTAGAGCCTTCTCTGACCAATGTTTGCAGCTGATTGTGGCAAATAATGGTTTATGCTGTGGGCCAACTGTTTCATTGCGGATGACTTTGCAATCATGGATTCTACCCCAGTGCCTTTTCCTTACTAGGAGGAAGTCTACCTGAGTTGCATGTTAGCTACTCGTGTGTGATCTTGTGACTGTCTCTCTTTCTGAACCATGTGTTGGCTACTATCAAGCCATTTACCAGACAGAAGTCTAGAATGGCTTCATCTTCTTTATTCCTGTTGTCCCACCCATGTGGACTCAGGCAGTCTTCATATCCTGTTCTGTCTGTCCCGATATGTGCATTCAAGTCACCCATTATCAACACCAATTCATGTTGTCTTGCTTTACCTAGTAAATCCTGCAACTGCTGTCTGAATGCACTCACTATCACAACCCTGCTGTGGAGCACAGGCTGTTAGGAATACTGCCCTGTCATTACACTGGAGTCTGATTGCCAATGAGTGTCATAAATTCTTATGATATCCCTCACTGCCTTATGAAGCCTCTCTCTCACCACAATTCCTCCACCATTTCTAGCCTGTCCCCTTCCGAAGTAGTAGAGTCTGGACCCTAAGCCAAGTGGCTTTGCTGCACTGCCCTTCCATCGTGTCTCTTGGATACATAGGATGTCCATCCTCCTCCATATCATCCACTTCCAAGCTGCATCCTGTCAGTGAACCTACATTAAGTGCAGCAATTCAGGCTGGGCAACTTGACACTGGTGAGCCAGTAACTTATTGACCCAGGGCTGCTGGGCTTTATGGTGGGCACACACTGGCCAATAGGGGCACATATACCCCTTCTACCATTAGCAAGGGTCCCTGGCATAGATCAGAGTAGGCCGGGTCCTCGAACCCAGTTATCACCAGTAAATACACACACATATTTGATGACATTAGTCAACATGACAGAATCACCTAGAGCCATATTTTACACCATAGAGTGGCTAGCCCTGCCTCGGCACGCAGTCTGTGATCCATGTTCTCATATCTTGAGGATACTGTGCACCACAGTAGATGCCCAAAACAGTTGGTCTGTACAACTCTTTGCCGTATAGGGTACCATGTAGAGTCTGTGCTGCTGCCCACAGCTCCATTCATTGGTGAGTTTGAGATGGAAACACTCAGGATGTTTTTCGGACGTGGAAGAAACCCCACGGGGACACAGGAAGAACATGCAAACTCCAAACAGGCATTGGTCGAAGATCAGGATTGAACCTTGTACCTTGTGCATGGGAGGCAAAGACCTTAACCATTATGCCAGCTGGTCTCTCATATATATCTTGTAAATTGCTGTTTTTGTCTCTGATATTGTAACTTCCCACAATTTAGTAGTCTGTTTCTCATTTTGTTATATTGTATTGTTTTGTACTGTAAATTCTATAAATTCCTGTAAAATACTGTGTAATCATAATGTGTTTGTGGAGCTTTTCTCCCCCAGCCTCCGCTGAAAATGAACTTCTGTCCCAGTCGGACTTTCCCAGTCAGCAAATGTCGATAAATTATTTAAATAATAAATAATGTTTGTTAGCTATTAAATGTAATTTTGGAACCAGTCTGGTTTCAGCACCTTGTTTTTTTTATGTTTCTCAAAATCTGCAACTTAAACAGAAAGTATTTTCAGGACAAGACATAGTATGGAACTATATTTTCATCTTCTGCCAAAGTACAGAGCTCTGCAACCTTATGGGCCTGCATTATCCTGCACCACTGTCAGCATAACCTAGCAATATCTGTAGATGTGGTTATGGTAGCGAGATAAAGGTAAATTGATGAAAATCTTTTACTGACTTTTGGTTCTGCTCCCATCTCAGCACACTGGACATCTATATGCTACTACTGATTTGTGTAGAAAGTCTTGTTAGATAGCATATCCGCTGCTGTAATGCGATACCATTCTTTTTACAAAGCGTTGTCATTTGCATAATTAGTGAACACTTGGAGACTCATGGAGCCAAGAAACATACAGCTTCAACAGATGTACAACTCATTTGTCTCTGAATCAGCCATACCTCTCAAGTGTACCTCATTATGAGGAAAGTACCTCATTTTGGGTTCTTAAAAAGATCATATTCCTTGAAGTTCCACATTGAAAGGGTCTGTCACACACTTTCATTTCTAGGAATGCTTTAACAGATATCCATGGTAAATAGAAATTTATAATGTTAATTCATTAAAAGATCTATTTTATTAGTAAAACCAGCATATTTAGCCATCCTGTGACCTTCCTAGTTGAAGTTGTTAGTAAGCCATTAGTATGTGTTCCACATTTTGCCCATTTGTTCCACATTATGAGGGCTAGTGTTCCTCATTTTGGAGATGGAAGGTTGAGAGCTCTGGAATCAGCTTTTATCTGCAGTCTTTTGTGCAATAGCCATATGCACTGTGGCCATGTCTATGAATCTCACCCAAACTCTTGTGCTCTATACAATAGTGTATAGCACTTAATATAGCATTACTGCAGGTGTCAACAGTGCTGTGTATGAATGGCCAGGTGAGACTATAAACCTATCAACAATTCCAGAGCACAAAATGAAATGTGATGTTTATTAATGTTTTGACACAGATAGATGTTGCTAAAAAGGTAGTGTAACTGCTAGTTAATGTTGATTTAACAAGGCTAATGGAAGGATGGCTGAGATTCAAGAGATAAAAAGAGGAATGAGGTTTTAAAATGACAAGGGACATGAACATGCCTCCACAAATGTTGGCAGAATGACACTTATGTCGGTTTGCACAGACTAGAACAGTTGACACCAAATATTCTTAACTGCACCCTGTTACTAAGCTTGCATAATGTGCGACAAGATCCCAATTAATACCAAGCTTTCTGACTCAAAATCCAGCAATAGGCATACATAACGTAGCAAGATTCAAAAGTGAATACCAAACTTTCTTGATTTACCATTCGGTACTAGATTTACACAATCAGTTCCAAGCTTAAATGGTGAGTAGCAAACTTTTCTAAAACACGCTCCACTACTAAACTTCGCATGCGCCAACATTATGAATCCCTGCCAGGCTGTAAGTAGGTTGCGCCATTGTAATACTGATACAAAGAGACATTACAGATTCAGAGACACGGATGTCCATGGTACACAGTATAACTGTTATACACAAGAGACATTCAGAACAGAATAGCATAGTGTAATACTACATAGGCCATACATGCACATACATGATAAGAATGTGATTTTGGTGCAGGACAGGGGATGCAAACAACTGCATTATCCAGAGACATAAAATAATAAAGTAAAACATTAAAATGTGCAATGATAGTTAGGGAAGTAATAGTTTACTCCAAAAGGGGCTAATATATAGCTGTTGATCCACGTCAATAGTTTTAATGGAGGAAAACAACAAGAAAAGGAAAGAATCTGTAAGATTTAAGAAAATAAGGCAGCAGACATGAATATGTCCCCATATATGTTCTCAGAGTTACATTTAGGGCTACAAAAATTAGGAACTGAGGAAGAAACAGAGAAAATGAGAAAGGTAGCAACAGCCAAATGATACAGACCCAGAATCTGCTAACGAATATTGCCAGATGGGACAAATTGTACAGGTACAAACTGACGAGGCTACTGCTAGGTCAGCTATTTCAAATTTCTCCATTGTGATCAGTCATGGTAGGCTCGCTCATATCAATAGACACAGGTAGGAGCATAGCTAGGTGGGGCAAAGGGGACAACTGCCCTACCATACTGCTCAACAGTATAGATTTTCACAGAACATCCAGATTTCTGACACAGATTTTTTTCTGTTCCACATAAAATATATAGTTTTCTGGCAAATCACAAAGGATTGAAGTCACTAAATAATGATACTCATTTGAGTTTCAAACTTCATATCCTTCAGAAAATACATACCAGCACAAATCCTGTTATTCTGGCAACTTTCTAAGTTTATCAGAGCAATATTTCAAATGTGTACCCCATTATTCTAGGTTTTGTCCAGATTTCTTGCTCTAATAGTTTGAGAGGTATGTGCCCCAAATGCAAAGCACTACAGGGCTCAGTAATCAGCAGATCCGGCATGGGCTTCAATGCAGTACTGAGATTTAAATGCTGATATTGCATTTGCAGTCTGAAATAAAGTGCTTTAGTACCCTATGTGTATCATAAACTGTAGCAACTGCATGCTAAAACTGTAGCACATAGTGTGCTACAGATTAAATAGAAAAAAAGAGTTTTTTTTTCTCAGAACGTTTAGCCCCTGGAATTTAGAATTGAAGCACTTTAGTACTCCATTTGTGAACTGCAGTAGCCAGCTGAGTGATACAAATATAGCAAGCACTTGCTACTGTTTAAAAGAAGAGAAAAGTCACACTCCCCCCCCTCACCCAAACTTCAAAATAGTTGAGGGGGTGTCAAATCAAAGGTAGCACCAGGCACCAAAATAGCTAGCTGCAAATCCGGACCCTGACAATAAGGTGTCAATTCATATGCTACCCACTGGAATACTTTAACAATTCTCACTGAACAAAGCAACCCAAGACTTGCTCAGTATCTGTATCCATTATTCTGACACAGCACTTCAATGCAGTCAGAATACCTGGGGGCACAGATAAGGAGGAAAGGAACAAGTAGCAAAGTCCAGTTCTTCTTCCTTTGGAGAGAAAATTTGGTTGTACATATTCTATTTTATTTAAGCTTATTTACCTGGATAGGACAGTGCTTGAGGGTACAAACTAGGAGAAGAGAGTCAAGTAGCAAAGTCCATCTCTCCTTCCTTGGAGAGCAAATGTGGCTGTACTTATTTTATTTTATGTTATTTTTTTTTTATTTAAGCTTATTTACTATGGTAGGGCAATGCTCCATGAGGATCAATTTTATACCTAGCTGAGGGATTCATACAGAAAATATTTATAACACATAAGATAAACATTTACAAATATCGGTAACATATAATATATGAGAGAATATAAATAAGCATGCAACATACAATAGAAAAATGTGATATAACAGTATCCTGTGGTAAAGACCACGGATAGTCCTGAACAAAGAGGACACAATTCCAAAGAGTATTGTACATAATTATAAAAAAAAAAATGGTTCATAGTGATAGGCACCTAACTGAGAATTGCTGATCACCGAAGACCAGTTAGCTGATACTGGGCCTGTATCTGGTAGCTACCATGCTCCTCCATCTAGATTCCTGGCCTCCATGTTCCATCTGCCAGCCTAAAAATAACTCTGCCAGCATTTATGGGTCCATTCATGTCAGGTGTCATTCTGGATAGTGCCATCTTATCCTGTACCCTACTAGATTTTTCTTCACTCCTGTATAAATTATGTGGTCCAGAAGTGCCCTTTTTCTGAGTAGTGGAGGTAAGATGATGCAAGATTTTAAAGGGCTTGTGTGCATGCTTTTGGGTAATAAGGCAGTGCAGGGATTGGTGAGGATATGCTTTTGGGTAATAAGGCAGTACAGGGATTGGTGAGGATATGCTTTTGGGCAACAAGGCAGTGCAGGGATTGGTGAGGATATGCTTTTGGGTAATAAGGCAGTACAGGGATTGGTGAGGATATGCTTTTGGGTAACAAGGCAGTGCAGGGATTGGTGAGGATATGCTTTTGGGTAATAAGGCAGTACAGGGATTGGTGAGGATATGCTTTTGGGTAACAAAGTAGTACAGGGATTGGTGAGGATATACTTTTGGGGGAGTGTATATCACAAAGTCGAACATTAAAAAGAGTGAACGCTCTTACACTGAACTCTAAAAATTGAAATCACAGAATGTCAATCAGCCGGAACAATAACTTTTTTTCCAGGGAAAAAAATCTCTTGGCCATTGCTGGAACTTTGCTGTTTCCTCCACTATGGTGCAATCTCGGAGCTGCTATATTTAAGTAGAGGGGTGTGGGGGGCGAAACTCCCCACTTTATTTTGTCTGTGGATTTGTTTTTTGGAGCAGTGATTTGTTTTTTCCCATGGGAAAGAAAATTGCTGTTCCGTGTGTTTGACATTTTGTGGTTTTGGTTTTTAGAGTTCGACGTAGTTGTGTTTGCGCTTTTTAACATTCAACATAATGATATAGACTTGCTTTGGGGTAATACATCAGTACAGGGATTGGTGAGGATATGCTTTTGGTTAATAGTAGTACAGGGATTGGTGAGGATATGCTTTCGGGTAATAAGGCAGTACAGGGATTGGTGAGGATATGCTTTTGTGTAATAAGGCAGTACAGGGACTGGTGTGGATATGCTTTTTGGGGGGTCTATATCATGAAGTCGAACATTAAAATGAGCGAATGCTCTTACATCAAATTCTAAAAATCGAAATCACAGAATGTCAATCGGTTGGAACAGCAATTCTTTTCCAGGGAAAAAAATTGTTGGGCCATTGCCGGGACTTTGCTCTTTCCTCCACTGTGGTGCGATCTCAGAGTTGGTATATTTAAGAAGGGGGGTGTGAGGGGCGAAGCTCCCCACTTTATTTTGTCTGTGGATTTGTTTGTTTTTTGTTTTTTTTTTGAGCAGCGATTTTTTTTTTCCCATGGGAAAAAAATCACTGTGCCATGTGTTCGACATTTTGTGGTTTCAGTTTTCAGAGTTCGACATAAGAGTGTTTGCTCTTTTTAACATTCAACGTCATGACATAGACCTGCTTTTGGGTAATAAGGCAGTACAGGGATTGGTGAAGATATGCTTTTGCGTAATAAGGCAGTACAGGGATTGGTGAAGATATGCTTTTGGGTAATACGTCAGTACAGGTATTGGTGAGTATTTGCTTTTGGGTAATAAGGTAGCACTGGGATTGGTGAGGATATGCTTTTGGGTAATAAGGCAGTACAGGGCTTGGTGAGGATATGCTTCTGAGTTAAAAGGCAGTACTGGGATTGGTGAGGGTATGCTTTTGGGTAATAAGGCAGTACAGGGCTTGGTGAGGATATGCTTCTGAGTAATAAGGCAGTACTGGGATTGGTGAGGATATGCTTTTGGGTAATAAGGCAATAGCAGGGCTTGGTGAGGATAGTAGGAACATGAGTGGATAGGAATGAGAAAAGGGAGGGTATATGTGCAATAAAAAGTTGGATAAGGGGGTGGGATGGGAATAAGAAGTCATGTGGGGGACTGTAGTAAGCCCGAGCATAGCGAGGGTGAATGGAGTGGGTTGAAACCCCTCAAATATGGTGGCATTGTACCAAGAAAAATATCAGTGACAATGGAGGTAAAGGAAAGTTTAAACAGCTAATATAATATGAGTAACTCAACAGGACAGCGAAACAGACACAATTTTCAAAAGTTGTTCATGGGTCAGAAAGACATACATTAAAGCCAGGACAAGCTGTTCATGGGTGATAAAGACATACATATCAAGATATAATGGCTTTAAGAAACCTGAAGTACATTAATTCTTGAAGTGTCCTTTTTCTTTAGAAGAAGCACTGGCTGCAAGCTCAGTGGTACAAATTGTTTTAGCAGCCCGTCTAGTGGCATTTTGAGATGCCAGTCTATCTAATGCCACCACTGAAAAATATTTTATGTAGACTGAAAATCCTCCTTGAGGAAGAAAAATGAATTAATGCAGAATAATGCAGATATACAGGGAAAACAGTGACTTTTGATACTGAGTGAAAGGGCCAAGCTTACAAGCCAAGTGGCACACAAAGGTGTCAGTCAATATATTGTCCGCATTGAAAAATACTTTTTGCAGGCTGCAAATTCTCCTAGTGGAAGGAAAAATAATTGTATGTAGAATGCTGCAGAAAAACAGGGAAACCAACCAAGGTGTCTAAGAAACGCAAGCAGCCACCAACCTTGCCAGTATATTTTTGGTCCATCTGTGGTAATTCCATGTCATCCCTGGCCCAAACAATGAAAAAAATTGTGGGGTGTCATTTTTAATTACATTCCATGACCATAGCTTGACATATTGGACTCCTTGAATTGCTGGATATTGTTTCTTGTTAACAGAATAATGCTGACACACAAAGGAGTCCATATGCTAGGACTACCTCAGTCCCTGAAATGTAAAAGTTTTCCATTAGAAGAAGTTCATTAATAGGGTTATGTTTGCCTGGAAGTACTATTATATATCACCTTCAGCTGTGTAGAATATGATTTCATTCTTTCATAGTGCATTGCTGGATTTATGTACTGGACTCTCTGATGGTTTGCTGTATATGGGCTGGGAGCACTCACTGCATTAGGGATGCAATGCTTTGTTCTTTAGTGTGATTTTGCTTTCTATTCCTGCATCTTCATCCATTTGTGTTACTAATGGTGTTTTGTTTGCCTGCATGTTTTTTGAAGTGTGCCGGGATGTGGCTGGGTATGCTACCACCTTCTACATGTCACCTACACTGTTGGTATTGGCATTTTACACTTGCCTCTACTGTAGGCTTTCTCATGTCTGGTTAGCAATGCTACCACCTTCTACATGTCACCTACACTGTTGGTACTGGCATTTTACACTTGCCTCTACTGTAGGCTTTCTCATGTCTGGTTAGCAATTCTACCACCTTCTACATGTCACCTACACTGTTGGTTTTGGCATTTTACACTTGCCTCTACTGTAGGCTTTCTCATGTCTGGTTAGCAATGCTACCACCTTCTACATGTCACCCACACTGTTGGTATTGGCATTTTACACTTGCCTCTACTGTAGGCTTTCTCATGTCTGGTTAGCAATACTACCACCTTCTACATGTCACCTACACTGTTGGTATTGGCATTTTACACTTGCCTCTACTGTAGGCTTTCTCATGTCTGGTTAGCAATGCTGCCACCTTCTACATGTCACCTATACTGTTGGTTTTGGCATTTTACACTTGCCTCTACTGTAGGCTTTCTCATGTCTGGTTAGCAATGCTACCACCTTCTGCATGTCACCTACACTGTTGGTATTGGCATTTTACACTTGCCTCTACTGTAGGCTTCCTCATGTCTGGTTAGCAATGCTACCACCTTCTACATGTCACCTACACTGTTAGTATTGGCATTTTACACTTGCCTCTACTGTAGGCTTTCTCGTGTCTGGTTAGCAATGCTACCACCTTCTATATGTCACCTACACTGTTGGTATTGGCATTTTACCCTTGCCTCTACTGTAGGCTTTCACATGTCTGGTTAGCAATGCTACCACCTTCTACACGTCACCTACACTGTTGGTATTGGCATTTTATACTTGCCTCTACTGTAGGCTTTCTCATGTCTGGTTAGCAATGCTACCACCTTCTACATGTCACCTACACTGTTGGTATTGGCATTTTACACTTGCCTCTACTGTAGGCTTTCTCATGTCTGGTTAGCAATGCTACCACCTTCTACATGTCACCTACACTGTTGGTATTGGCATTTTACACTTGCCTCTATTGTAGGCTTTCTCATATCTGGTTAGCAATGTTACCACCTTCTACATGTCACCTACACTGTTGGTATTGGCATTTTACACTTGCCTCTACTGTAGGCTTTCTCATGTCTTTTTGGCAATGCTACCACCTTCTACATGTCACCTACACTATTGGTATTGGCATTTTACACTTGCCTCTACTGTAGGCTTTCTCATGTCTGGTTAGCAATGCTGCCACCTTCTACATGCCATCTACACTGTTGGTATTGGCATTTTACACTTGCCTCTACTGTAGGCATTCTTATGTCTGATTAGCAATGCTGCCACCTTCTACATGTCACCTACACTGTTGGTATTGGCATTTTACACTTGCCTCTACTGTAGGCTTTCTCATGTCTGATTAGCAATGTTACCACCTTCTACATGTCACCTACACTGTTGGTATTGGCATTTTACACTTGCCTCTACTGTAGACTTTCTCATGTCTGGTTAGCAATGTTACCACCTTCTACATGTCACCTACACTGTTGGTATTGGCATTTTACACTTGCCTCTACTGTAGGCTTTCTCATGTCTGGTTAGCAATGCTACCACCTTCTACATGTCACCTACACTGTTGGTATTGGCATTTTACACTTGCCTCTACTGTAGGCTTTCTCATGTCTGGTTAGCAATGCTGCCACCTTCTACATGTCACCTATACTGTTGGTTTTGGCATTTTACACTTGCCTCTACTGTAGGCTTTCTCATGTCTGGTTAGCAATGCTACCACCTTCTACATGTCACCTACACTGTTGGTATTGGCATTTTACACTTGCCTCTACTGTAGGCTTCCCCATTTCTGGTTAGCAATGCTACCACCTTCTACATGTCACCTACACTGTTAGTATTGGCATTTTACACTTGCCTCTACTGTAGGCTTTCTCGTGTCTGGTTAGCAATGCTACCACCTTCTATATGTCACCTACACTGTTGGTATTGGCATTTTACACTTGCCTCTACTGTAGGCTTTCACATGTCTGGTTAGCAATGCTACCACCTTCTACATGTCACCTACACTGTTGGTATTGGCATTTTATACTTGCATCTACTGTAGGCTTTCTCATGTCTGGTTAGCAATGCTACCACCTTCTACATGTCACCTACACTGTTGGTATTGGCATTTTACACTTGCCTCTACTGTAGGCTTTCTCATGTCTGGTTAGCAATGCTACCACCTTCTACATGTCACCTACACTGTTGGTACTGGCATTTTACACTTGCCTCTACTGTAGGCTTTCTCATGTCTGGTTAGCAATGTTACCACCTTCTACATGCCACCTACACTGTTGGTATTGGCATTTTACACTTGCCTCTACTGTAGGCTTTCTCATGTCTTTTTAGCAATGCTACCACCTTCTACATGTCACCTATACTATTGGTATTGGCATTTTACACTTGCCTCTACTGTAGGCATTCTTATGTCTGATTAGCAATGCTGCCACCTTCTACATGTCACCTACACTGTTGGCATTGGCATTTTCCACTTGCCTCTATTGTAGGCTTTCTCATGTCTGGTTAGCAATGTTACCACCTTCTACATGTCACCTACACTGTTGGTATTGGCATTTTACACTTGCCTCTACTGTAGGCTTTCTCATGTCTGGTTAGCAATGCTGCCACCTTCTACATGCCACCTACACTGTTGGCATTGGCATTTTCCACTTGCCTCTATTGTAGGCTTTCTCATGTCTGGCTAGCAACTGTTATTGATGTTGAGTTTTAACTGTATCCTTGTATGGTATTCCATCTATTTTATTGCTCCATATGTCAGATGACCTCAACATTTATGAAGAGAGTTCATATGATTTGCTGCATTCTTCCCCTGTAATCAACAACCTTCACATGTTAGTCTGCTTTATGGCTCCATGCACATCAACACATGCAGGTGTACAGCATATATGAACTTTAGCAATTCCCAGTGAAGGACTTAATGAAAAGGCACAATATATCTAATCTGTTAGGTCATAGGTGATAAGTTGTTTTTTACTTGTACTGAGTTTGCTTTTCAGGAAGATCTTACTCATTATAATTAGGGGTACTGATTGAACTGTACCATCTGTCAGTTGTGATTTAACAATACAAATGACCTACATTTGGCTATAAGACTTTCAGTAAATAATTTGGTTTACATAAGCATGTAGGAAGGGGGGGAGAGACACAATATTTGGGGAATATGAGGACACACGTAGGTGTTTAAGATTCATATTGTTCTGGATTCAGTTTCCTCAGCAAGATGTCAGCCTTCCATGACTTACCCTTCCTCCCTCACCAGCCCTTCCCTTTTCCTTCTCAAACACGTATTTCCTTCATTCACAAAAAAAGGACTTACCTTTCATTCTGAGTCCATCCAGGAAGCATTAAGTGGGGTACTCAAAGCCGCAGCTTATTTCAAATACTGGGCAGAATCTGCTGTGGCACACATATCAGATCACACAGTTGACTTAAAATTTGAAAATGAGTATCTCAAGTATTAGACTTAGTTCATTAAGGAACACACGTTTTACTTCATTGCGCACTGTTTCTCTTCCAGTATCATCAGTAGAAATGAAGCCAGTATATCACTGGAAATGCTTGAACTCAATAATAGGTTTCCACAGGGTATGGTTAAAGGCTTATTTTTATGAATATAATGCAAATATGCCTGACTCACAATATAAAAACTGAATTCTGCCCTTAGCTTCCAAATTACCCGGTATTATTAATAAAGATAAGACATGTCAGTATTTAAGGATTTAAACATTTGAAGCTGTTATTGTTTTCTTCTCTACAGATTGTCCTTCCCTTTCTGTCCCTTTTTTATGCTCTTCACCCTCATATCTCTCCTATACATGAATGTTTGATTAATTCAAGCTGTTGCTTGTTTGAGAAACATCTTAATATGTAGAGAAATATAGCATTGCCTGATATTGCTGTCATATTTTTTCTTTGTTTGTTTCTTTGTTTTCATATGATGGGGAATTCACAGCCCCATATTCTCTCCTTTTATATGAGAAGAACAAGAGTTCTGTTTGGAAAGGAAATCAAAATGGATTCCAGACAGAGACAGAGACACCTTGTCTTATATGTATGTATATGAATATATATACATACATATATATATATATATATTGTTTTTAAACTGTTTTTAAACATTTTGCTACTTCTCAACTTTTTCCAGTTATGTTACAGACAAAGCAAATAATAATTAAAAATAAATAAAAAATAAATAAAAAAAATAAATTAAAATAAATAATAAAAATTGTATTTCTCAAATTGTCTACAATATAAATGTATTTATATGATGAGGCTGGATCCTTGCATATTAAAAACAATGCTGTCTATAAGTTTGTTAAAATAATTGACTTTGGGGTGTCTAAATATGCCAAACTAAGTATTATAACTGTTCAGTCCCTGGAAAATTGTTGTTTTAGAATTGTTGTGTTGAAGAAAGCTTTTGAGAATTCTGTGTTCTGCGAGAAGTGTCAATACTTAAGGAAATAAATCCAAACCCTACACCGGAAAGTCTGATATAAAACCAAAATTCACATAATTTGGCCACATAATGCAAATGCAAGAGTCAGTAGAGAAGGCACTGATGCTGGGAAAGATCTAAGGAGAAAGAAGGGGTTGCAGAATCTAAGATAGACAGACAGACAAACATTACTGTAGCAATGAATATGTAGTTTCAAGAACTTAAGAAGTTTTTCACAGACAGGCTGTAGCACTAATGTTATTGAGGTCATGAAGTGTCGGACTCAACTAAAAAAATGAACACCAGCAACATTAAGTTCCTTTACTTTCTTCCTGATTAAGTTACTTCTTACATCATAGTCTTGGTTATTTTTTGAAAAATTGTTCTTGTGAGTGAAGGGGAGTGGACTGTGTAGAACGGTCATTGTGCCCTTGTTTTACATAACAAGTTGTAGGATTTGATTTTCCTATTGTAACTAAACTATGTAGATCGATACAGTATAATCCTCATATCTGATGAGGAATTATTTCTTTGCATTGTATTAATCTATTGTTTTACTTCTACTTCTATATGGATTTTTCTTTCTTGCTTTTTTTGCTATGATTTGTTTTTTATATTTTTTTAAAAAGTTCCCTGGTCTTTTCACTAGGTGCTATAAACAATGCATTTAATAAAAAAAGACTATCTTAGGTTAAACAGATCTAGCTTCAGATTAGACTTACCCTGGGATTCATGAAGCTTGCGCCAGGTGCAGGCATTAACATCTGCATTCTAACACCAAATATGGCCGCCGAGCAATCCAGGTACGAGCTGCTCTCACATGCACTACCTGCATGCGCTATGCCCGCACAACTCCCGGGCCCTGTATGCTAATTACCCCATGTGCAGCAGTGTAGCATGCAAGTGAAGATATGTAGTGATCCAGGAAGTGGTGCAGGCATAGTGTAAGCATGCAGAAATGTAAACCATAGAAAACGCTTTACATTTTTGCAAACATAAAATCGGAGCCATGACAGCTGACCAAACACATGTATTATATTGTTAATATATGCCAATGGCTAAATATATAGCCATTGGCATAAAAAAAAATGTACAAAATATAAAATTAACATTTAATATATATAGTCGCACTATCGCGATGTGGAAGTGCAGGGCAGCGGTGCGCAAAGGGGATCGCAAGGAAAATATAAAAATATAGAATAAAACTGCAATGTAACACATATCACGATTTCCCCATAATAGTCAATGGCAGGCATGCTACTCCATACTATGGTGCAAGGATTGCTAAGGGGCTGTGACAGTGTTATGCGCAGTAGCTAGGAATAAGTAGGCAATGCCATGCAAATGAGAGGAGTAATAGTGAATCACAGATTCCCCGCTGGTGTAAGGATGCACCTCACAGTGTAGCATAATAACACCAAGGTGAGCCCTTGAGATAAAGATGACATCAAGAGGGGGGGTGTTGCCATTGCTGCAAGCACATTGGAGCATTGCTAAACTGGTTTGCCCCTAGCTAGGCAAAGCTGCAGGATAGGATAGCTTTGCTTAGCTGAGAGTACACAAGGTAACAGAGTATGCATGTGAACAGAGATGCATGCACTGCAGCTGAAATAGGAAGGATATAGGAAAGAAATAAAGAAATGCTGCACCAGGAAAAATGGAGTACAAATGATTAATTAACACCTAGGAGCCTACAGTGGGCCATTGACAACAGCTAACAAGGCTGCAAGCAGCTACCTGCAGAACAAGAAATGGGAGAGGCTGTACTGAGAAGAAAACAGTAAAGTGTCAAAGCAGAACAAAGCCGATTTGCAGTATATCAGCTAAAAGACACATTTTACCATGACTGAGTAGGGAAAGTACAAAACAAGAAAGACGGCAGGTGGATGCATGCCTGATAATGGGAGGGGATCCAGGTTTAAAAGTGAATTAAAGGGCAACAGATTAATCAAGGCAGGCAAGCATATCTCTACAGTAAGGGCCCCACACTTGCAGTACTTATTGTAAAACCCATAATTAAGACACTGCAGCTGGAATAGCTCATACACACCCACTGACATCAGCAGCATCCAGAGCACAATAGTATAAAATGTGAAAGCACCTCACACACATTTGTGTATTCCCATACACTCTGTACCAGTGGTGTATACAGATGGGGAACTTTTAGTATTTACATGTTAGGGGCTGCTATAGCTTTGATCCACCAGCATGTGTTGAAGACTGAAGGTGGTGTGGAGGAAGATGCACATGACCACCTCAGGCACCAGAGGAGGAGGAGAGTATTCAGACCCAGGGTAACCTACCAGGGGCTACATGATCTGGAGATAGTAGAGCATTACAGGGTGGACAGGGACATCCTACAGTAACTTGTGGAGCTGTGCCGGCCATGCCTCAGAGCCAGAACAAACAGAGGGGAACCCATCCCAGTGGATACAAAAGTATGTGTAAGCCTGAGAATACTAGCTACAGGTACCTTTGAAAGACCAACTGGGGATATCATGGGGATCTCACAGGCATCAGCATCTAGGGTACTATACCAGTTCCTGGATGCCATGTTACCACATGCCAATGAGCACATATACTTCCTCCGAATGGAGAAGGAGTTGACCAGCAATATGCATCTCTTCCACCGTGTGGCAGATTACCCAGAGGTACTGGGGGCAATAGACTGCATGCACATACACATCAAGTTACCACCCGGTGAGCAGGGTAGGTGCTACATAAACCACAAGGGATACCCCTCCATCAACTGCCAGGTCGTGTGCAATGCCCAGGGCATTATCATGGATGTGTGTGCTGGCAGCCCTGGCAGCTATCACGACTCCCACATCTGGCATGCCTCACAGCTATATCAGTTATTTGCCAGGGGGGCATCCCAAATGGCCACCTGGTGGGGGATGCTGGCTATGCACTGAAACTGTGGATGATGACTCCCATCAGAAATGCACACACACCCATGCAGGAACGCCATAATGAGGCACACGCACAAACCAGAATCATCATAGAGCATGTGTTTGGGATGCTGAAATCATGGTTCCATTGCATGGACATATCTGGTGGAGCCTTGCAGTACTCTCCAGGCACATGTGCCCACATCTTCGTAGTATGTGCCATGCTACACAATATGGTCCTGTGGAAACAGCCGCAGCAGGGACAGAATGGTGAAGGCCCTCACAGCCCACTACCACTGCCAAGGGCCCCACAGGCATAGAGGTACTCAGACCACGAACACCCTGAGCCAGCCTCAGCAGACAGACGGAGGCGTTCCCAGTATGCCCATGCCTTGGCAAAGAGGGAACGTATAGCACACACACTGACAGTGTAGGCACCTAGGGAATGACACCTTTCTCCACCTGCACACACAGAAAAATGTATGGCACACACACAAGACTACGTGTAGATTGTCATGTATAGGCAGTCTACTGTGTGCATCCAACATAGGCAGCCCTCAACTATTGCACACACAACTGCCATTGGCACAAGGTAAGTCAACACCTGAACAGTAAATTAAGCTATCAGCATGTGCTGATACTGTATGTGTGGATTCATAGGTAGGTACTTGGCCAACTGCCAGAGGCCATTCATAAGCTCAGCCAAACTGTGTCAGCTTTTGCCACCCCATTGATTCATTAACTGTCCCTCTGTGGAGCAAAGCCAATGGCAGGATTCCTGGGGTGCATCTACTGTTCCCCATCCACTCTTCAAGGTTTCTCTTGCAGAGTATTAGTGAGGGGCTCTGTATAATGTAGTTAGGGATGTTGTTCCAAAGTATGGGAAGTGTCTGTAACAGGAATCTGTCCTTACAGCATCTTCCAGTTATTGTTGTGGCAAGGTTCAGCTCACTACAGTGTGTGGCTCACTGTGACATGGATTGCCATAGGTGGAGCATATCCATTAAGCCTGAGTTCAACATGGCTGTGTTGGCCAGCAGAGATCACCTCTGGGTAAATGAGATGCCACTGAGTAAAGCAAGAGTTTATTCAGTCTGGCTGCATAGGCCATATGTTGGAGGCCAGTATTCCCCTTGGCAAGGTACATTCGTGGACCTCCTAGCTGTTGGAAGTGTCTTCTGAGGTACATCCCAAATGGGTTATTATACCCTATGATGGTCCAAAAGAACCGTTGGTAAAGTACATCAAACAGATACCAAGAAAACAACAAACAGATGTCCTAAGCCAGAAAACACACCATAAGCTCCACACCGCAGGAAAATGCACTTGTAGAATTTTGTAAAATCGTTTTAATCGTAGAACACCATCATATAAAATCAAATGAATCAGGTTAAGCGCTTTCTTCCCCTGTACAACACTTAGGGGACATCCTCAGAACCAAATACACATTTCCATAAAATCAGCCTATTTATAAACCAAGAAACTCAATCAATCAATGAATCAATTAGATGTTAAAATACATTGAATTGAAGTATATGTTTTCTACAAAATGTCCACAATTAAATAACAATAAACATAATGAGTGAACTGAGGAATTTATAAGTTAAAGAATTTATAAAATGTATAAAATTTATAAAATGAATGCCCTTTTCTTTAAAATAGGCACCAGGGATAAATAATCAATTAAACCTGGTGCTTCCAAGGCATTTAATTTAACTATCCAATAGAATTCTTTCAAGTCCACTAGAAGTTCCCACCAACCCCCTCTTGGGTTTTGTGGTACAACTTCTAATATGCCGAATTTAAATGTCGTGTCACCCTGGCAAACTAGGGTGTGTCTATAAAGTGCATTTTTCATGTTGTTCTTACTAATAGCATATAAATGCTCATAAATGCGTGTCTTAAAATTCCTGGTGGTTTTACCCACATAGTAATTATCACATTTCTGACACATCGAAATGTATATTACACCTTTGGTGTTACAATTGCCCTTTTGTAAAAAAAATGCCTCTGTGATGGGCTTTTAGATGTACTATATCCTTATTTAAAATAAAAGTACATTAGTTACAATTTCCACATCTAGTTGTTCCTTTTATATCCCATGGTCTTGGTATAACCACCTGCTCCATTAGATTTTTGAAATTTTTTCCTGCTTTATAAATAAAATTTGGAGAATGACCCAAAAGTCTGAAGATACCAACATTACCCTTAAAAATATTCCAATTCCTTTGTATAATACCCCAAAGTGTTTTTTCACCAACCCCAAAGGTTATGACCATACTTGTGTTATAAACACCATTCCTTGTAACACTGTTTACAGTTTTTTGTATTATTTTGCCACTACCTAACAAGGGTTTGTATTTAGTTCCCCAGCCATCCTTTATTTCTTCTACTGTATTGTCTAGAAGTTTATGGGGATATAAAAGGAACAACTAGATGTGGAAATTGTAACCAATGTACTTTTATTTTAAATAAGGATATAGTACATCTAAAAGGCCATCATAGAGACATTTTTTACAAAAGGGCAATTGTAACACCAAAGGTGTAATATACATTTCGGTGTGTCAGAAATGTGATAATTACTATGTGGGTAAAACCACCAGGTATTTTAAGACATGCATTTATGAGCATTTATATGCTATTAGTAAGAACAACATGAAAAATGCACTTTACAGACACACCCTAGTTTGCCAGGGTGACACGATGTTTAAATTCAGCATATTAGAAGTTGTACCACACAACCCAAGAGGAGGTTGGTGGGAACTTCTAGTGGACTTGAGAGAATTCTATTGGATAATTAAATTAAATGCCTTGGAAGCACCAGGTTTAAATGATTATTTATCCCTGGTGCCTATTTTAAGGAAAAGGGTATTCATTTTATAAATTTTATAAATTCTTTAACTTATAAATTCCTCAATTCACTCATTATGTTTATTATTTAATTGTGGACATTTTGTAGAAAACATATACTTCAATTCAATGTATTTTAACATCTAATTGATTAATTGATTGATTGAGTTTCTTGGTTTATAAATAGGCTGATTTTATGGAAATGTATATTTGGTTCTGAGGATGTCCCCTAAGTGTTGTACAGGGGAAGAAAGTGCTTAACCTGGTTTGTTTGATTTTATATGATGGTGTTCTATGATTAAAATGATTTTACAAAATTCTACAAGTGCATTTTCCAGCTGTGTGGAGCTTATGGTATGTTTTCTGACTTAGGACATCTGTTTGTTGTTTTCTTGATACCCTATGATGGGACTGATGAGTGATGAGTAAAGGGGCACTATAACCCCAGTATGTCTAGATGGGAACCCTTTAGTTATCAAATGGCCTACATAGAAGGAAGTCCTAACTACTTTGGAGATATGATTGTCAAAGAGGAGATCACTATCTACCTTAGTCCCAAGATACCCAATTACCTCGCCCGTATTAAAGTGGCTACCACTTATGTGTTAATATGTACGTGCTTAATATTCCACAATGGAATGACCATGCAGTTAGTTGCACTTGGCTGGAGGCCATGACATTGACACCATGTGACGGTCTCTGTAAGGCCCCTGAGGGATGTCTGTGTCAGCTGGACTATCCATCACGGCTCCCAGTTCGCAGTCATTGCCAATTATGGTCTGCCGTAGTCCACCTGTGTTTGCCTGTACCTCTGAGAAGTATATGCCAAAAAGTAGGGCTCCCAGGACTGAGTCCTGTGGGACACCAGTCGTGACTGGTCAAGAGTTGGACCTGGAGACTGCTAGTCATACCATGTGGGTTCTGTGTGTAAGCCCATTGGCAACCCAACCTGTGATGTATGGGTGTATGTACAGGCTGGTGTGTTTATCAATAATGGGGCATAGTGTCAAAAGCCTCGGCGAGGTCCAGGTAGTATGTGTGAACAACCTCTCCCATCATCTAACGTCTTGGTGACTGTATGTAAGACATCAAACAGGTTCAGTAGGCATGTACTGCACTCAACCAAGCTGACCTGGGTTGGGTCACATGTTCAGAGGTTACCAATGTCTTTGTTAATGAGTGCCATGAGGATGTGATCCATATCACTTCAGAACAGGCTAGTCAGGCTTATGGGGTGGCAGTTACCATGTTCAGTTGTGATTCCACCTTGTTGGAGTGGAATAACCATTACCACGTGCCATTGTATGGGCATGTAGCCTATGGAGAGGCTGAGGTTGGAAAGCTTAATTAGATGGGGGGTCAGGTTGTCTTGTACAGTTTGCAAGATGCAGTCTGGAACAACATCTGCCTCCATTGACACTGTGTTCTGCTGTTAGAGAGGGCCATTTCCACCTGTGTGTCTCTGATATGTGTGATACTGTACCTTTTGGGTAGTGCTGTGGGCTCTTTAGGGGGTGAAGTATGCACCAAATGTATCTGCAAGGATGTTGGCGATATCAGTAGGGTCAGCATATTTTGTGTTATATTTCACCAGCACAGTGCAAATCTGTGTGTCACCTCTTAGATCCTTGACATAGCCAAAGAAGGCTTTGTAGTTATCTTCCAAATCCTTGCGTATTTTCCTGCTGATGTTAGCCATGGATGATGTCATGAGGGACCTACGTATCATACTAATAGTGGTCATGGATGTCTGCCCTTTCTGGCATTTGCTGTTTGTCTGGAACACTGTCCTACTTCTGTAGTATAGCCTGTTTATTGCAGAGGTCCACCAGACTGGTGTCCTTGTCTAGGAGGAGTGAGTCTTGGTTTACCAGTGATGGCACGATCCATACATCCATGTAGGTGCTTATAGATTGCATTTGTAAATCTGTCTGTATCTTGAGCAGTGTTTCCCTTTAGTGTGGGGGCTGCAAACCCCCCACCCCTGTTACTAGTTGTGTAAATTTAGCTGTAGGAAAGGTATACACTGTGGTATCTGTGGGTGGAGGAGATGCTTGTGTGTGGAAACAGTGAATAGTTCATGGTCAGATCTAACCAGTGACCGGTTAACCTCCACTGTGGTGCACCTGTTGCCCATGTTGGTGATGACCATTTCTAGTATGTTTCCACCCCTTGTTAGGGAGGGTACCACCTGATACAAGGCATATGAGGTGATAAATTCCAGGAAACGATGGGCCTGGAAGTGAGTACTGGAGTAAGTTTCCCAGTTAATGGTATGGTAGTTGAAATCGACCAATGCCAGGGTGTGCGCTAGGACTGTCATGTTCTCCACTGTTTCCAGGTAGGTGGAGTGGTGGTCCTGGGTCATGGAGGGTGATCCATAGCAGGCCACAGTTTACATTGCAGTTGTGGCTGATGTTAGCTGCACATGGATGATCTCAGAGGTACCATGCTGCCCAACTAATCTGGAAGTGAAGGTATCCCTGATGAATATGGATACACCCCCTCCATGTCTGTGTCAGTCCATTTTCTGTGGCTGAAATGTGTGGTATGAGTTGTAGTCTAGTAGTGCTGGTGTGCTCTCAGGAGCCTTAAGACAGATCTCAGTTACTGCACAGATGTTGATGTTGCCCATCCTGAGGAGTGCTGTGAATGCATGCATGTTGTGATCACAACCCCTGGTGTTGAGTAGCATAACCCTCATCGATTCTGCTATTGTGCTGTTTACGGAGCCGGTATTCACCTTTGAGACTCTCCTAAATAAGGCACCATGGAGGCACCAATAGCCTTGGCAAGTATTCCAAAGCCTAAGGCTGACACATAGGCCAGTATGGTATTGTTGCATGCATGTTTCCCATCTGTGCTTGTTTTTCATCTCTCCTGTAGGTAACCTACTGGTAAGCAATAGAAAGCCTTAAACCTATAAAAGTCTTCTAGCTTACAAGATAGGCTTTTGGAGTGACTAAGTATCAGTGTTCTGTATGTTCTTGCTGTACTTAACTGTTTCCTGACTACATGGTGATTTCTCACTGTATGTTGTGATCTGAAAGTCTGTTTATTCACATATTATGGCTGTGATGGCCTGCACTTTAGAGGTTCACAGATAGCCTACTACCTATCTGCCCAAGGGCAATTAGAAGCATAGCTACAGTGTGCTGGCTTTCTCCGCACCATTGATGAAGTAACTGAGCCTCTGTCAAGCATAGCCAATGAAGCAATTCCAGGCAGAGTTGCTGGAAGCTGTTGAAGACTGAGGTTGTGGAGGGTGATAGGGGCACTTAGTGATCTTAAGAGGGCATGTTAATGTGACAATTCAACACCATTCAATTTCCCCAACAGGTCTCGCAACTATCAAACCAGACAGGCTCCCCCACCCCCTGGCTGTATGGTTCCGGGAGACATGATCCCAGAGGTCTATATTCTGTTACCCATTCACACAACAAGGTTTCCCTTGAAGTGTGTCAGTGAGGGATTATGCCTAATGTAGTTAGGAATGTAATGTATTGTCTCACAGTACATTTGTTATATGTTGTTATTTCAAGAGTAAGTGAAGCTCAGTGGGTTTGGGGGCCTCTGCCCTTTGCTTAGCCTAGCTTCTACATAGAAATCACCTAAATAGGAAATAGGCGGAAGCAACGTTAATGTCAACAGTGTAATGGTTACAGCATCTGCATAGTATCTGTGCATTCGAGGTCTCAATCCCAATAAAGGCAGGGATGTTTACCATGTTCAAAAGAATACCTTAACCACGGCTTGCAGATATAGGTAGTAATCGTCTGTATAATAAACATTCAAAACACCCATATAAACCCATGTGTGCTGGAGAGTACAGTCAACAGAGAATGAAATGTTATGTAAGCACATAGTGAGATGTTACTTCACTGACATATATATATCCTGAGTAGTTAGCGGATGTGGCCGTGTTTGCACGTACAGGTTATACATTACATAGTTTGTTTAACAATGTTTAACCGCTGCTATAATGTCACACAAACACTTTTAAAACATGCTTACTACTGCTTAAATGAGCCTTAATCTGGAGTAAAAAACATTTTTAAAGCATTGCAGGTGTTTAACCCTGGACCATGCACACTATAGTCATGGGACCTACCACTAAGCTATCTGAGGTGTATACATGTTTCACGCTCTTGAGACTTCACCTTATACCATACGCATTCCACTGTAATGATCACAGATGTGACAGTCACTTTGTGTGCATATGTACAGTACATTATAATGTACTGTAGTTTTTGAACCAACACATTCCAGTCTACATATGTATTACTGTTACAAATTAATACGATATATATATATATATATATATATATATATATATATATATATATATATATATATATATATATATATATATATATATATATACGTCAGTGATGTCTGCACATATATATATATATATATATATATATATATATATATATATATATATTATACAGTTACATCAATAGCCATATATATAAACATCTATGAACACACTTTGTGACACAGAAGCACTCCAAAGGAATTGGAGTGTACACAAAACACATGCAGCTCTGGTATTATAACTATTAATATTAACCTAATTCACCATAGAAGGGATGATTGTTGTGTATGTGGAGATTGGGGTGGGGAGGAATGACAGCTAATGAAATCATGCATCAAGGGGGGCCTGGGTC
>NC_056737.1:1246746815-1246769315 GCF_019279795.1 Protopterus annectens
GTATGTCGCAGATGGGCATAGCCCCCAAAAGTTCAAGTTCCACTGTAACCCTGTATAGTGATAGTAGTTGTCCATTCCGCAGATGGGCATACTCCAGTTCAAGTTCCTGTTGTGCTACAACTATACCTCTCAGGCCTACCTGTGTACTACTTGCAGATGATGTGTCTTGTTTGTGCATACAGATTGTAATGGACACCTACTTTAAACACACAGGTTTACAGCTATGTACTTCATGACTGCCAGTATCCCTGTTGTTGCCTCAATCTTAGAAGGGCATTCTGACTGCCTTGGAATGTGTAATCCCTGTAGCGTGTCTCATAACTGTGTAGTACTGTAATAGTGATCTGCAGATAGGCAGGAGTTCTGATCCCACCACTGGCAACTGTGTGCATGTGTTTGTGTGTGTGACAGCAAATGCCTGAGTGTGCGTGTGTCAGCAAATGGCTGATTGTGGTTGTGTGTGTGTATTTGTGTCTGCATCCTGTCATGACAGTGGGTTTTGCTGCATTCCAAAGAGAACTTTTGCACTGGCCTTTATCCTTGTCAACTGCAAACCCCCCTCCCCACTGCAAGTAATCAGTCCTGTGATGTCACCCAGCTCAGAAGTGGAATCAGAGTAAGTGTAATTGTATGTGTTCTCTGGCACATACCCCAACTGCATACCTCTGTACTAGTTACCTTTACATAGGCAAGATGTGCATGCACAATACTGGCAAGTGTGTGCATGTATGTGTGTGTGACTACCCTGTAGCCAGGCATACACATGTGTAATGTCTTTTAGTACACCATGGTAGCCATCTGTGGTGACTGGTGTCTACAAAGTATTACATAGTTAGGAATGGTAAAGAATACACAGTCAAGCATGACTACAGTTGGATATGTTATTTTCCTGTGCCACTGTTGAGCAGTGAGACAGAAGTGGTCACCGGGGTGTAAGTCCATACCCATCATTCCCCCACCCAAACTCCACAATCCCCAGGTAGATTACATTAGCCACCATTCCCCACCCCAAACTATACATACACAACAACCATCCCTTCTCTGGTGAACTGATTAAGATTTAAATGTTATAACACAAGAGATGCCTCTGTTTTGTGTACACGTCAGTTCCTTTGGAACCCTTCTGTGTCACAAAGGGTGTTCAGACATGTGTGTGTATATATATGGCTATAGCTGTGTCTGTGTTTTTATATATATATATATATATATATATATATATATATATATATATATATATATGTGTGTGTGTGTGTAGTTATGACAGTTGTACAGATGTAGACTTGTCTGTTGTTTCACAGAGTACAGTACATTCAAGTGTACTGTACATATGTACACAAAGTGACTGTCCCATTTGTTTTCAGTACTGTGGAATACCTGTAGTAAGATGTGCATTATAAACACCATGCAACATGTATACAACCCAGATGGCTAAGTGGTACATCCAGTGACCTCATTGTGCATAGTCCAGAGTTCAAGACCTGCAACCCTTGTTGACACTGTCAATTAGGACTGAGTAAGACACTTTTAAACAGTTGTAAGCGGGTGTAAATGTTTTTTTGTGACAGTAAGCAGCAGGTACATGCAGGTAACAGACATGTACAACTTGCATTACACTTGAAATGCCCTTCTTTGGCAATCCTGCTGATGTCACCCACCTACGAATACACCTCTGGGACTGCTGTAACTCAGTAATCTCTGCGGCACGTGCTGTAACTACGTAATGCTGTAGTTAGCATAATAAACTAGTTTGGTAGGTGTTCTAAACTCAGACAGGCCAAGTGTGTGTGTGTGTGTGTGTGTGTGTGTGTGTGTGTGTGTGTGTGTGTGTGTGTGTGTGTGTGTGTGTGTGTGTGTGTGTGTGTGTGTGTGTGTTTGTCTGTCTTTGAAAGAAACAATACTTTTTAGAGTATGCACACTCTTTACAACTCATATACTCACTTTTGGCAATCCTGATGATGTCACACCTCTAGAAATACACCTCTGGGACTGCTATAACCCAGTATTCTCCGTAGCACGTGCTGTAACTGCAGATTGCTGTAGTGTGATAAACTAATTAGGTAGGAGTTCTATTCCAAGACAGGCCAACTGTGTGTGTCTGTCTGCCTGCAAAAGAAACAATGCTTTTTAGAGTATGCTCACTCTTTACAATTCACATAACCACCTTTAGCAATCCTGCTAATGTCATGCACCTAGTGATACACCTCTGGGACTGCTGTAACCCAATAATCTTCATAGCATGTGCTACAGTGTACACTGTGTAATGCTGTAGTGTGATAAACTAGTTAGGTAGGAGTTCTATTCCAAGACATGGCAGGTGTGTGTGTGTGTGTGTGTGTGTGTGTGTGTGTGTGTGTGTGTGTGTTTGACAGTCAGAGCCTGTGTGGAGGTGGATGTGAGTGTCTAACCACTGGACATGTTGGGGAGCGAATTTTGTAGTTTTCCTATATGGTGTCCATATTATATGTCACAATGTCCACCTCATGAGGAGTACAGATGTCAATCAGCCAAGGGCCTGTGTTGGCAAGCCATACCCCTGCATCTGGCAAAAGGCCTGGTGAACAAAGTATGCAACCTTACTATTACTCGGAATACGTTCTGAACATATGTGTCATACACAAACATATTTGCCTAGAATATCCCGCTATGTTGCTAGTACTCTGTACATTGATGACAGATAGTAGGCATGGTGTGATTGCAGTGGGCTGCAGAGGGCATGGCACCCTGACCAGCAGTAAAATAGGCACATAATTGCGGGCAATGTGCCCTCACTATGTTCCCCACTGGATGCCTGCAACATATGTGGTGCCATTAAATGTGATCCACAGAGGCCATACAATGCCTTACACACATGCCCTGTATGGACAGATGCCACTGACACCAGGGAATGCCTGTATCATGCTATCAATGCAGGTGCAGGGTCAACCTGTTGTCTATAAGCAGGTCCTGCCACACCAGGCCAGTATTGGCATATCTGAGGAAAACAGTCTGTGTACACAACATGTGCCAACCAAACCAGGTACACTTGTACATGTCACTGTACATTATTGTGTGACGTGCACATCCCAGGCAATGTCCATGTCAAGGACTATCAAACACAGACATGGCATGCATTGCAAAGCAATGGCCATACACAATGGTAACCAGGAAGACAGGACAGTTCATACAATACCCATCTGTGTAGGACATTGCAGACACTACACCCCTGAACACACTGCACACCAGTGTTGGGTGGCATGATGCCAAGGATTACCCCTCACCCAGCCTTGTGCAGCCATCTTGCACAGCCAACCACTACACACCCATGAAGCATGCATGTCAGTACTGGCACCTTATGTCTGCATGTGGGGTATAATGCTCCCAACCACAGTCACACACAGTATAACTCCCATTGGCATACCGACTGATGTCAGACACGTTCACATGCCCTAGCCCATAGAAACTCCAGATATCCCCTGTGGTGCAATTTAGTACCTGTGCATTACTGCAGTGTGGCAAACTAAGTAGTTAGTAAGTGTGGGCCTGGCAAAGTGTGGCAATGTGTCTGAGTCCCTTAGAGAGTGTGGTTGTGTTGACAATGACATCTGTTCATGTGGACAGCCATGTGTGCTACACCTCATGTATGCCTACTATATCTCTGTTGCAGATGTCGCTCACCAACACACATATATGTTTTACAGCACACCAGCATGTCATCTTTGTGGCACATGGAGTAACTGCATGAACTTGTTATAGTAATGGCTAGTCAGTCAGGGGTTTGAACCCCTGTACTGGTAGGTGTGTGACAGATGATGCTTAGGTTTTAGTCTCCAAGCCCTTCTCTGATGTACTTTGCCTCTGTCAGTCCACTCTCTGGTGGATGTGGAGTTATACACCTGCTCAGCAGCAGCTTGTGCTTTTGTAAGTGATGGTCATGATCAGATGATGGCCTCTGCACCTATTGCAGTCCTCCTCTAGCTGACTGCATGTGAAACAGCTGTGGTGATGCTTCCATAGCCAATCGCATGGAAACACAATACAATATCTAGGAACATTATGTTGATGTTTGCCCATGACAGTCACTGTGAGTGGAACCTGGATCTGGTGTTTGGTAAACGGCATCACAGATGATATCTGGATATTCCTCAAACAACATACACAGTGGAAAATAGCCTAAAGACAGGAGGGTGATGTGCAAGACATGACAACAGCATGTAAGTGTAGCTATGCTTCATTGAGACTACTGCCAGTTTAACAAGTTGTGTGTACTAATGGCTATTCTGCATGTTTTAAACCTGACAAGACAGTGCTCCAGTTGTGAGGGAACCCCCATCTGTAGGGCCATCTGTGGACTGGTCAGTGTGTGGAACCATTTGCTTCCTGTGTTACTCACTGAACACACATCTGTGAACTGCAGAAGCATAGTGTGAGGATTGCAGTCAGAACATGGTGACAGTGATGAGAGTTACTGCTATCACATCCCTGATTGGACATATGTCACATGAAACAGTGGTATGATAGTCACTGTCGGAGGTTCTCACAGTGACATGCCAGTAATGGGCCACTGTTCTTAGCTGCAGTCACAAGTCTTCTACACTTTGTACAGATGTCATGCAGTATATATGCATGTGCTGTGCTCCCAATGCAACTGTATACCATCTGTTGTGTTGGGCTGATGGTCATATCTATGCACGCTGTTATAAATAATCCTGAATGCTGTTGACTATTACTAAGCCATATCTGTGTTAAAACTGCAACACCATAGACTGTATGTGTTTGGAGGTCCCAGCAGAACCTCCTGTCTCACTTCAGCTGGCCATGGCACCAGGCACCAGCACATTTGGGGCCCAGCCTTGGACCTCCACCTCTGTTAGCTCTGCACCACCTTCTGGTGGAACCACCACTGAGGATGGGGCTTGTCCCCCTTGGGAGCAGGTCCAGACAGGAACATGTCCGCCACGTCGTACAGTCCCAACGTGGTGCGTAGGGGGCTCAGTAAGGGGTTTTGAGGCCAGATATGCCAGCTCGAGGGCAGAGTGTCACATTTAGAAGGTGAACCTGCCCCTCCTAGACAGCCCCCAGCACAGCCACCTTTGCGGCTGTTTTGGTGCAGTGGTGGCTGCCCATGGCTGGGGACCTCCATCCCACTGTTTCCATCTGGGGGCTCATGGGCTTGTGACTGCCAAATACCCCTCCCCATCTAAGGTGTATCCCCCCACATGTGTCATATACCGACCCTGTATGCTGTCTTGTCTGTCATCCTACCCAACCTATCCTCCACGAGCATACCTACTCTCCTTCCCCACATCCCACTCTCACCCTACGGAAACAAAAGGCCAATCTGTTTCTAGAACAACATTTTACCCATACATAGCTGTCCATTTCACACACATGTCCACTGGACACATGTAACATTTTTAATTTGCATCACAACATACTCCAGTTGTCCTCACCCCTGTCTCTCAGGCACACAATCCTGGTATGCACATGACTCCTAAAGGTTCCAGATATACGTGATGCAGACAACCCCATTGTACACAAGACACTACCGGTCCCTCTATGGTTACCCCATTTACCTTTTTCATGATGATGATGTTGCACACAGCTCCACGCAAGAGTACTGTTCTCACATAATGACTGGACAGGAACTGTTGTGTTAATGTAAATAAAATGCACAGAGTGATGTATTTGGCCAATGTACAAATGTCTACGTGTATTAATGACACATGTCTGTCTGAGGGAGTCTTGATATTACATAGGACGACACCACTACATAATACAGGCATTGCTGGTGTTTCCCTTTTCATTCCTTTTTAATGATTTTTTGTCACATGGGATGTTCTTGATATATCTATATATATGTATGTATCTATATCTGGACATAAACACACACACATATATCTACATGATGGAATACATTTCCTATATTGTTGAATGACTGTGCTGGATGATATGTTTGTGAAAACATTCGATGTCTGTATATCTGCCATGGCTTAGTGGTAAATCACATTGGCTGTGGTGTGCAGGGTCCTGGTTTCGATCCTTGTAGAGGTAATTTATTTTGTTGCTGGGCAGAACAAGGCCGTTGGATATGGAGTGATTAAGGCACATTAAAGCAGTTGTTAGCGGGTGTGCGTGGGTTTGCGTGGAGGTAAGCAATGCTAACCTCCGGTTACAGTTTCTTACACTCAGCCTCTGCATTGTTTCACCAGTGTGATACTCGCATACTGGTGGCCAAACAGGCTTACACCCGCTTGCTCCTGCACTTGCAAATGCACTGCATTTGGAGTTTGCATCTGACACTCACACTCCTGGGTGGGAGTCAGGATTATAATATTACCTTGTGATGCCTATTACATCGGATTACATGCCTACAGGAATGGCTGCCCATTAGGCAAAAACATGCCATTCGACTGTACGGAATCTGCGGAGTGTCCAGAGTTTGATTCATATTATTGGTGTGTTCCTCTTACAATCTGCACCTGTTTGGCTAATACATGGGAACTGACACTCTTTAATACAAACAAGTAATTAGGTTTTGGAACCCACATGCTTCAGCCGAGTCATGCTGCTGCATACCTATTATTCTATCATCTTTCTAAGGTTGTAAGTGGAATATGTGCTTTCTGTCCCTATCAGACCTCTCAAATGATTGAGGACAAATATCATTTGAATCAGGGACACGTCATGACAACATCGGGGACACATTTAAAATATTAGTGCGATTAACCTGACACATTGACAGACTCAGAGCATATGTATTAATACACATTTTCTGAGGTAAATGATGTTTATAACTCTTAATTGTTGTCATTATACATTACATGTAATTCACCACCTTTCCTCGAAAAGTCACTAGTTTTAGGAGGGATTAAGTGGGACAGAGTTAGAATATGAGTCAAAATCAGGGACATCCCTGGAAATCGGGGACAGTTGAGAGGTATGGTCCCTATTTGTTCCCCCAATGGTTTATGTCCTGTCCAGTGGATTTGCTTTTAGGGGTTGAGAGGTATGGGCGTAAGCTATGCCCATTTCGGAATATTACTTACATCCCTGGGGCAGTCCTAATACGACTGCGCCAGCCAACACCTGCATGCCTAGGCCCATAATTGCATACCCATAGTTCCCCCACCTGTCCCTCCTCTACAGCACTCATCCTTACTGTGGGTGCAGGTGGGGTATAAACACACCACTACACACTGCCCACTCTCCGCGTGTTGGGACACATGTCATACGTTGTGTCGACCCATGGGTTATCGGGCTTGCACAACCTACTGGTCCATGTACGTCTACAGCCAGGTTTGATGAATCATTACAGGGACTGACTCCGATGATCAGTAATTTTTGGGTGTCCCTCAAGGGACATTGATGTCTTTGTTTCAAGATTAGACCTGGCAGGTCTCTCCCACTGGAATTATCCTGCCAGTGGTCTGGGAAGCAGTAGTGTGTTTACTTTTATTGTGTGTCTGTATGTCTCGCCGGCCTAGTTGGGGGGGGGGGAGTTTGATGCTACGTGTTACACGTTTGTTTAATGGACCCCTCACCCCCATATGCACAGCCTGGGAACATATGTAATTCAATACTGCTGTATCATATCCTAGCTATATACATGTGTATATTTACAGATATATATATATATATATATATATATATATATATATATATATATATATATATATATTATATATATATAAATATACATTACTAGATACAGATATATCTGTATATGTATGCATACATGTATATATTTATATATTGCTGTCTATATACATCTAACAACATATGGGTCTATGGGTGTCTGCATATGTATATATCTATATATGGGTATGTATATGTATTCTGTCTCTGTATGTATACATTTGTAATACGGAAAGGGAGAGGTTTATCTCTATGTCGCTATGGGTAGATATACACACACATACCTCTACATATATACATCTACATCTGGTTATTCCATTCCTTGCCATATAGATTACACTTTGCTGCAGTGGGACTCATAGTGGGTATGGCTGCTCGTTGGGTGACACCTCTGTCCAATGAACACATTTGCTTACATCCCTGGGGCTGTCCATATAGGCCAACATCAGCCAACACCTGCACGCCTAGACCCATAACTAGCTACCCATAGTTCCCCCACCCGCACCTCCTCTACAGCACCCATCCTTACTCTGGGTCCTGGTCAGTTCTGAACACACTACTACACGCTGCCCACTCTCCACTTCACGGGACCCATGTCATACAATTGTCTCGACCCATGGGTCATCAGGCTTTCCCACCCTTGTATTCCGGGTATGTACACACCCCAGCCAGAATATTTGGCGTATCACCTTCTTTTGGTCTTGTCAGTTTTTGGGGTGTCCCGCAAGGGACGCTCCTGTCTGTGTTCCAAGATTAGATTTCACGGGTGCACTGTGTACCCCCCTGGTTGTATCCTGCCTGTGGTCTGGGGATCAGTGGACAATTTACATTGTTTGCAGGTTTGTGTGTATGTTTCCCATGTCCAGCTTGGGGGGGGGGGGGTGTCATGTTACGTGTTTCATGTTTCTTGCTTGGGCCCCTCACTTCCATTGGCATAACCTGTGAACATATGTAATTCTTGTGTGCTGTTTCCTATCATAGCTGCATATCTGTGTATATCTACGCACACACACACACACACACACACACACACACACACACACACACACACATATATATATATATATATATATATATATATACGTATATGTATGTCTAAAACTATATATATATATATATATATATATATATATATATGTATACACACACACATATATATATATGTATATATATATATATACACACACACACACACACATATATATATATATATATATATATATATATATATATATATATATATATGTGTGTGTGTGTGTGTGTGTGTGTCTGTAAAGCAATGCATACCCCATGCAAATGCACTTACACACTCTTACCGGTGTTTATATATGCTTAAACCTACTTACTAGCGCCTTATTCATTATAACACTGACACTTCGCTCCAGTTCACTTTTAATTGTTATTTTGCAGGTTATACAGTGGACAGATGTCAAAATATGTTCATGTACAGATTACCGATGGTAAATGGTATGTGATGCAGTGGGATTTGGAACGGGAATGTCTGTTCGTTAGGCAGTTGCTCTAACCAATACACTATTGCTGTGCTGCTTCATTTGCATATATACCCATATACCCATGACTCCTGGTTCCCCAAACACCCACCCCAATACCTCCCTAACACTGCAGTCATCCATTCTCCAGTTGGATTCGTGGTGTATCCACCCCACTACACATTGGCCACTCCCTACTCCTGTAGACCCATCCCATTGGTTGACTCACTCCACATATCCTCAGAACTCCCAAACTTGTAGTCCACAAACATTGGTGACATGAGCGGCCAAAAGGACACTATTCGCAATTTTTGGGTTGTCCCACATGGGACATGCATGTCTTTATGTCAAGATTAGACTCTATACTTCATTACATCCTTACTCCCATTAACATGACACTACAATAAAATAATAAGTATGACTATGTGGTAATGCATACGTTACACATGAGAGCCTAATTTATTTATTGGCATTTGTTAACCAGGTTAGTCCAGCTGGGTTTGTGGCCCATTTTCAGTGGAGACCCGAGGAGAAAAGCTCAGAGAAGAAAAATACAATTTAAGAATGAACAGGTTAAAAATAAATGCAAGGACAGTTTTACAATTCCATAAGTAATCACTGACATATGGAGATATTACAGAGAAAAAAAATACTTAAATCAAGGGAAAACACTAATTCTAATACTGTAGAGTACCAAAGTATATACAATATCTACAAAAAAAAATAAAAAGCATTCGGGCAGAATATATTTGGACCTACCATCTGTAATAACTGACATATGTAGATATGAGACACACTTACCTGAAATATATACAATATGTACAACAGAGAAATATTCAGCAGATATGTTTAGACAAACATTGTGCAAGCAGGCATATACTAAGCTGAGGAGAGCATGTGTGGAAGGAAAGAAATGAAGGAGTAGAAGTTAAGTTAAGTTGGGGTTTGACAGGGGCATGTTTTTGAGTTAAGTAAATGGAGTTTAAGTTTCTCCTTGAAGTGAGATGGGTGTACAATGCTACAAATGTCTCCAGGAAGTCTGTTCCAAGCTTGGGCCATAAAGTACTTGTAAAGAAGTTTACCTACTGCTTTTTTGGGATCGTATATTTGTTTGTAAAGGAGTTTACCTACTGCTTTTTTGGGATCGTATATTTGTTTGTAAAGGAGTTTACCTACTGCTTTTTTGGGATTGTATATTTGTTTGTAAAGGAGTTTACCTACTGCTTTTTTGGGATCGTATATTTGTAGTAGTTTCTGATTTGATGTCCTAAGGGTACGGGGTGGAGAGCACTTAGTAATGAAGGAAGACAGAGCAGGACATGCTAGAGGTTTATGGACTATAGTGTGTAACATTTGCAGTTGAGCTAGTATCAACAGGTGTGGGAATTCAAGCCACTTGAGAGAGTTTAGAGATAGGCAGTGATGAGTATTAAAGGGAGAGTTAGTAATAAATCGAGCTATCTTATGAAAGGTTTGCTGGAGTTTGTTTAAGATAGCAGTTTGAATATGGGTGAGCACGGGAGCAGCATAGTGAAGGGAGGGGAGGAGGAGTGCTTGAGCAAGGATGAGTTTGGAATTAGTTGTTAAGAATTTCTTATGGTGATATAGTAGACCAAGCTTTTGGTTTGTCTTTTTTATACATTGTAGAATGTGTAAGTTAAATTTGAGTTCATCATCAATGATGACCCCTAGGAGTTTAGTGCGGGATTCTGGTTGAATAGTAGTGTTATTTGAGTATGTAATGACAAAGGAAGATATATGGTAGGATAATGACTGAGGGAGGAATAGTAGAAGTTTGGTCTTTTTTTGGGTTAAGGATGAGGAGATTGCCAGATAACCAGTGTTCAGTAGCTAGGAAGACCTGTTGTGCGAGATCTTGGAGTATGGAGATGTTATTTGAGGTAGTAATGAGCATAGAATCGTCTGCATATTGGATGAGGGAAGATGTATTGCAAGCTGTATCAAGATCATTGGTGAAAATATTAAAGAGAAGGGGCCCTAGGATGGAGCCTTGTGGGACCCCAGTTGGGACAGATAGGAAAGGAGAGGAAGAGCAGAGCCATTTTACTGATTGTTGCCTGCAGGATAAGTAGCTAGAGAACCAGGCAAGGGAGGAGGAACTCATATTGAGGTTAGCAAGTTTGGATAGTAGGAGAGGGTGGGAGACTGTATCAAAAGCTTTAGATAAGTCAAGGAAGAGACAATATATCAGTTTGTTATTATCAAGGGCTTTAGCAATTGTATGAGTGAAGGATAGGAGGGCAGTAGTTGTGCTGTGTTTAGGATGGAAGCCATGCTGGGTGGGAGTTAGGAGGTTGTGTTCAAGAAGGTAGTTGAGTAGTTGAGAGTGGATGCATTTTTCAAGAATCTTAGAGAGGGGGATAAGATGGCTATAGGTCTGTAGTTAGAGGGGTCAGTTGAGTTTCCACCTTTATGCAAAGGAATAGTGTAAAAAGATTTCCATGATATAGGGACAGTAGCCTCATGTATAGATCTGTTTATAAGTATGGATACTGGGAAGGCAATATAATCAGCAGCAAGTTTAAGGAAAGAAGGAGGTAAGTTATCTGTGGAGGGAGAGCAAGGTTTGAGTTTCAGGAGAAGTGATCTGAAGTAGGAAGTGGAAACAGGGTACAAAGAAAAAGGTGGGTTTTTGGATGGTTTGGGAGGGTTTGGCAGAAGAGTTGAATTGCTGGTGGAAGCCATGTGTGATTTAATAGTATCTATGAAGTGGTTATTGAGTAGAACAGCTGTTTCAAGAGATGATGAGTTTGGGTAGGGGGGTGTTTGCAGGGGAGCCAGGGGAAAGAATATTATTAATGAAGGCCCAGAACTTTTGAGAATTGGTTTTGTTATCAAGTTGGGCAGTGTTATAGTAAGACCTTTTGTCGTTGTTGGTGTGTTTTTGACAGGATTTCTCAGGTGTCTATAGCTATGGAGTAGGGGTAAGTCCTTGTTATAGTAAGACCTTTTGTCGTTGTTGGTGTGTTTTTGACAGGATTTCTCAGGTGTCTATAGCTATGGAGTAGGGGTAAGTCCTTGTTATAGTAAGACCTTTTGTCGTTGTTGGTGTGTTTTTGACAGGATTACTCAGGTGTCTATAGCTATGGAGTAGGGGTAAGTCCTTGTTATAGTAAGACCTTTTGTCGTTGTTGGTGTGTTTTTGACAGGATTTCTCAGGTGTCTATACCTGTGGAGTAGGGGTAAGTCCTTAGATTTTGTCCATGCTTTCCAAGCTTTGTCTCTTTCTAGCATTAGGGACTTTGTTTCTTTGGAGAGCCAGGGAGCACACTTGGATTTTAGTCTGATCTTTCTAGAGGGCCAGTGAGTTAAGGGTGTCTAGGAAAATATTATTAAATCTATGTATGCATCATTTAGAGGGATATGTTTGAGGATGGACCAGTCTATGGAAGATAAAATAGAGTTAAATTGGACGAGATTGAAGTCAGAGAGTTTGCGGCAGATTCTATAGATGTGGGATTTGGAAAGTTGGGAGAGGACACGAAGGATAGAGCTGGGTAGGTGGTCACTAAGTCGCTCAGAGTGTGTTGTAGGGTTGAGATATAGTTGAGGGGAATTACTGAGTATCCAGTCAATTATTGAGCTAGACTGTGGGTTTTTGTGGTAATGAGTTGGAGATGATATAAGTTGTTTAAAACCATGGAGGTTAAAATTAAGTTGGAGAGAGTCTATTTTCAGTTTGGACCAGTCAAAGTTGACATCACCCAAGATGAGGGTTTTGTATGGAATGTTGAGAGAAAACCAGGATAGGATAGTTTCAAGGATTGCTAAGTTGTTCCCAGGAGGGATATAGATAGAAGCAATAACTAGTTTCTTATGGGGGCCAAGGTAGCAGCTTAGTGCTATGAGTTCAGTAGGATGGAGGTTAGGTAAGGGTGTGGGTAGTGGGGAGAGGTTGAGAGTGTTTTTGTATAGGATGGCAACACCACCTCCTTTTTTAGATAATCTATCTGAGCGATAGATGTTATAGCCTGGTGGAAGTATTTCATTATTTGAGATATGTGGCTTCAACCATGTTTCTGATAATGATATAATGTGAGGGTTAGTGTGGGCAACCCATGCATGCAAGTCAGTAGTTGTGTTGGACAGGCTTTGGATGTTTAGGGAATATATGGATAAGTGATTAGTGGAAATAGAGTTTGTGGGAGTTAACGGGGAGGGAGAGATTTTTGCCTGGTGGGGGGTGGTTAAGGGAGGTAAAAGGTTATGTGGAGAGGCAGAGGGGCCAGGATTGGGGTGGATGTCCCCAGAGACAAGTAAGCTGTTGGTGAATTGAGAAGATATAAGCAAGGGCAGATGCAGTTTGTGCAGCTTTAGTTTGGGTTTATAAGTAGGGGGATGTGTTTGCAGTCTATTCAATTTATGATAGCAAGAGGTGGGGAGATTGAAAAGGGTAGAGGAGATATTATAAACGGAAGAAGTGTTGCTATTTGTAGTGGAAGAGGTGAGAGAGAGAAGTAATGGATGAGAGAAGTAGGTGTGGTATGTTGTTCGGATGGAGAGTATAAGGAGGAATGAAGTGGTGTTTCATGTTTGTGGGAGGGGGAGGGGAGAAGAGTAGTGGCTATGAAAATAGAGGAGGAGTGGTTGTGAAAGTAGCTGAATAGAGGAAGTGATGAAACAGGGGGTTTAGACAGGAAGTTATTTATTATTGGATGTTTGGGAAAGGAAGGGGTGGGAGAGGATGGCATAAAGGTAATTGTAATGGGGGTGGGTGAGAATGGGGGTAGGGTAGAGTAGGGGAGCGAAGTGGAGCCCGAGAGTAGCGAGTGTGGAAAAGAGCGGGGCTAGCACCCAGGTCTGAGTTTAGCACACAATCAAAGAAAGCATAAAACAATCAGGAAGGAATAGTATGACTGACTAGTGTGAGAGAAGAAAAAGGTAGATGCAACAAGATAAAGCCAGAGAGAAGTAAGCAATGAGAAAAACATGTTGTGCCAGACAGGAATGAAGTAGTAGAAAAGTTTACCCAGTTGGCTCAGATTGAAGGTACAGGAGTTCTATTAGCGTAATCCTAGAGCAGAGCAAGGGACATATATCCACAGTATGACTGCTTGCAGAGGGAGAGTACAGGTGATGAGACTGGAAAGAAAAGGTAGAGAGAGGACACAAAAAGGACAGTGAACAAGAAAGAAAGAAAGAGGTATATAAACATGTTAGGGCTGCTGGCGTATTTGGGTTTTATTCTTTTCCACTTGCTAGTATCAACATAAGTGACTAACACATTTCTTGAGAATCTATAATTACACTGACTGTTTCATGGTGAAACACTACCCCAGGTTGTACAATGGTAAAATCTTTGTTGATGCAAAGGTTCACACACATGTCTTTTAAATTGTTTCTACAGACACATACTTAGGACCTCTTTGTGGGTACAAATTATATGGTTGTAGAGCAAGTGGGACGGTTGCAGAAAACACCTAGGATGGACGTCAGGGGATCAGTTTCACACTCAAGGATATTGTTTTTCAGTGGCCTGGAGGAAGCAGCAGGGAGGGTCCACTAAGGGCTAAAAAGCAAGAAGAGGGGAAGTCAGGTCAGAAGCAGTTTAGCATGCAAAAAAAAGGAAATACATCAAGAAATAGTGCTGAGACAGTTCTCACTGTTCAGCGTATTTCTTTTACAAATAGACCAGTTTAGTAATTGGCGTTGCCATAGCAGGCAGATCACAGGAATGTGTGAGAAAGTCCTCACATTTGATTTTTTTCAGCACAGCACTGAATTCGGACATTGTACACACTTCTGCGTTTTAGCAGTTTCGTCCCTTCCCTCTTATGCACAACCTGTTATTCTATCTACTGTCGAGGTTTGTAAGGGCACATTCATGTTATTTATGTCTGTAAATGGAATTAATGTGTTACAGAGAATGTACTTCTACATATAGATGTCTGCATGTGTGTATTCATATATACTTATAATGAACTCACTGACCTCCACGAGGTGGTCCAATTAGAACCAGCCCATCCAACCCTGGCATGCCTGAATCCATAATTTCATACCCAAAATTTCTCCACCCCACCCGAGTTCAACATACACGCATACCATCCATTGTCCATTTGCTATCGCAGCCATGACACACCTCCACACATTGCCCTCTCCCGAGCATTAGGGGCCCTACATGTATGTTGTCCCAACCCATGTATTCCCAGGCACTCCCACCATTTAGTCCTTGAACATACCTGCCCTTGCTTGTGTAATGGTCGGATGGCCAAACATTCTATCAATTTTTGGGTAGTCCCACCAGGGACTACCCTCTGATTGTAAAGTAGACTTAGCAGATCAACAATGTTACACCCACTGGTAATATCCTGCCTGTGGTGTGAGTAGCAGTGCTTTGCTCATTCCTGCCCAGCTTGATATGACATATGCTGACAGTGCTATATAATACTGGGGTTGCTGTTGATTCCCTTCTCATTCCTTTTGTATGCTTTATTGTTACGTCGTTCTTTCTTCATATATATATATATGTATATGTATATATATATATATATATATATATATATATATATATATATATATACCTGTACATACTTATATACATTTCCTATGCTGGGCATTGCTTAGACCTGCATAAGCACACTCAGACTTGCTTATTGGTACTTAAATATGTTTACTGCTGCTTATTTGTGCTTACACCTGCTTACTAGTGCCTTATTCATTATGACAGTGCCACTTTGATTGAATGACATTTAGTTAAACATCTCATGTGATACTCTTATGTCAGTTTTGCAGCAAAATGACAGTCATTCCCCATGGAAAATGATATGTGCTATTGTTGGGCTCAAACCGTGAATGCCTGTTCATTAGGCGGATGCTCTAAACACTATACTATTGACGTTTATGTTGATTCTGCATGTTTTTCTCTATTTGAATGATTTTGATGTGTAAGTTATGCTCGGCGGAGGGCAGCGACGCACAAACACACTGTACTTTGCTTACACCTTCGATATTGCAGCAATTCAAATGTATAATAGGGACATGGGAAATCTAATTGTGGAAGTTCTAGGGACGGGGCTCAACATTCCACTACATGCTTGTGTGTTTACTACTTCGATTTTATTTCACTGTTCATGGACACTCTTGTATGCTTAGCATACATTTCGGTATCCACGGACACTGAATTACTGACTTACTATTAGAGGCGGGCTCTACGAGTAAGCATAGTAGGTTGTGCAACTATCGGGGCATTTTTACGCCTCTGTAGAGCACTTGTACATGCCCCCTGCACTCACACACGTTTCCTGTGCATTTAGAGGGTGTGGCAGTGCACCTTCATAAATATTCATATGGCGCTGCTGCACCATCTGTAAGGAGGACGTTCGGCGCAAGGCTAAAACTGTCCTTGCGCCGAGCTTCATGAATCCCGGGGTTAGTATCACCATGTGTCAGGAAGATGAACAGTTGCAGTAATCCTAATTATAAATGAAGATGTTTAATAACAGTAATGGTGTTTCCCTATTCAGATTAATCAGGGGAATTGTGTCTTCATATGTTTAAGTCCAACAGCAGGATAATAAGATGGTAATGTTTATTTGTATCAGGGTATGGGGCAAAATGTTAGGTATATGTTTATAAAACTATTGCATTTAAAACATAGGGAGCCATTAAATATCAAACATCAACTGTCTGTTTTGTACCCAAGCTCTCAGTATTTTTGAAAAGTTATTAACAGCAGGACTAAAAATCTGAACGTAGAGGAGTCCAAATGGTACCACATCATTAAATCTTACCATCAGAAAAAAACACAAGTGGCAAAGAAAAGAGATGCTTTATCTCCAAATAAATGGTATGATGAAAATGTCAAAAATATTCTACAACATTACATGCTAAATCTAGTGATTGTCAGGGTTGTCACAGACATGCTATGCTCCTCAGCAGTGATACAACTGGAGGTATGATTTGCAGTTCATTACATGCTACTGAAGAAGTAACACATTTGTAAAGGCAAAATCTCTGTACCGATTCAGCACAACTGCTGTTAAGTTAGAATGCTGATGAAGCAGTGCATCTCACTATCTGAGTACAACACATTAGTTAGGGAGAACTTATGTCTGTCATGTGTGACATGCCAAAAGTCAGAATCCTGCAAGAACACAAAATGCTACCATCAAAAAACACCAAAATTGAAACAAATATGGTTTGCCCCTCATCAGTAATATTTCCTTAGGCCAAAATGATGATGTAACTTGAAGTGTATGCCACCATTGCATTGGCTCAGTATCTCATTATATGGTGCTGAGGAACAAAGCCCTCACAGTGACCCAGGTGGATGGGGTTCGAGGAGCAGCCCAAGTATTGGGTGAGCCAGGAGAAGAATGAAGGGATGTGTTCTGCTCACCTCTCCCTGGAAGGGAACAGCAATGTGCAAACTAGGGTAACATATGGTCATGGCACAATTTCCATGGTGGGGAGACCTAGGAAGCTACCTGTCATGCTTCTGTGTTGGTGGGGGCAATTGCTTACTGGTGTAAATTCCCTGCATAAGTGAAAGACTGTCCGGCACCATCAAGTCACTGCATGACCCAACTGCCTTAGTGCAACCAAGTGTGCATGGGGTTGTAGGGTGAAAGCAAATGGAAAATTTTAAACCCCTCTTGATGGCTGAGTAAATGATGGTCCTGCTCGGCTGAATTTCATTCTTGATAATATAGAAACTAATGGATCATTTTGTTCAGGGGGCTGATACTTGGCAGACAATGGGAGCAAAAAGACACAAAAAATGTACTGGCTCAGTGACTCAGCCAGGTATACTGCACTTATTCCAACTACAGAAAAAGCCTGCTGTTTGCTAGGCAGACTACTGAGCATGCTGTACTTTTGTGCATCTTGCATTTCCACATAGCCACCACTGGGTGTCACTATTATAGCAGAACTGAGCCATCTCCTTCTGGATAAACAAACCTGCGTCAGCCATTTGTGGCTTTAAGAAAGGTAAGTCAGTTAATGCTTTTAAGGATTGTAATGGAATAAACGGGCTATTTCTGCCTTCACTTTTGGGTGTTTTCTGTACCTCTTATAGAGCCTGTTGTAGTTTTTATTTTTTTATTGCCCCCCCGAGTTGTCACTTTTTTGGGTGTTGTTTGGCATGGAGTTTCTTCCATTTGTTTCTTTCCTCCCTTGCTGACTCTCTCAGTGTCTGGGTCACTAGCTGATCTCAGGTCATCTGGGTCATAGGGCTTTTCCACTTTACAGAACCACTAGTCTAGAAGGGAGTGTAAAACCAAGTCCCCCAAAACAATGCAAAATACTAGCTTCTTTCTTTAAAGAGATGAAAAGTAAGATTAAAGTGAAAAGCATCCAGGAAACAGATGGGGCAGTAGAAGAAAAAATAGTTCAGATAAAGTAGAGGGATGCAGGGAATGTAATCAGAAAGGCAAATGCCAAAAATGAAGAATGCATAGAAATGTATGTAAATGAATGAACTGCTGTGTGTTTAGAGCTGGAGGACAAAAATGAAGTGACTATTTATTCACCATATGAAGACTGCGTTTGACAGAAATTGTGTCCATTTGAAAGCTTTTGCAAGACACTTGGCATGCTACTAGATAAACTTAATGTGCAAGTTAACTTCAAAAGAGTATGTCCCTGATGGGTATCCCGTCTCATATAGAACAAGGCAAAGGAAGTAAGAATAAATGGAATCTGTAATAAAGAAAGTTACAGAGGATATACCACAGGGTTCAGTTCTGAGACCACTCCCTCGAAGTCTATTAAATGGTGTCAACTATTTGAAATGCCAGGACTTGGAATGCAGAGTCGTGGGATGTGGAGTCTCAATAAACAAAAATTCGGACTTAAATATATTAAGTTTGAGATTGCTATTTCTGGAAATATTTCCTTTTTATCCAAGGTATGATGACCCTGAAGTTGGTATATATAATTTTGTTTGGTCTGCTGCAAATGTTTAAAGAAAAAAATTAATGTTCGATACTCATTTTCTGTATTTCTGTTTTTTTTTTATTTTTTATTTGCTGCTCTGGGACTTGGCATTGTGAGTTCTGTCATTTCAGTAGGTAGCCTAAATGGCATTGCAAGGGTGTAGAGGAAAATGACTGCCTCTTTGCAAATTACACAATGATCTGCAAAACTGCAGAAGGCACATGACATTAAGAGGAATGTTAAAAGTATATTTAATTATATGGCAGTTCAGATTTAGAGCAAGTAAATTCAGGGATATGTGCTTGGGAAATATAAACCAAAGAAACCAAATAAAAACTGCATAATAAGAGTTGAGATACTTTGAAAAGAAAAATAGAACTGGATTGTGGAATCACTGGATAACTAGAGAAACTCGAAGCTCAGTTCAGTGCCGCTGAGACAGAAAATACCTAAAGCACAATATCCCAAATACAAACGGAACATTATGAAAGACTCAAAAATGACAGACAATGGCAAGGAAAGCAGCTATGGCACTGACAATGTTGCTACTGCAAATCTCTGTGTCCATGTTTATGCAAGGGGGGTAAACCCCTCTGCATCTCCCATGTGGAGAGCTATGTTCTCTACACCTGTGCTACTGAATTGGTCAAGGTCACATGCACTTGGAGATGAGTGAATTACCAGTTTTCAGATGAATGCGGGTATTGCTCCAGTGTCTGATGCTGTGTGAGCTCGAAGTGAGTGTAATTACGCAACTAATGTGTGCAGGGGAAGAATCCCCCTCTGCATAGCCACTTACAAAGACTGTATTCTTCATAACTGCATTTTCAAGCTCAAATTCAGAATTTGTCAGGACAATATGCTTTAGGCATTTTTGATCACCTGTACTAAGCACTTCAGTTAGGTGTACTTCAGTCTTATGTAGCAAATCCAGTACACTTATATCAGTCATAAAAAATAGGCAGTTGTAGCAAGAAGTCACTAAGGAAATTTAAGGAAAATAGGAGATCCATAAGCCAAAGCTGTGCCAGAAGAAACAGGAGGTTAGTCCATCTCTGTACAAGTTGGGGGGAGGGGGGGTTGACAGCATGTAGAGTATCATATGGAAATCTGAGCTCTAGCCTATGCAAGTATATTAAAAGAATGGGGTTTCTACAAGGACAAGTGATCTACCTCCCTTTAAAGCACTAAATCACTAAACTTTCTTATCCTCTTCTAATACTTCAGTTTATTGTAGTATTTAAACTACTATACTTACTTCTAATTTAACAGAAACAAATTTCCATTCCATTGCTACTTCTCTGTTATCACTTAAACTTGTTTATTCTCTCTAACTCACTCTGATGTAGTTCTCAAATTCCTCCTACCTATCTTGTGCACCACTCTTCTATCTGTAAATCCTCCATACAATACTTGTATACTAATGCTTGTGAATGTATACACTGTAGCTGCATTATAACATTTGTTATTGTAAATACTGATTGCATTAAATTTGTTACCTTGGAGTTTTTCTCCATGGGCTTCTGCTGAAAAAGGGAACTTACGCTCAGTTCGACTTTCCTGATAAATAAATGTCAATAAATAAATATGGGACAAGGTATGAAGTAAAAGACATTTCAAGAGAGAATAAAAGAACACATCATATATGCCATGAAAATAAGAAGGGACGGATATGTCACTATAGAATCATTTAAGTAGATCAAAGATATTTACAAAGCCTGTGTGGACAATACCTTTCAGATAGGCCATAGTCTGAAAACAGATGGACGAATAGCACTGTGATGGTGTGAAAAACTGTCACAGAGGAGGTTGTACCTATATGAAATGGCACTGAATCTGTTTTACCAAATAAAATATCATCTAAAAGCCCTTTTTAGAACTTTAACTTATACAAAGCTACTACAGCCTTACAGTAAGTTATATATGTTTAAGGGTTTTTTTTTTGGGGGGGGGATCTACTTCTCAGAATATTTTCAGACACAGCTACAGCTCTACAGAGATTGTGTTTCACTGAACTAGTTCACTTATTTGTAAATAACCTTAATAGGTGGACCAGATGGGCCTAATAGTCATTATCTGCTTAGAAATTCTATTTTTACCCTTGATTAGAATAATGCCAAAGCACTATATACTACCATTAGGCATAAAACAAAAGCTGTCTGTGTCATTATTGCCAGTAACATAGGGCACAACAGCCCAAGAATGTCAGCATCCATTAGCAAATTATCCTAGCAAATTATTAGGGGTGATAGTGAATGATAATCTTACATTCAACCTTCATATACAAAATTGCATAAGAAAAACTCATCAAAAAAGATGCTTTACAGACCCAAAAACTTTCTCACTGGTGCAACTAAAACTACACTTACCACTACTTTTCCCCCATCACCACTTCTTCATGGTGCTCCCATCCTTACTAACCTCCAGGTTTCACAAAAATTAAAGCTTGAACAAAGCTATAGCAAAGTTGCTAAATTTGCAGCACATACCCCTTTCTTAACCCACACCTGTATAGCACTAAGAAGCCTAAATTGGTTAGAACTGCCTCATCAACTAACATATACAAAACTTCTTACCACCTATAAAATTATCCTGCATTCATCTGCCTGTCCAGCACTAAAATATTCTACAGAACTATGCTCCATGGCGGTCATTGTGATCTATTGACCAAATACTCCTGCCTGTCTACAAACTTATCATATCTGTATAATTTACTTGTATAATGCATTGTACCTGTGAAATACATTGTTATGATTCTTGCCCTCATTGAATAGCCTATGCTAACCTGTATGCTGCACTACATATGTTACTTTTGTATACATATATATATATATATATATATATATATATATATATATATATATATATATATATATATATATACTTTTGTATATATATATATATATATATATATATATATATATATATATATTTTTTTTTTTTCCTATTTGTTATTGTTATTGTAGTTGTATGTGTTTGTTTATGTCTTGATGCTTTCCTCCCCGGGCCTCTACTGAAAATGGACATATATCCAGTTAGATTAGCCCGGTCAACAAATGTAAAATAAAATAAATACATAATAAATAAAAATATCTGCTGGGCATTGCCTGTACTCATACAATGTTGCTAAAGCTTGGAACTCCTTACCTGTTTCCATCAGGACAATACCCTCCCTTCCATTTTTCAAAACCACTCTGAAGGACTTTATAGCTAAAATCTGGCTCTGTCTTGCTCAAAACCAGGATAAACTATATCCCTAAATGTGAACAAGTACCTTTTCATTCATTATACCTCCTTACTCTCCCTTCTTCACTTACTTCTATCAAATTCTCTTACCTGAATTTTTCTCTAAATATACCAGGTCTGTTTTTCTTTCACATCATATTGCAGTTCCTATTTGTATTAGACTAACAAGCCTTTAATTTCTCTATAAATTGTTTACAACTTCACTAAATATTAAATGATTGTCATAAAACTTGTATAATTTCTTAACCAA
>NC_056737.1:1246774315-1246804315 GCF_019279795.1 Protopterus annectens
CTCAGTTTGGAGCAAATTTAGCTTGCTAATTATGTCAGGATGTGGTATTGTATTAACCGCTTTGCTGAGATCAAGATGTGCTGTATGTACAACACGATCACTGTCTGCAGCTTGTTTTACTCTCTCAAAGACGTTTACCAGATTCATTAGGCAGGATCCACCATTATCAAAGCTAAACTACTTGGACAGTGGAGGATGGAGGGTTAACTCTTCTATTTAATATCATAATTTATCAGGTCATTTATGACCCATTCCATGACCTTGTACTGAGGCTCAACAGGCTGAGGGGTCTGTAGCTTCTGGGGTCCATAGTTTGGTCATCTTTGGGAAATGGCATTACAACTGCTGTGTTTCATACCTCAAGGATAAAGCCTGTGGATAAGCTCAGGATGAATAACTGTAGCAATGTGTCCACCTGTGCATGTTTAGTGCTGTTCAAAAGGCAGCTGGGTGTGTTATCTCTTCTTATGGGGGTGTATTTTTTTTTTTTTTTTGAAAAGTACCTTTGCAAGTGCTCTTTTGTGATGATAGGGATTTTTAGATCCTTTGAAATATATGGATTCTGTATATATAAAACGTGCACTGAATTTATTAACTAATATATTTGTGAGCTCTACTAGAGCCAAGTACTTAGTGCCATTTTGAATAGGTTCAAAGCAATAGGTGGTCTTATTTCTTAACTCCTTGACATAAGTAAAGAAAGAGTTGTAATTGTCCTTAGCTTACAAATGTTAGTTTAAGTTCATAGGATGCCTTTGTTTTCCTGATAGTCTGTCTTAGTACCTTTGATAAGTTTTTTGATGTTGACTTTCACTTATGAGTCACTGGTTTTGCTTCCTATCCTAAGAAGCTTTTTCTATTATTGCATTGTTTATTTATGTATATGGACCACCAGGCTGTTTTCTCTTGAACTTCCCAGTTTCTTTGGCTCTGATAAGAACTGCCAGGTTAGAACATTTATCTAGGAAAGCATGGAATTTGTTTGCATAGCTACTGGTTTTGTCAACATTTTAGGTGTTACAATTTTAGTTAAATTTTGAGACATTATCATAGAATTGCTGGAGGTTAGTACATGTGAACTCTTTGAATATGGTCACATTTACATCCAGTGGTTCGAAATCAACTCAGCTGAACTTCATGGTGTTACTGGTCAATGCCAGGAGCCTAAATAAAAAAAAACTACATTTTCTGCAAGCCCTCCTCATTAATTGAGTATATAAACATCTGTGCAGTTACCGAGATGTAACTTAAAGCAGCAGAGAGTACCCCAGCACTGCAAGGTATCAGTGCCTTTCATACTTTTAGACCAGTAACTGCACAGACAAGGGCTAAAGGTGGAGGTGTTTCAATATATACATCAGTAATAAGTGTACCCCTACATTGGTCAGAGAGGCTGACATGTTGGAGTTCCTCCATGTGCAGATCACCATAGACAAAATCCCATACCATATCCTAGCCATCTATAGGTCATCTTCCATGATAAATGTGAACATTTGAAAAGCAGCATTTAGCTATTAAAACATTTATAATGGTTATATTAACTGCAGTAATATATTACATTGCTTCTAACTGGAAGTATCATGACCTGCTCTCTGTGAAGGGGATGTTCAAATATGTAGCGTAAGCGGCCAAACAAATTCTTTCCCACGGAAAGAATTCTCTGAAACGCCGCTTCCCTATTTTGCCTTTTTGCACCTTACTGTTTGACAAAGACACATTCGACAACCTGCTTCTGCAGGATCATATGCAGGAGCATTATTAAGGTGCTGCAACATAAGCCTTGTGCACTCAGAATTGCTTTCAGATGTACCTCTCAAACTCTGAGCACAAAACATCTGGACAAAGCCAAAACTAATGAGAAAACAAAGGCCCAGAAATTGGGACACATTTTAAATATTGCTCTTATAAATTTAGAAAGTTGCTAAAATAAAATGTTTTGTGTTACCATGAATTTTCTGAAGGATACGAGGTCTGAAACTGGAATGTCTGTCATTATTTAGCAAATTCAGTTCACACTGATTTGCCTGAAAACCACAAATTGTATGAACGACAGACCAAATATATGAGGCAAAAAATCTAAACAATCTAAAAAAATCTTGTCAGTTGAGAGGTGTGCTTGGAGAAGTTGGTACTGATAACAAATTTGGTTCATTTTGCATTTTGATAAAAATTGCTTACAGTTGTGCTTTTTTAGAATTATAATGTATTGGAACAGTATAATATTTGTATATAAATTATCCTGCAAGGACTCATATTTATATTATAAATATGTTTGTGATTAATTCATTATAGTTTTAACTGTGTTTCTCCTGGTTATACATTGGCTTGCAATAAAAAATGATCTATGGTACTAAAACACTGGCAACATGTAGATGTACTTTTACATAAGCGATCTTTCAACAGCCAAAGCGATAACTCGATTAATGTAGATTAATGGCAATACTTACCAATACTGGGCCAGATGATGTAACATAAAAGTCTTTGAGCTTGTTATCAAGCCAGTACTAAATGACTGGCTCAGTTATATTATTATACCAACATATTCGGTGGTAGGCACCATGGAAACTTGGAAGTGTAAGGTTCCTAAATTACATGTGGCTGTGGTGGGGGGGGGTGTCCAACAGGAACTGCAGATGTTAATCATTTGTCAGAAAAAAATCATTTTATGAATGTATAACTGCAACATAAAGCACTGTCATAGTTTCACTTATTGAGCCAAACACAATGTATTACAATGTACCCTTCCCCTATAGTCAAACAAGAGCCGCATTCTGTTAGGGTGACTTTCTGTCTCATCTAATCCAAGCTGCATTAGCCATGTTTTATTTATTTATTTATTTTCAGTCTGACTTTACTAGTATCTTGTGGTTTTAAATCAAACTCACTTTGCTAGAGCGAGCATCTGACTGGTCAGTGACATGCTTGTAACAGCCTGGAATTGTGCTTATCATTGCATAGGCAGCTACATTTCTGTTTTTTCCTGATGTCCATTTACTTGTAATGGAGGTAATTTGAGCAGACCGTAATATTTGCTAAACTAATGAAACACAAGTGATCTTTGGGGGAGTGGAATATCTTGAATGTCTGCAAGGTGACTTCCAATTTTTGTCTTGCTTATTAACACGGAAAGCACCTAATCATGGATACAGTTTATGTAGAAAAAAGATTGTTTCAGCTATTATCATAAGCAGGCTATTGTTACCTAGACAGCCTAGTCTTTATTTTCCTCTGTTGCTTTTGCTGTTGCATTTGTGTATACCAAAGCATCTGTGTTGAACTGTCACAAATAAGGCAACAAATACATGTGCCTGGTAATTCATCTGCATGCCCTTGAAATTGGCAATTTGTTTCTGTTGAGTTTGGATTTTGGAGATGGGTTTAGCAATATGTCTAGACTTTGTCCTGGAACCAAGGTCTGTAAAGTTGGAAGATTAAGTGCAATTTATTTAATGAAGTGTAAGACACGGTCATGTGTGATGAGTGGATTTGGTTGCTACTTTATTTGGATATGATAGCTGGCTTCTGTACATTTACTCCTTGATTTATTTAATGAAGTGTAAGACACGGTCATGTGTGATGAGTGGATTTGGTTGCTACTATATTTGGATATGATAGCTGGCTTCTGTACATTTACTCCTTGATTTATTTAATGAAGTGTAAGACACGGTCACGTGTGATGAGTGGATTTGGTTGCTACTTTATTTGGATATGATAGCTGGCTTCTGTACATTTACTCCTTGAATTATTTAATGAAGTGTAAGACACGGTCATGTGTGATGAGTGGATTTGGTTGCTACTTTATTTGGATATGATAGCTGGCTTCTGTACATTTACTCCTTGATTTATTTAATGAAGTGTAAGACACGGTCATGTGTGATGAGTGGATCTGATTGCTACTTTATTTGGATATGATAGCTGGCTTCTGTACATTTACTCCTTGATTTATTTAATGAAGTGTAAGACATGGTCACGTGTGATGAGTGGATTTGATTGCTACTATATTTGGATATGATAGCTGGCTTCTGTACATTTACTCCTTGATTTATTTAATGAAGTGTAAGACACGGTCATGTGTGATGAGTGGATTTGGTTGCTACTTTATTTGGATATGATAGCTGGCTTCTGTACATTTACTCCTTGATTTATTTAATGAAGTGTAAGACATGGTCATGTGTGATGAGTGGATTTGGTTGCTAGTTTATTTGGATATGATAGCTGGCTTCTGTACATTTACTCCTTGATTTATTTAATGAAGTGTAAGACACGGTCATGTGTGATGAGTGGATTTGATTGCTACTTTATTTGGATATGATAGCTGGCTTCTGTACATTTACTCCTTGATTTATTTAATGAAGTGTAAGACACGGTCATGTGTGATGAGTGGATTTGGTTGCTACTTTATTTGGATATGATAGCTGGCTTCTGTACATTTACTCCTTGATTTATTTAATGAAGTGTAAAATACGATCATGTGTGATGAGTGGATTTGGTTGCTACTATATTTGGATATGATAGCTGGCTTCTGTACATTTACTCGATTTATTTAATGAAGTGTAAGACACGGTCACGTGTGATGAGTGGATTTGGTTGCTACTATATTTGGATATGATAGCTGGCTTCTGTACATTTACTCCTTGATTTATTTAATGAAGTGTAAGACACGGTCATGTGTGATGAGTGGATTTGGTTGCTACTATATTTGGATATGATAGCTGGCTTCTGTACATTTACTCCTTGATTTATTTAATGAAGTGTAAGACACGGTCACGTGTGATGAGTGGATTTGGTTGCTACTTTATTTGGATATGATAGCTGGCTTCCGTACATTTACTCCTTGAATTATTTAATGAAGTGTAAGACACGGTCATGTGTGATGAGTGGATTTGGTTGCTACTTTATTTGGATATGATAGCTGGCTTCTGTACATTTACTCCTTGATTTATTTAATGAAGTGTAAGACACGGTCATGTGTGATGAGTGGATTTGGTTGCTACTTTATTTGGATATGATAGCTGGCTTCTGTACATTTACTCCTTGCACTTTCTTAATCGAGAGGTTTTGCTCAAATTAGGGACTTCCATTCTCTCAGTGTCTGCTACCAACTGGATTCTAGCCAGGGTTCTGTAAGAGCCAGAATGTAACCTGGTAAGCAAGAATTGCAAAGAAGAGATTCATTCCTAAATGAGGATGCCAGTACAATATGGGAAGCACACACATTAGCATGCACATCATACAGATACCAATGGGCAAGTTAGACCTGATCATATACATACCAATGGACAAGTTAGACCTGATCATATACATACCAATGGGCAAGTTAGACCTGATCATATACATACCAATGGGCAAGTTAGACCTGATCATACACATACCAATGGGCAAGTTAGACCTGATCATATACATACCAATGGGCAAATTAGACCTGATCATAAACATACCAATGGGCAAGTTAGACCTGATCATATACATACCAATGGACAAGTTAGACCTGATCATATACATACCAATGGGCAAGTTAGACCTGATCATATACATACCAATGGACAAGTTAAACTTCTCAGCTCACCTCTCTGCATGGTCTTGAGGTTTGGGAGGAAACCAGGAGTGGCCATTACTAATACTGAACTTTGCATACACTAATGCATGAATATGCAGCATTGCAATCTCCCCCCCTAAAGGAGAGATAACTATCCCAGTGGATTGTAGCCTCCCAGACATCTCAAATGCGCAGGTGAAAGCTGCTCTCTCTAAAGCTAAAAACACAGCATCAATGGGACTGGATGGTGTCCCCGGCTGTGTGCTACACGAGCTAAATGAGGAATTAAACCCGCACATAAGGCAGCTGTTTAATCTCAGCCTTACCACAGGATACGTGCCCAAGGAGTGGCGTACGGCAACTGTGGTCCCACTCCACAAAGGCGGTGCCTCTACGGACCCTGGTAATTACCGCCCCATAAGCTTAACAAGTCTAGTCTGCAAAGCTATGGAGAGGATCATAATGGAGCTCATAAATAAAGATATAGGGACTTGCAGACATTGGACCCGACCCAGTTTGGCTTTGTCAAGGGAAGATCATGCCTTTTGAACTTGGTCGACTTCTTCGAAACAGTCACCAAGGCCATTGATGAGGGAAAGGCAGTCCATACAGCCTACCTTGACCTTGCAAAGGCTTTTGACACAATACCCCACTCGGGTATTGTAGAAAAACTTACCAGCTTAAATGTAAACCCATATGTCACAAGATGGGTTGCAAACTGGCTTAAGGACAGAACCCACAGGGTTAGAGTTGCTGGCGCTATGTCAGTCTCCAAGCTGGTCACAAGTGGTGTCCCACAGGGCTCGGTCCTTGGCCCCCTATTGTTCGGCATCTACTTCTCAGAAGTACAGGCCAACATGGGAGGACTTTGGCTGACAAAATTTGCAGACGACTGCAAACTGGGCGCCATAGTGGAAAGTGCATCAGACACGGATATCCTTCAGAAGGGACTCACGGAAACAGATAGCTGGTGCCAGAGCCATGGCCTGAAGTTAAACGCCAAAAAATGTATAGTCATACCCTTCGGGAAAAACAAGGTAACCCCAAGCTACCATATAGGTGGCAATCCACTAAGCACAGAAGAGGTTATCAGGGACCTGGGGACCCAGGTTGACAGTGGTCTTTCTTTTGACATTCACGTTGCTAAAGTGTTAGAAAGACCTTCTACATTGCCCACCTGATCATGAAGGGATTCACGTCCAGATCAAGTTAGGTCATTGTTCCCCTGTACTCTTCACTTATCAGACCAATGATCGAGTACAATGCCCCATTCGGGATGTATCTCGCCCGACATCTGCAGCAATTGGAGAGACCCCAAAAGTTTCTCACCAAAAGGATTGAAGAAACTCCAGCTCTATTCAGTCGCATACCGTCTGCTCAGAGGTGACATGTGCCTGACATACAAGGCCATGTCCAACCCAGAATTAATGGACATGCTCCACCTCAAAAAATCCAAATCCACCAAAACCACTAGATCAAGTGACGTAAACCTTAGCACGGATATAAATAGGACGTGCTGGAGGGATAGATTTATCACTCAGAGACTCCCTATGCTGTGGAATAGAGTCCCAGTCCATGTGAGGCAGAGCACCTCGCTGGCTCTGTTCAAGAGAAATCTTGACCTGTGGATGGGAGATCGTAGGTTTACCCCGGGAATCATCTCTGTGTCACTGCTGGACAGAGGCACAACAAACTAATGGGTACAGTATTTTTTCATATAAGGGGTGGCGTAAGCCACAAAAATTCGGGCTAGGCTTATAAATGCCTTGGGGCAGATAGCCTAGTATAAACCTATGAACCTAAACCTATGAACCTATGAACCTGTGCTACATTAGCTCTAATGCATTAATAATTATCTCTAGTCAGAATTGCAAAAGCTTAGGTTTGGAACACCTAACATGGTGTTAGAATAGAATTAGAATAGAATTTGCAAATTGATAGAAATGGCTGATGGCAGAAATAATCATTTATTTCACTTTCACTCATGCATACATCTGTCATTTAACTCATTTGCTGTTGGTGCTGCTACGCCTGTCTGAATGTCTAGTGACGGTAAGTATCCTGAAAACAATTTTAGCTGAATTCTCACCTTTTTCTTTTTTTTTTTGATTTTTATGTCACAATCCACCTTACAAGGTTTGTTTAAGTCTGAGACAAGCCTCTATAAAACACTAAAAATATGATTTCATTATGGTAAGTAAACAGTGACTTCAGCAGCTTTTGAAAAGATTTTCTTGATTTCTGGTTTAATTCAATCTCCACTGAAGCTGAAGGGAAGCCTCTCAGAGAATTAGAACCTCTGTAATCAAACATGCGAGCTGTATTTTACTGTGATTTGCCTCAAGAATAAACTATAGAAAGTCAAGAGTTTCATGTTTCTTCATGCCACGGGTGAGATAGCCATCAAGGTATTTAACACTAAGTGACGAGAGGAAAAAAGTAGTTTAGTGACACTAAAAGCTAAATTCCAGGTATCTTCTGAGCAATAAAAAACTAATGTATGTCAGTCATGTATTTTTATAAACTAGGGTCACAAGATAATGTTAATGTATAGCCACTTTTTGTGTGAATTGCTGTACATTTGTAAATGTGTGCGATTTACTGCCCATAAGCAGAACTGTGTGTGGTATATAAATATATATACATATCTCTCTCTCTCTCTCTCTATATATATATATATATATATGTATATATATATATATATATATATATATATATATATATATATACTGTTGACATAATAGGCAGGATGTTGATAAAATCAAACCTAACATTTGAGAATACTGTACATGTGTGTGATGTATGACCGAACAGTCAAATGTGAAACTAAAATCTTTAAGTGAAGGCATGCAAGTATGTAAAACTAACTGAACATGAAACTGAGAAAATAAAGTTAAATAGTTATAATATAATAAAAATAAAATTAATGGGGCTATATGCAACCACAAAACGTGTTGTCCAAGAGAATGACTAATAACCAGTGAACAGCAAAGAACTACATACAATGGACTCATTGCTGTAGGCATAAAAAAGCTGTGCAAAGCAAATAATCAGTTACACAGGATGTCTAAGGTTGTGGACTTTTCCACTAAAATGTGCTTTTATCTTCAGTGATTTTCAATGATTTAGAATCTGAAATGCTAGTCAGAATTGCGGAAATGATTAATAAGAATAAAGTGCAAGGTAAAGTCAGCAACAGTGGCCATGAAGCAGTAAGATCTGACCAAAAATCTGAAAATGAGTCAAAAAAGAAGTTAGTCAGAAAAACTGTACACCAATGAGAAATATGTTCTGCTTAAACTTGATACTGGTGTAGAGTAAAATGTAATGTCTGAGACTCGCACCTGGATTCAATAAACTCTGTGCAGGAATAGTGCTATTCCTGCATGGAGTGGTTTGTGTCCGTGTAGCCACAGAGGTGCGCCTTGCATATTCATGAAGGCTCGTTGCTATTAAGGCTAAATGGACATGAACCATGAATGAGTGCAGGGGTGTGTTTAAGTAGTGCACGGACTATAAACACACCCCCCTGCACTCAGAAAGTGCCGTATGGCACTTTCCAAATGCATATCAGTGTCCGCAGACACTGAAAGCAAAATCAAAGGTTCTTTCAGTGTCCAGGGACACTGAAATTAGAAGTACATCAGGAAGTAAATGAAGGGAGTGTGTGACAGGTCTATCACACACCCCCTGCATTGTAAAAGTGCCATATGGCACTTTGCAAGTGCTGTCAGTGTCTGCGGACATTGACAGCTAATAAAATAGCCAGCAGATGAATAAGGAAATGCAGGGGGTGTGTGACAGGTTCTGTCACACACCACCTGCATTGTAAAAATGCTGTCAGTGTCTGGAACCAAACCCGGGACTTCTTCGTTTGCTTGTCCTGCACCAACTTTGGGTGGAACCGCCTCAGGGGATGGGGCCCACCTCCCTTGGGAGTGGCCGCAGACAGGAGCCTGTCACCTGCAGTCAGTTCTGGGGTTTGGTGTGCAGCGCCATCTGAGCACAGTTGGATGGGCAGCTGCACCAGATTGAGGGCCACATGGAGCCCTTCGAGGGGCAAGCTGCCCCTCCTGTCCAGCCCCCAGCATAGCTACCTTCTGGGCTGTGAAGGAGCAGTGATGACTGCCCATGGGAGGGGACCTCAGTCCCACTGTATCCAGTTGGGGACTCATGGGCTTCGGATTCCTAACCACCCTCCCCGTCAACGGTGTTTAGCCTGCTCATGCGTCATATACTGCCCCTGTCTGCTGTCTTGTCTGACTGCAAATGCAACCTATCCCACCCAACCTACCTCCCCAAACATACCTACAGTCCCTCCCCAACATCCCAGTCTCACCTTTAAAAATAAAAAGGGCATCTGTCCCACAAAAAAAAATTGCCCCATACATAGCTCTACATTTCACCCCCATGTGCAGTGAATCTGATCAATCAACCCACAGATTATTCTGCAAATGTCTCTCACCAACACCTCTCCCTGTGGGGTGTGAGGCTGAAAATTCCAAATTCTACACATTATTCACAGGTGTTGCTGCAGAAGAAATGTAGAGCTATGGTCCTTTCCTACACCAGCCCTGCGCATCTCTAGCTGCTTTTCATAATGTTTTACCTTCTGCTTGCTCCCATTTCACCACTTTCGTATCAACTTTTTTTTCTTTTCTTTAAAGAAAATTAGTGCGGGTGTAAGCAGGAGTAAGTGGTGCTATACAAAGCTAACAGGGCTTAATCATCTGTTAGCATCGCTTAGCTCCACGTAAAACCATGCAAACCCACTTACAACTGCTTAAAAGTGCCTTCATCACTTTATTTCCATCACCCCTTGTTCTGCACGACAACAAAATAATCAGCCCTGCCAAGTCTCGAACCCAGGATGCTGTGCACTCTAATCACAGCAATGTACCACTATGCCATCTGAGATGTGGAAATCTGTATGTTTTTACAAATATATCATTCATTCTGGTCATTTAACATTAATGAAAAAAAGTAATAACTTCCAAGTCTGAAACTCAGGACCCTGGGAACCACAGTCATAGCACCATACCTTCACACCATCTGAGCTGTAGGAATATGTAATGTTTTCACAAACACATCATGCACAACAGTCATTCAACATAAGGAATAATTATATATCCATAGTACTGTTATATGCATATATATGTATTTATGGATACCAATTTTATATATATATATATATATATGTTTTATATATAAATAAATGTATATATATATATATATATATATATATATATATATATATATATATATATATATATATTCATACATAGATACATAGACAGATAACCAACCTCTTACTGCAACACATCTGCAAAAAGCCCGACAAATGGGGGGATAATGGGCAAACAATAGTGACATCTAAGAAATATGGCTGTCACATGTATAGAAGTCTACTACAGTGGCATGGTTTGCTTTAACATACAATGCCAGATAGATTCCAGTTCTAAAATACAAATGACTGTCATTATCTACTGATGCCACTGCTCACATCATTCCAGTGATTTCTCAGAAACCCCCAACTGCTGTGGCCAACAGAAAAAACATATGAGCCATGCATCTGGACAGTGTCTAGACATCTGGACAGTGGAGAGGTATGACCACAGTCATGTAACAGAATGGAAAAAAAAACATGACAGCTGCCAACCATGTCACCCAGCACCTTCTGAACCACAGTAAGACCAACATGACACTAACCCAAATCAGCTCTGGCCAATTACCCATGGATATCCAAATATATCATGCACTACAGGGATGGAACTGTAGGGAAAAGTAGATAATGGTGTATAAATGTGCACCCACAAGCATTTGCACCACAGTACCAGTACCCTAAATGAGCTCTAGAGTAGAGCGACAGTTTGAATGAACATATCCTGATTCCTAGTCACACACTACACTGACATATACTGGCCCAACTCTCAGTGTAACTGAGAATCATATTGATATTCATAGGTTCATAGGTTCATAGGTAAGTACTAGGCTATCTGCCCAAGGGCATTTATAAACCTAGTCAGAATGTTTTGGCTTTCGCCACCCCCTTGGATTAGTTCCCTGTGCCTCTGTCCAGCAGAGCCATCAGTTCCCTGCACCACTGTCCAGTAGAGCCATTAGTTCCCTACACCACTGTCCAGCAGAGCCAGTGCCATAATTCCTGGGGTAAATTTTCTGTTTCCCATCCACCCGTCAAGGTTTCTCTTGAACAGTATTAGTGAGGGGCTCTGCCTGATGTATATTGGAATCCTGTTCCAAAGCATGGGGAGTCTCTGGGATAAGACTCTATCCCTCCAGCATGTCCTATTTATCATTGTGGCAAGGTTTATATCTCTAGAGTGTGTGGCTCTCTGGGATTTGTTTTTTATTTAGGTGGAGCATGTCCATCAATTCTGGGTTGGACATGGCCTTGTATGTCAGGCAGAGATCACCTTTGAGTAAGCGGTATGCAACTGAGTACAGCTGGAGTTTCTTGAGTCGGGTTGCATAGGGCATCTGTTTGAGGCCAGTAATCCTCTTGGTGAGGTACTTTTGTGGCCTTTCCAGCTGTTGCAAATGTCTTGTAAGGTACATCCCAAATGGGGCATTGTATTCTATGATGGGTCTAATGAGTGAAGAGTAAAGAGGCACAATAAACTCTTTTGTTCTAGATGCGAACCCTTTTGTGATTAGGTGGGTCACATAGAAGGATTTTGTAACCACCTTGGCAATATGATTATCAAAGGAGAGATTACTATCTACTTGGGTCCCAGATCCCTTATTACATTTTCTGTATATAGGGGACTATCACCTATGTGGTCATTCATGGGTATTTTGTTTTTTCCAAAGGGGATGGCTATGCACTTTTTGGCATTTAGCTTGAGGCCATGATTTTTACACCAGGTATCCGTCTCAGTGAGACCCATCTGAAGGGTGTCTGTATCAGCCGGATAATCAATTATGGCCCCTAGTTTGCAGTCATCTGCAAACTTGGTCAGCCATAGTCCTCCTATGCTTGCCTGTACCCCTGAGAAGTATATACCGAACAGGAGGGGTCCTAGGACTGAGCCCTGGGGGACGCCACTTGTAACCAGTTTAGAGTCGGACGTAGAGCCTGCAACTCTCACTATGTGGGTTCTATCCATGAGCCAGTTGGCAACCCATCTCGTGACATAGGGGTTTATGTTCAAGCTGGTGAGCTTGTCTATAATACTAGAATGAGGAATGGTGTTGAAAGCCTTTGCGAGGTCTAGGTAGGCTGTGTGGACCTCCTTTCCCTCATCTAATGCCTTGGTAACCATCTCAAAGAAGTCCACCAGGTTTAGGAGGCATGATCTGCCCTTAACAAAATCAAACTGGGTAGGGTCCAAGGTTTGGAGGTTCCCAATGTCTCTGTTAATGAGTTCTATGATGATGTGTTCCATAGCCTTGCAGACCAGGCTAGTCAGGCTTATAGGGTGATAGTTCCCAGGGTCCATTGTGGCTCCACCTTTGTGGAGCGGGATAACTGTTGCTGTGCGCCACTCTATGGGTACATAGCCTGTAGAGAGGCTGAGTTTGAACAGTGTGTTTAGGTGACGGGTTAGTTCATTTGGGAGCTCTTGTAATCTTTTATCATTTTTATGGTGTATTTTATTAAACTTGTGTCAACAGCCGTGGTTGTCCAGCTGTTTTTTTCTTTGTTTGCTGCTTGGACTTCCAGCTTGGGTTCTTGGTATATGCTGGTAATTATTTCTTCAAGTGTACTGGGAATCCTGAGGTGTTACAGGACATTTCTCAGTCTGCCCCTAGAAGCATAGACACCTGATAGAACACAAGCAGCCTTAGCAGCATGCACAGTCAGATAGAAAAAGGATCTGTGACACTCACATCCACTACTCTCCCTACTCAGCCAAATAAACATCTAAACACAACACTGCAACACAATCTTGGCAGTTCCTTCACAATGTCTAGACATACATAACTCACGTATGTACAGATTTACACAGAATGTCCAGAGTGTGATACCATATTCATGGCCACTGCCGCATACCACTTCTAGGAGTCTGCTAAGTCAATGGGTTGATAACTTGAGTGCAGTCACTAAATAATGATATCACATACTTCTGACCCTCGTACTGCAAGACATCTTGACAAAGCATGCCATACTTGGGGGACAGGGGGATGGAAAGAGGGACATATCTCACATAATGGTGTTACAAACTGAAACAGTTGCCAGTGTCACAGTCTCTGTTGTAACATAACATCCCTGAAGGATATGATGTCGGAAACACCAATGGATGTCAACAGTTACAGACTACAATCCTCACATTAGCCTACTGCTTCCACAAAAAAAAGATATTGTCTGAGGAACAAACCAGACATAACAGGCAAACCACTGGGCAGTCTGTGGACATCAGGACAGTTGAGAGGTATGTCAGAGACATATCACTGTCAGACTTCAAGTCACACAGAAAATGCATGTCCATACAAACCCTGTTAAACTAACAACCCTCTATGTGTATAACAGTACTACTTACTTACAATCTCTACCCAGTTCTGGCTCTGTGTTCCCCATGTTGCTGGGCTGTCTCCACATGTCCTCTCCTGAGAGGTATTCCCACCTACTGTGAAGCTGTAGCCCCCATACCGCCATAATGTCCTTCACACAGGCAAGGAAAAGAGGTAAGGCATACATGAAGGTCGTAATTATAGCACTGTATTGCTATGGCATTGGCAAATGGAAAGACAACGCAGCTGCTCTGGATGCAAGTCACAAGTGGTGGACACCAATTGGTGCACAGGCCATCATCTGTTCATGAGCAGTACCTACAAAAGGCAAGCTGCTGCCTATGCATCACAGATCTCAACCCATCTACACAAAGACAGAGTGTGACTACACAAACCTAACTATTTGCCTTGTTGTGAGAAAATCCTGAGCACTATAACAGGTATGTCACTCATGTGAGCTTGTAATGGAATGTAGGAGGGGGGATGCAATGATGTCAAATAGGACATTAAACACTAGGGAGTACCATGGCCTAAAATTGTAAACCACAGCCACCCAATGGATATAGTTCTTATAGTTCTCACTGAAACACACACACACACACACACACACACACATTTGCCAGGACTGGGATTAGAGCCACTACCTATCTAGTTATTGCTACTACAGTGTTATGCAGTTATCGCATATGCCACAAAGCTTACAGAGTAAAGAGTGTCCCAAGGTAATTCTAAGGTGAAAAACATCACCAGGCCTTGTAAAGTATGGCAATGGGTGATTTACTTGGTGAGAATTGACCCAAAATACTTGAATTGACAATTATACACACTTACACACACAAATACACTCATACATGCATTTGCCAGGACTGAGATTAGCAGCCCTGCCTATCTTGTTAGCCAGTCCATACTCTTACATAGTTCCTGCATGCGGCACAGGGCTTATTGGGCTGAAGAGTGTCAACAGATACCTCTATGGTTGATGTAGACAGCGGGCCTTGTAAAGTGGACCTTGGGACATGTACTGGGAGTACCATGGCCTAAAAATGTAAAACCCAACCCCCCAATGGATATAGTTCTCACTCCAACACATACACAGGATACAGTTCTCTCTCTCTCTCACACACACACACACACACACACACACACACACACACACACACACACACACACACACACACACACACACACACACACACACACACACATTTGGCAGGGCTGAGATTAGAACCCTACCCATCTAGTTATTGCTAACACAGTGTTATGCATTTATCACACATGCCATGGAGCATATAGTGTGAAGAGTGTCCCACAGTTCTTCTAAGGTGAACAACATCACCAGACCTTGTAAAGTATGGCAATGGGCAGTGTACTGGGATATTGAGGCCTCAAAATACTGTATCCTACAAAAATACACCCTTACATGCACTCACATTTGCCAGGCCTCAGATTAGAATCCCTACTGATGTAGTCATTGCTACTATAGTGTTATGCAGTTACTGCACACACCATGGAGTTATAGGGTAAAGAGTGTTCCAAGGTACCTATATAGTGAATAACATCACCTGCCCTTGTACAGTATGGCACTAGTAGATGTACTGGGTGAGAAAGGCCTCAAACTACTTTCAGCCACATGTTTACACACTCACAAACACTGTTATATACACTAATGCATACACACACACACACACACACACACACACACACACACACACACACGCACACACACACACATATTTGCCAATACTGAGATCCATAGGTTCATAGGTGTGTACTAGGTGAATGGCCATGGAGCCTTTACAAGCCTAGCCCATAGGATTACCCTGGCATCATGCCACCTGACAATAGTCCCCAGTCTGTCTAACGAGTATAGCTACTGAAGTCATCCCCAGGATGGGATTTCTATTACCCATTCATTCATCTAGACTTCCCTTGAGGAGGCAAGTGAGCTCTGCTTGAAATGTATGTGAAGTACGTTCCATAACGTGGGCAGTCTCTGGGTTATGAACCTGTCCTTCCAGCTTGTTCTGTTGATTGTGGAAATGGGGTTGAGGTCTTTGGGGCATGTAGTGTGGATGCATTGGGTTCTTTAGATGTAGCATTCCTGACAGAGCTAGGTCAGACATGGCTTTATAAGTCAGGCAGAGATTGCCTCTAAGTAGCCAATATTTGACAGAGAATAGTTGGGGTTATTGGAGTCTGTCCATATAGGACAAGTATTTAAGGCCTAGGATCCTCTTTGTGAGGTATTTTTCCAGACCCTGCAGATATTGCAGGTGGCCAGTGAGGTACAAGTCAAATGGGCCATTGTACTCGTTGATAGTCCTAATGAGGGGAGAGTCAGGGGAGACAATGACCTCTTACTTCCTGGATGCCACACCCTTAGTAATGAGATGTTCCACATATAAGGACTTTCTGAACACAGTGGCACTGTGGTGGTGAACAGAGAGCTCACTGTCAACCTGTGTTCCCAGTTCTCTGATAACGACTTCAGTGTTCAGTGGACTACCATTGATGTGGTGATTCATTGGAACCATGTTGTTCCCAAAGGGGATGTCAGCACATTTTCTGGCATTGAGCTTAATTCCAGGGTTCAACACCAGTCGTAGGTATCAGTGAGGCCTTTCTGATGTCAACATCATGTGGGGAGGTAATGATAGCACCCACCTAGCAGTCATCTGCGAACATTGTCACCCAGAGTCCCTTCTTGTTGGGCTGGACTTCAGAGGCGTAGATACCGAACACGAGGAGACCCAGGACCAAACCCTGTGGGACTCCACTCATGACTGCTTGGCAGTCTGACAAGAAGTCTGCTGCTTTCACACTGTGGGTTCTGTCTGTGAGACAGTTTGCAAGCCACCTAGTGATACAGGGGCTGATGCCTAACTGGGTGTGTTTGTCTATGATTCCTGAGTGGGGAATGGTATCCAAGGATTAGAAGGCCCACCTATCTTGTTATTTATTCCATACTGTTACATAGTTATTGCCCATGGCACAGAGCTTACAGGGTTGCAGAGTGTCTACAGCTACCTCTACAGTAGATGACAACAGTGGGCCTTGTAAAGTGGACATTGGGATGTGTACTAGGTGGACCACACAAAATATTGCAAAATCCACCCCCCAATGGCTATGGTTCAAACACAGAAACACACGCACCCACACAGGTTACTGTTCAAGCACACACACACACACACACACACACACACACACACACACACACACACACACGCACGCACACACACACACACACACACACACACACACACACACACACACACACACACACACACTTGCCAGGACTGAGATTAGAACCCCTACCTATCTGGTTATTGTTACTACAGTGTTATGCATTTATCACATGTGACACAGAACTTATAGGATGAAGGGTGTCCCAATGTACTTCTAAGGTGAGGATCATCACCAGCCTTTGTAAAGTATGGCAATGGGTGATGTACTGGGTGAAAAAGGCCACAAACTACTTTAACCTACACATGTACACACTTGCACACACAAATGCACTCACACATACATTTGCCAGGACTGAGATTAGAACCCCTGCTAAACTAGCTATTTGTACTGTAGTATTACACAATTATCGCATGCACCACAGAGCGTGTAGGGCTGTGGGCTGCCCAAAGGTACTTCTAAGGTGACTGACATCAGCAGGACTGCTAAAGTAGGGCAATGAGAAGTGTACTGGGTGTGAATGGGCTCAAAATCCTTAACCTATAGACACACACACACACTTCTACATTTGCCAGGACTGAGATTAGGACTCCTACCTAAATAGTTATTTCTACTATAGTGTTATGCAGTTATCGCACACATCACAGAGCTTATAGGGAAGAGGTCAGTCCAACAGTACTTCTACAGTGAATGACATCAGCAGATCTTGTGAAGTAGGGCAATGTGAGATATACTGGGTGGGAATGGACTAAAACATTTATTCCTATGCCCTCCACTACCCCACATGCAACCACTGTTACATATGCCAGGACTGTGATTATAACCCCTACCTATCTAGTTATTTGTATGATAGCATTACACAGTTATCACACATGCTATAGAGCTTACAGGATTAAAGCCAGTCCAATGGTGCTTCTAAGGTGAAAGACATTAGCAGATCTTGTAAAGTAGGGAAATGGGAAGTGTACTGGGTGAGTAAGGCATTATAATACTTAGGCCTACAGACACACACACAACACACACACACACACACACACACACACACACACACACACACACACACACACACACACACACACAGTTAGGTGATGTCAAGAATCAAAATGGCAATGCTATTTGCCATGGCCTCAAGCTAAACGCCAAAAAGTGTATAGTCATCCCCGTTGGCAAAAACAAAGTGCCCACAAATTACCACATAGGTGGTAATCCATTAAGTACAGAAGAAGTAATTAGGGACCTGGGGACCCAAGATGATAGCAATCTCTCATTTGACAACCACATGGCCAAAGTGGTTAGAAAAACATTTTATATAGCCCACCTAATCATGAAGGGATTCACATCTAGATCAGGGGAGGTCATCGTGCCTCTTTACTCATCCCTCATCAGGCCCATAATTGAGTACAATGCCCCTTTTGGGATGTACCTTACCAGACACCTGCAGCAACTGGAAAGACCCCAAAGTACCTCACCAAGAGGATCAAAGGGCTCAAACAGATGCCATATGCTGCCCGGTTAAAGAAACTCCAGCTCTACTCAGTGGCATACCGCCTGTTCAGAGGCGATCTGTGCCTGATGTATAAAGCCACGTCCAGCCCAGAATTAATGGACATGCTACACCTTAGAAAATCCAAATCCCATTGAGCTACGTGCTCAAGAGACTTGAACCTCAACACTGAAATAAATAGGACATGCTGGAGGGACAGATTCATAACCCAGAGGCTCCCTTCATTCTGGAATAAAATCCCAGTCCAGGTTAGGCAGAGTCCCTCATTGACTCTCTTTAAGAGGAATCTTGATGAGTGGATGGGAGATCGTAGGTTTACCCCGGGTATCACTTCTATGTCACTGTTCGACAGAGGCACAGTATACTAACCTCGAAAAAGGGCATAGCAAAATTAATTTAAAATGGGTGGCGAAAGCCAAACACATTCTGGCTAGGCTTATAAATGCCCTAGGGAAGATAGCCTAGTATGAACCTATGAACCTATAAACCTATGAACCTACGTACAAAGACCAAATTACTCAAGTATGTATAGTGTTCAGTCTCACAGAAGGGTTCTCAGTGGGAGTAGGTGTGCATCAGGGTTCATCTCTGAGCCCGCTGCTGTTCATACTTGCCAAGCAGGCTAGACGGGACAGCTCCACAAAGATGCTGTATGCAGATGATGTGGCATTACATGGAGGTTCTAAATAAGACCTTTAATAGATGATAGGGGAATGGAATACAAATATGAAGGCACATGGGATGAAATTGAGTACAGATGAGATAGTTGTAAGGGCAGAAGTGACTGAAAAATGAGACAGAAGTGAAAATAGTGGAGAATGTTTCAGTTTCAAGTATCTGTGAAGGGTGGTTGAGAAGAAAGGAAGTCTGAATAAGGAGGTGAAGGTTAGAATTAGAGGGGCTGTATCCAATGGGCACAGAGGTGTCAGTGGTGGTAGGTGACAGAAGAATGTAGAACAAGCTGAAAAATAAGGTGTACAAAACAGTGATATGACCAGTGCTTCTGTATGGCACTGAAACTTGGGCAGTGATGGCAGAGCTAGAGGTAATGGAGATGCCTGAGACAGGTGGCAGGATGCACACTGTGTGACAGATGAAGAAATGAGGACATCATGGCAGAAACCCAAGTAGCTCTAAGTGTAAGGGAGGTCATGGAGAGCAGATTATAGTAGTTCAGGCACATGCGCAGGAAACTGAAGACAATCTGGTGAAGAAAATTTGGGACAGACAAGAAGAAGGTAAAAGGAAGTAATGGCTTCCAGCAAAGAGATGGATGGATTGTGCAAGGGAACATCTGTGACAGTCGAGCATGACTTTTGAAGAAGGTAAGAGAGTGGCATTGAATCAAAGCAGTTAATGCAAGAACCCAAGGACATGTAAAAAAATGGGAAAAAGGTGGTGATGATGATGATGATGAAGATGATCATTGAATAAATTAAGTAAAATAAAACACTAGTATACTGCAAGTTACAAGTTACTAGTGTTTGTGAATCTGTGCAGTTTACTTTATAAATGTTAAATGCATTTTGTAAAATTTAAATAGGAAAGAGCAGCTGCACAGCTGTGTAACATGGTTGTTACTAATGTCAGACAGTGTTGCTTGGCATGGCACATAGTGAGGACATATTTGTCATAGATAAAGTTTGCATGTACAGGATCAAGAAGTAATAACTATCTTCAATCAGATGACTCAGTAAATCCGAAGTAGGAACCAGGAGAGCATGCAGCCCTTGCATCTGTGGCTCCGCAGCTGGGAGTAAAATGCAGCAATTATTAGCTTAGAGGCAACAGTACTAAACACTATACCAATGCACTCTCCCTTTTAATGGTCAGCTTACCAGCATCTTTTCTGTTGCCCATGAAGTGCAAAAGTAAAATTGTATTCTGCTGCACTCATTGTCTCACAGATTGTTTACCAGGCTATGTGTAATTGAGTCATACTCCATGCTTGAGAGAGATTTCTTAAAAATAATCATAAAGACATTGGACCCTTTGTATGTAGAATGTGAAAACAAAATGTATTTGATGTTAAATTAAACTAGTGTTTTTATGTTTTACTATATTTTATTACTGGATTCAGCTAGCTAGCCACCCAGAAATAGTTCATGGCTGTTCGACCACTGCCCCTTCACTCATTTCCAAATTTACACTGCTTTTAAGAATCTTATGGACATTTTTTGTCAAGATTTGTATCCTTAATTTTTAATAATTTTTTATAAACTGTATAGTATTAATTGTTTAATTGGATTATTTGATATGTGTTAATTGATTGTGTATTTAAATGGAGGGAAATGGTTTGTAAGTATTTTCTGATGAAGTCGTTTATTTGGTGACATCCATTTTACATTTTACTTTTTGGTGTGGCATATGGGTGAAAATGTAAATACTATTCTACTGACTACTTTGCTGGATATATGACATCATTTCAATGGTTGATCTAATGGATAAAATGGTCTGCTATTTCCCGTCGAATACAAGAAGGTGCTGAACAGAGGTGCCAGTAATTTTGGGAGGTACAAATCATTACAATTAGAAAATTGTTATTTTTCTAAACGGTTCTTCAAATGCCCCAATGGGGTAAATTTGGGGACTCCTATGTTCAAGACTTTGGTGACATTCTTCAAGGACTGAATTTTTGAGACTGTTAAGTATAAACAACAAAAGAAAATGGACTTGTTGAGAAAATTATATTAAAAATAATTTATCTAGTGAAAGTTTTGAATTGTTGTTTAATATGTTATCAGAGGTTAATGTACATGCTACAGAAGTGTTCAATAGAAAGCACTCTAAACTGATACGTGATATTGAGATATATAATAATAATGCTGCTTACAATAAAAAGTTAGTGTTCCTAATGGTAGCAGTGCTATTACTGAAGATATTAGTGTAAAACCTAAAACAGTAAATGAGGCCTTAATGGCAAAAAGAACCAAAGTAATAAATCAACTGTTTTGACTTTTCAAGTGACAATTAAAAATGTTAAAAAATGGTTTTTTATTTTAAGCTAATTACAGCTGTACAGTTGTTGATATTAAGAAATTTGTCAGAAAATCTGAATTTAGCTTATGTGATGTATATGATATACCTATATAGTAAATTAATAAAACCATCAAGTAATGGAACAACAAGTGTATAATAGAAGTATGGAAATAATATTATTTATTGAATCACAGTTATATGAAGCCTTAATGTCTGGGTACATTAATGTAGAATAATTTTTTTTTCTGTTCAATATCCCAAAATAGGGGTGATTTTTTGAATAAAGGTTTATTGATGATTTAATTTTTATAATTGAAGGAAATGAAATGGTAGTAAAAAATCTTACCATGCAGATTAATAGTCATGATTTTTTTAATTTACTACTGGTGATATAGGTTTTTTAACAGAACTTTTTTTAGATGTATGCTTATGGGGACTTTGTTTGTTGAAAATAAGCAAAAATAAAAAAAAAAACAGGAAAAAACGTTCTCACAAATGGTTAAAACAACAAAAGCAAAAACCATCCTAGACATATTATTAATAATATCCCAAGAGGGCAATATATAAGAGCCTGTCGGATGACTAGTAAAAAAAAGGAAGATTTAGTTTTTTCATTTTATTTATAAACATAGAGAGGTAGAGAGGTTATGATATTGATATTTTAATAAATGATGGAAATGAAAATTTTTTTGTTGTTGAATCTTTAAAAGCAATATTAAAATATAAAATAATTAATAATAATATAATATAATTGTGTAAACCCAAAAACCCAAAGTGGAATGAAATGAGTGGTGAATTGATGGTGGTGAAAATGAACATTATTGCATCAGTTTAAAAAAAAAAAAAGAGGATTTCACAAAAGGTGTTAGGTAGTAGGTGTTAGGTGTTTTAGGAATTTTTTTTTTTTTAACATTAAAAGCATGCTGGAATTATTACAAAAAGGCATGTTTTGCTGTCAAAGTTTGTAAAAATTTGTAGATTATCTCTGTTGGTACTACTTCATCAATAATATTGAATGACAGAATTTTTTTTGAAGTACCAGGTAGATTTGTATCCTTAGAATGAAAACTATTTGCAGTGATGAAAATATCTTTGAATCCCAAACTATCAAAGAAAAACAATCAAATAACTTATAATGCCAACTGCTGTACCTACAAATACCCAGATAGTCCAAATTTACATAAGCTTTCTACAACCTCATCCTATTAAATTATTACATAGCTCAGCCAGAATGCTTGCACTAAACCAAAAAAATGCCCTCCTCTCCTTAAATCTCTATTCCATGATCTCTTCCTAATCCCAAGACTCCTCCAACTCCTTACACCCAATCCCCTAATGACTTCCTGACCCTAAGACTACTCTCCTGCTTGCACCCTAACCATAACACGCCCTTTCTGCTCCCTAAACCTACATTCCCATCCAACTCTCTGACCTTAAGCTAAAATCTTCCAGTTAACAAGTTAGAAGTGTTAAGCAAATAAAATATTCAAGTTCAATTACACTGTTAATTCTAAATGCCCGCACCTTGCTGAACACACAGGTCAACCACCACTGAAGCAGCATTTGAACACCGATCAACAAAATGCTTTCATATCTTATCGTCAACATAACCAGATTTGTTCAAATGCATGGTATCCTTTTTGTCATGTTCCCAACAATCTCCTACCTATCTGTTTTCTCTTTGTGTAGATTTTCAACTACTTAAATGAAGATGATATCCTTGCTGGGTTCCACTAAATTAATTAATTTATTAATTAATTTATTTATTTATTGCTTTTGTTTACTGGGAAACTCCAACTGGGCACAAGTCCCATTTTCAGTGGAGGACCAGGGAGAAATGCTCCATTTTACAGGTAGAAGGCATTTATATAAGATATACACAATAAATGTGTATACATACATAGAAAGTAATGATATTTCAGTTAATAAAGAATAATAAATATGCATAAATAAAATAAAATGTACATACACAGAATAGTAAATGAACATACAATTGTAATGATACGACAGTTAATGAAAATATGACAGTTAAATGAAGAAAACGTTAAAATATTAGCCAATATCAAGCTTGTAAGAGTCTATTTACTTTCAAATGAAATCAGTTGTAAATAGATATTGAGTAGGAGACAGTGAAGTAATTACATGATGGAGATGGTTACAAATTATGAAAGAGACTTGAGGAGTTCCAGGTAAAAGTGAGGCAGATACAGTAGTGGAAAGGGATAAATGCTAGTCAGATAGTCAGAGGTTGTGAATAAGTAACTGTCTTATGTCCAGTTACATAGTGGTGAAGGGTTTGGAGGTTCTCTAGGAGCATCACATGTACAGAGCTGGCAAATGATTAGGTAAGACTTTAGCTGAGTTGTAGATGATTTTAGGGAGTGTTCTTCTCATGTTGCTAGTGGGATTGAGTTCCAGGATTTATCAAGGTGGTGAGACAGTAGTGATTTGACAAAAGAATTGACAGGCTTGGATACATGTAAATAACATATAAAATAACTTATATAATTTGTAAATTCTTGCTATGATTTTACTTCATGTTCACATTTACATTTTAATTGCTTACTTCTGATGGTTTGATTTCTTGTAATTTTAATTCTAAATGAAAGAAATATCAGCCCTCCACAACTCTGTTAGATATTCCTTATGTTAAGCACTGTACTCTGTTTAACTTTTACAACTGTATGCTTTTGTGGAGCTTTTCTCCCAGGCCCTCTGCTAAAAGGGGTCTTCCAAGCCCAGTTGGACTTCCCCAGTAAACAAATGGGAATAAATAAATAAAAATAAATAAACTAGGACCTTAAAGCAGATGCTTGATTTAATTTCACTGTGTTTTTTGCACATACTTTTACTGTACTACATGTTATGAGTGATTTTATATGTCTGGCCTACTAAACTGCTTTTGAAATAGCTTATTTTGTTGGAAAACTAGAGAGTGTATTGTAGTCTGACTGATTCAGTTTTATTTCCTTCTGCATATCGCTTGTTGATGCTTGCATTCTGTTTGCACTTTAACTTGAAATATTGTTTTTATACTTTATCTGTGTTGGAGCCTTAATGAACATGGATTTAATGTCAATGGGCGTTAGATAGCTTGACAAATGGATACCCTGATCCAGAAATATAGAAATATTACAGTTTTCTCTATAGAGCAGGCACTATCTGACATGTACTGATTTCATTTATGCCTTTGAAAATTGAGCTGACTGATCTATTGGGAAAGCTGCGATGAACAAATACCTGTGCAAGTTTCATTAAGCATATGCATCAGGTGAAGCACTTGTGGATTTATTGACATTGAGACTTTGTGTTTCAGAAATTTGAAATATTGCCCTTTAATTGCTAAAAAAAAACACACACCTTCTTCTAATTGAAAAGCATATTTTCTTGCAGCAAGCTTTAGATAGCACAGGCAGGATCCTGAGACCACCCCAAGTCCTAGTCACAGCTTGTCAATACCATTCTGCCATCTCTAACATAAATCTATTGCTGTCATTATAGAGCTATATATGCTTACAACCCTACCATTGTAGAATATTCTAGTATGTCTGTTTCAGAGGAGACACTAATGGTAAAGGGGAGGCATGCCATGACACCATCATGCAGAGAGCACTTGCAATAAAAACCTTAAAGTGAGCACACCTTGTGCTTCTTGTCTCTTCATTTTAGGCCATCCTGAACTAATTCAATAACAGAAGTATATTAACCACCACCACCAAACTAAGGATAATGGAGTTTCCTTCTGTGAGTATGGCTTCTGATTAATAGTAATCATTGTGTGTGCTCTGTGCTGTCACATGAAATTGATTTGTTAACTCTTACTGATGTTTTTGAAGGCTAACTCTGTCATCCTGCTTTGCATGCATATCTGATATTATTAGCTGCGGTTCTTTGAGGTGATATTGTGGCCTTCCCCTATTAAACGTCTAGTCAAACCTCAGTGACCTGTGGAAATATTTTTGTTTAACAGAAAACACGCTGCCTCAGTAAGGCCACGTTGTAACCTAGAAGCCTTATGTTACTACTCATTTACATAGCAGTGGAGACTAAAATAAATCAATGCAAACTTCAGTATTTGGTTTTGGTATTACAAGCACAGCTTTGCAGGCTTCTGTTGGATTACCTTGCTGTACATCATGATATATTTTGATTACAGATTTTGCTGCTGGCTGAACAGTAGTTTGCATAGTCTCTTTTGCAGCTGTATAGTTTCCTAAAAGGAGCGGTAAAGTTAGGATTAAGCAGTATTTTCCAGGCTGCTAAAATCAATGACCTCATGTTTTGGTGTTCGTTTGTCTCCCCTGCTTCTGAAAGCCACTCTGGGGCTACACTAGTAATCATACAGATTGTTGGTACTGTAGTGAAAAAAACTGAAGGCATATGGATTCTGGAAAGAGTAGATTGTATGTGCATATTTTATTCATTGCAGAAAAATATATCTGATATTAAGCAATGTTCTATAAGATAATTCCTGTTCTGATTTTAATAATCAGGTCATTAATGTCAGTAAGTTATATCCTGGTATCTTACAGTTTAGTAGCATTCACAAGTACATATATTTCTTTGTTGCTACAGCTGTTAGCCTAACTCCTCTTTCATCATAATATTACCTTAATTCCTTGAAGCATATTCAGTTTTATGTAAACTCTTTAGCTGGCAAACTGCCAGGTACATCGCCATGCGGAGATGGAAGTTGTCAGCAAGCTTCACTCTATAGTCTTAGGACCGCTTCCCAAACATCCGCGTGCACACTGTATTCCTCTGAACAGAGTAACCAGACAGTTTTCATGGGTCACCCCTAAAAATATGTCCTTCTATCCAGTAGGTTTACTTGATTAATCTGTGCATGGATTGGTGACTGGTACTACAGCAGGCTGTGAATAACACAACAGATATGCTGAAGGCTGGCTCACTCAAAGTAATTTGTCTTTGTTGATGTGAATGAGGGAGCAGATGGACCTTTCTACAGTTGGTTACCTTTAATGCGGTACAAAGTTTCCCACAATTTATTAACACTGTAACTTAAATCTAGCCTGTATGTCTGCATTCATGATTAAGATGATTGTGTGCATTTTATTCTGTGCATACATCAAATAATCAAGGACACTGGCTTGGATCCAGAAAGGGTTAGTGCCAACAGTAAACCATAACACAGCAGTTATTCTGCTGATGGTAGCTGTGATGATGTGAGGTATTGCCACCTTTGCAAGGAGAAGAAAGGCCATAGATGTGTAACATATGCCAGCACAGCTAGCTGGAGATTTGTAAAGAATTATATGTCATTTGTATATCAAACTGATTCATACAGGTGCTTGCATTGAAAATGTATTTGTAAAGTTGCTTGTGTTAGAAATGTACCAACAGTGGGTCCAGCTGGACAGAAAAGAAATATGCCTGTATGTTAGACTGTATTGTAACTGTTGAAATGAATATATTGTAACAGAGGATACTTGAAGAGAAGAGGTTAATCTCAGTCCAGCTAACTTTGAAAAATAGTCTGAAATTAAATTACCTGGTTTAGGCTATAAAGATTGTATCTCACAGTTCTGACTGTAGCCAGAGACAAAATGTCTATGGCAACCAAGGCTAGGAATCCTACTGTATTGTCCTTAGGGGTGAACTAATTGCTGCCCTGGAAGGATGGAAGTTTTTGAAATGCTTTTATAGCTTCCAGATGCTATAACACATCTTAGCAAAGTTCTATATGTGTGTATTATGGCACCTATGTGTAAGATCCTGGCTCAAGTTTCTAGTAAAGGGGGTAATGTGTGAACCAGAGTCAGATGACCAGATGTAATGTAATTCTATAGCCAGCTCTGAAATGATATTTAGATATCAGTGAGAGATGTCACTTAGTTCTGAGCAGTCTGTTTGTGAAACCTGACAAAGAAGGACCACTCACCCACATCATCTTGTCTTGCTGTAGTAAGTGAACTAGGGGACAGTAATTCTTTAGATCAGTCAGGAAAATATAGTGAGATTAGTTAAGTATTGTTTTTCTGTATCTGTGTGAACCTTTTCATCTGTGTTATTTTAATATTTCTTGTGATTGAAACTCTGTTGTTTATTGTAAATATATATTTAGTAGTTTCATGTTCTTTTATTATTTATTATTAAATATATTTAAACTTTTTATTGCAGGTGGTCTTTTAGAGAATATTTTAACCTTTGAGAGTACTTATATTTATTTGGTGACACAACTGAAATCTTTGCTGTAACTGGGTATCCTGGTAAGAGCCTTAGAGTAGCTGGTTGGTGGTGGTGAAACTACATTATAGTCTGGGCATAGCTGGTAAATCTGTGGCAGCCTTTACCAGGTGTGTGTGTGTGTGTGTGTGTGTGTGTGTATGTGTGAAAATCAAATCTCAGAGATTTTGTGTGTCAGCTACTTAGAACAGGGACTTAGAGCACTGGTATCTGCAGAGAGAAAGGTGGAGTCTTTATTTGGGATCTGGAAAGGAAAGGGCTCCCGAGAGCACCCCAACACTACCAGGTTATACCTCATACCATGCTTTTCGGCCCTAAAACTTGGACCGAACCACAAAAGGAGGGGGAGTATCGATATTCATCAAAGATACCCACACCTCCAGGTTGGTGGCAAAGCACGAAGCATCAGAGACTATCCATGTGCAACTAACAGTGGGTAAAACTGCCTTCCAGTTTATAGCTTGCTACAGACCACCCTCCCAAACCCAGGAACCCCACTCAGCCTTTCTGAGAACACTGGAAAATATGAAGGTCTCTCCAAACACCATTATATTGGGCAACTTCAACTACCCAAACATAGACTGGGAGCATTACTCTAGCTTCAACACCCTAGCCCAAAGGTTCCTAGAATTTATAAACTCAAATGCTATGGAACAACTTGTTACCTCTCTCACAAGAGGGGAAAACATACTGGACCTGATCATCACCAACATGGGGACTCTATGCTCCAGACCAGAAGTGTATCCCTCACTGGTAAGATCAGACCATAAACTAATCTCACTGGATATTCACATTCCGACCCCACCCCCTGCCCAGAAAACCACAGTGAAAAACTTCTCTAAAGCAAACTTCACACTCCTCAAAACCGAGGTGGAATCCTTCAAAGCCCCCAGGCCTGTGGAAAATATGGCCCAGACCACAGAATCCTATATAAACGCATTCTATGAACACCTTCAGGAATGCATGGATCATGCGATCCCAAATAAAACCAAGACCCAATCCTCCAAAGGCAGACGTCCTGTCTGGTGGACCCCAGCCATAAACAAACTATACAATAGAAGGAGGAAGCTACTAAATGATAGAGCAAAATCCCAAAAAGGGAAGGCATCACTGATCAGTATTAGCAAAAAACTACGGGCACTCATAAAATTGTCTAAGGCCAGCTTCGAGAGAAAAATTGCACAGGACACTAAGGATAATCACAAGGTTTTCTTTAGTTATGTTAGGAACCTGGGTGGTAATTCCCAGATATGCTCAGAATTAGTCCAAAATGACAAAAAATACACTGAACCCACAGACATTGCCAACATCCTAGCTGACAGGTTCAGTGCAAACTTCTCCCCCCCCACCAAAAGGGCAAATATCTATCCCAGCAGAGTGCTGCCCCCTGACATCTCAGATGCTCAGGTAAGAGCCGCCCTCTCCAAAGCAAAAAACACAGCATCAATGGGACCAGACGGTGTCCCGGGCTGCGTCCTACATGAACTCCAAGAAGAGCTAAACTCAAACATAAAACTACTGTTCAATCTCAGCCTTACTACAGGATATGTGCCCAAAGAGTGGCATACAGCAACAGTGGTCCCTCTCCATAAAGGTGGTGCCTCAACGGATCCTGGAAACTATCGCCCCATAAGCCTGACTAGCTTGGTCTGCAAAGCTATGGTAAGGATCATCATGGACCTCATAAATAAAGATATTGGGGACCTACAGACACTGGATCCTACCCAGTTCGGCTTTGTTAAGGGCAGATCCTGCCTCTTAAACCTGGTTGATTTCTTTGAAACAGTCACCAAGGCCATTGACAAGGGGAAGGTGGTCCACATAGCCTACCTGGACCTTGCAAAAGCCTTCGATACAGTACCCCACTCGGGCATTATAGATAAGCTCACCAACTTAAATATAAACCCCTATGTCACTAGATGGATTGCAAACTGGCTCAAGGACAGAACCCACATGGTTAGAATTACTGGAGCCATGTCAGACTCCAAACCAGCTACAAGTGGTGTCCCACAAGACTCAGTCCTGGGACCTCTCTGGTTTGGTATATATTTCTCGGAGGTACAGGCCAACACGGAAGGACTGTGGCAGACCAAGTTCGCAGATGACTGCAAACTGGGTG
>NC_056737.1:1246809315-1247082607 GCF_019279795.1 Protopterus annectens
CTCTCTTGTGCTCAAGTCATACTATACTGTACTGTGATGGTCATGTGAAATGCATTTTTATGTTTATGTCCATCACAATTCCCCTCTTGATGAGTACTTTCACTTATGCTGTATCCCACAGTACAACTGTCCTGCTATTTGTGAATCTTTCCTACTGAATAGTTTTCAGAGCATTTCAGCTCCTTGTAGTGCCTTGTGGTGTAGATTCTGCAAATAACTATTAGTTAAATTATTTTTCTCCCCAGTGACTTAGGATCATATAATCATAGGAGATTACTAGGCTACTGACCTGGAGGTCATTTAAAGCCTAGCCATTTCATCCCAGTGTAATAGCATAGAAATGCTAGTCAATACCCAAGACTGCATTTAGTAATGACTGCCCATGTCCAGGGGGGTTGTGGGTGCTATCCACGGTAAGAATTTACAGTGCCCCATCCACTCGTCCAGGTTCCTCTTGAACAGTGTCATAGAGGTGCTGTGCTTCACATGAATTGGTAGTCTGTTCCAAAGATGCAGACGTTGCTGGGAGATAAATCGGTGCCTCCGGCATGTCCTATTTATGTCACAGGCCACATTTAGGGTAGCCCTAGTCCTGTTTGATGTACGGAAGTGTAGCAAGTTCATTAGGTCTGGGTCTGAAACTGCTCTGTAGGTCAGGCATAAGTCTCCACTAAGAAGTCTGTATGATGCAGAGTATAGTAACATGGACTTTAGTCACTCTGTGTAAGGCACATGCTGGAGTCCCTTGTTCTTCTTTGTTAGAAACCTCTGAGGTCTCTCCAATTGCTGCAGGTGCTTTGTACAGTCCATGCCAAATGGGGGGGGGGTTTATACTCAATTATGGGCTGAGTATAGAGGGGTTTTGACCTCTTTTGCTGTGGAGGCAATGCCTTTAATAATCAGGTGCACTACATAGAAACCCTTCCTTACTACAGTACAGACATGGTGGTCAAAATTAAGGTCGCAGTCAGCTTGTGATCCCAGGTCCCTTACCACTTTGTGGATACCTGGGTATTGTTGTTGATTTGATAGTGTGAAGGGACATTGTGCCAAAGGGAATGATGAGGCATTTCTTTGCATTCAACTTGAGACTGTGACTAAGACACCAGTCACTGGTCTGCTTAAGAACCTCCTGGAGAATACTGATATAATTTGGGGGTTCAATAATTGCACCCAGTTTGCAGTCATCTGCAAACCTGGTCAGCCACAAACCCTTAGTTTTGACCTGAACTTCTGAGAAGTATATACCAAACAGTAGGGGGGCTAGCATTGCCGCCTGTGGCACCCCACTAGTAACAGGTCTGTTGGATGATGTGGAGTCACCCACTTTGACAGTGTGTGTCCAGTTTGTGAGCCAGTTAGCATATCGTCTACTCAAAGGTGATCTTTGCTTAACATACAAGGCCATGTCAAACCCAGAGCTGTTGGACATGCTACACTTAAAAAAATCCCAATCCCTCAGAGCTACACGCTCCAGAGATCTAAACCTTGTCATCACAATGAACAAAACATGCTGGAGGTATAGGTTCCTGACCCAGAAACTCACCATACTCTAGAATAGACTGCCCATACATATCAAGCAGAGCGCCTCCTTGGCCCTCTTCAAAAGGAACCTTGATGATTGGATGGCAGATAGGAAATTCACCCCGGGGATCACATCAGTCACCCTGCCAGGCAGAGGTCCAGGGAGGTAAATATTGTGGGAAGAAATGTCCAGGGAATTGTTATGGCTAAGCTTGTATAGGCCCTAGGGCCACTAGCCTAGTACCAACCTATGGCCTATGAACCTATTTAACAGACAGGATCTGCCCTTGGTGAAGTCGAATTGGGTAGGATCCAAGGTCTGGAGGTCACCTATGTCTTCATTTATGAGGTCCATAATGATACATTTCATGGCCTTACAGATGAGGCTGGTCTGGCTTATGGGCCTGTAATTCCCTGGGTCTGTTGCTACGCCACCTTTATGGAGATAAGTATAGCTGTTCTCCATTCCGCAGGAACAAAGCCAGTGGTTAGGCTATGACTGAAAAGGTACTTAGTGATGATGCTTGTTCATGTTTTAGCCTGTTTAGAAGACAGTCTGGGATGCCATCTGGTCCCACAGAGGCTGTGTTTTTTGCCTTGGACAAGACTTTGATGACCTGCTCTTCAGATTTGTAGGGTGGGGGTGAAGTTTGGGGAAAGATTTGTGATAAGTTTGGAGGTGGTATATCTGTAGGGTCAGTGTGTGTGATAGCGTTGGTCACAATTTCTGCACATGCCTGGGTCCTACCTTTTAGCCATGCACACAGCTGTAAAAGGCCTTACGGTTATCCTTGTTTATGCTTGCTAAGTTTTCTCAAAGAATCCCTTAAAGAATTTGATGATTTGTCTTATTTGCCTGTTGAGGCTGAGGAGGGTGCTTTTTCATTGTTGGGGCCTCAGTTTTGTTTTCTTGGACAGAAACTTTTTACATTTATTGTAAAATTTGTTGACGCTGGATGTCCACCATAGTGACTTATTTTTACTTGGGGCTCTGGCGTTGATTTTTTACAGTACAGCTGAGTTTATACACTTATGCAAGTGATTGTATAGGACTTTAGTGTAAGTTTTGGTGTAGTTACCACTTCTAGCTGGGGGTTGGTCTTGGAAGCATTTATACCTTCACCTAGGAGGGTATAGTTAGCCTTGGTGAAGTTTTTTAGTCTGATTTCACCATTTGTGAGTTCTGGTGTTAGTGCCAGCTCAAAGGTGACTGATTTATGGTCAGATTTGACTAATGAGGGTCGAACCATTGCGCATTGTATCTGTTTGACATGTTAGTGAGAACCATATCTTGTATGTTTGTCCTCTTGTTGAGATATGAACAATTTCTTCCAGGGCATTTGAGTTAACAAAGTCAAGGAATTTTTGTGCTAGCAAGTTTGGGCTAGTGTAGGTTTCCCAGTTGGTGGTAGGATAATTGAAATCTTCCATAAGCAGAGTGTTCAGTAATATTTGGATTGTCTCCAGTTTGATCAAGTAAGCTTTGTGTGCATCATGACCCATGGAGGAGGATCTATAACTGGCTATAACTTGAACGGGGGTCTTACCTACTGTAACCTGAACTTGGAGTAACTAGACGAGAGGCACATTTATCTCTAATATAGATAGAAACACCATCTCCTTTGCTTCTCACACATTCATTTTTGCAGTCTGAAGGTATGGAAGGCATTGTAGCCTTGCAAGGCTGGGATGCTCTCTGAGGCTTTGAACCAGGTTTCTGTAACTGCACAGACATCTGCATCTTCCTACATCTTTTTTTTACTTCTTAGAGCATTTCAAACACCTACAGCTAAACAAATTGCAATTTCTCATTTACTTTTTATTTTTTATTTCATTTATTTGGTTTTGGTAACTGAGATAACCTTAATGTGCAAAACAAATTGCAGCAGAGGCCAGAGAAGAAGATCTCCAAATAATTAATAAAAAAAATAGGTATTGTTACATAAGAAATATTGTCAGGGTTCATCCGCTGAACATGCAAGCAGACACTGTCATACTATAAAGAAATACTAAACAATCAAAAGGGATAAATAGAAGGCATTATAACACAAAACTGAATTCCCCCATAATGTGATATACAATCTATTCCGAAACATATGATAAAGGAAACACACAGATGCATATGTACATTTGGAGAGTAGAATGCAATACAAGAAATGGGAAGATTATTTTCTGAATGCAGATATCTAAATTCATTTGTGAAATATTTAAACTAGGATAGTAATTTTACTCAGATATGAATAAAAATTAATGTAAAACTTTTGAAGTTCTTAGGTTATTGAACATAAAATAAAAAAGCAGACATTAAAAGTTCTTGGTTATACACAATACATAATTCATAGTGGATAGTCTGAAACTAAATGAAAGACAAAAGAAAGAGACAAGTTATGGAAGCAGATAAGGAGAAGAGGCGTGTGGGCAGAGTTAATATTAGTAGACACTGTGTCACTTGGCTGCAGTCCCTCTGACATAGAGTGTTGAGTATAGTGTATGACAGAGGAATGCCAAAAAAACTGAAAAATAAGGTGTACAAAACAGTGGTGTGAGCAGTACTACTGTGTGGTACAGTGGTGTGAGCAGTACTACTGTGTGGTACAGTAGTGTGATCAGTACTACTGTGTGGTAAGGTGGTGTGAGCAGTACTACTGTGTGGTACAGTGGTGTGAGCAGTACTACTGTGTGGTACGGTGGTGTGATCAGTGCTACTGTGTGGTATGGTGGTGTGATCTGCACTACTGTGTGGTATGGTGGTGTGATCTGTACTACTGTGTGGTACGGTGCTGTGATCAGTACTACTGTGTGGTATGGTGTAGTGATCTGTACTACTGTGTGGTATGGTCATGTTATCAGTACTACTGTGTGGTGCGGTGGTGTGATCAGTACTACTGTGTGGTACAGTGATGTGATCAGTACTACTGTGTGGTACAGTGGTGTGAGCAGTACTACTGTGTGGTACAGTGGTATGAGCAGTACTACTGTGTGGTACAGTGGTGTGATCAGTACTACTGTATGCTACAGATACCTCCACAGTAAAGGCAGGAGCAAGAGGTGATGGAGATGAAGTGCCTGAGATGGGTGTTAGGATGCACACTGTGTGACAAATGAAGAAATGAGGACATAAGAGCAGTTTCCTCTTACCTTCCTCCTATCTGTCCCAAATCTTCTTCACCAGAGGTGCTACTTCAGCTATAAGGATGGCCCCTCCTGTTACCACTGCATACCTACCCACCCCTTAGGCCTTTACAAATACATATGATAAGAAAAACGTAGAAGCAGCATGCTCATTCACTCAAGAATAAATAAGTAAACAGATACGCAAATAAATAAAAAATAAAACATAATTTATATATAGATATATATATATATATATATATATATATATATATATATATATATATATATATATATACCACATAAGAAAAAAACAGTTCTGCAAGATCCTGATCCTCCCCTAATATCATATTCATAGACTTAATATTACCAAAATCAAAAATCCTGCATGACTGATCTGCTGAATTTCATGATACCAAACATATAAGTTGGAATGCCATTGTACACAAAACAATAGACGTTAGCACAGATTCCTGAAAGTCTGTGGTAGTTGAGCTTTGTTTCCAAAGTGTTTTAGCAGTGCCGTATTTCACTGCGTGCATGTCAATATATCTGCAAGACTGTGCACGTGGGTGTGTGTATATGTGTGTGCACACGTATGAATATGCCTCCAGTTCAATTAGTAACAAGGTCATCTGATATTTTAAATCTTTCTACAGGAGTGGTTTCTATCATTAACATTTCTCATCATTCTTTAATAAACACTTATGGGGATTCATGGGAAGGATGTTCATAGTATGAGCACATCCAAGGACACAGACCACTTCACTTTGTCAAATGTCTCAAGTCCTTCAGTGCCATGCAGAACTTGCTCGTACTGGCATTACCTATTTTTCAGTGAAGAGCCACTTTGCTGCCATGTCTAATGCCTACATGTGATAAGACTCCAAATGCATGGCAACTCCTAAGGCTAGCAAGGTCTTTCTCCATGGCATCTTTTTCTTTGGCCCTTAGCTAGGGACCCTGTTTTACCTTACAATATGGATTTTATGTTACATATGTTTACAGCTCCTCTTTCAACTAGCAGCTTCTGCAAACATACAATGTTTGTGTTGGAATGAATCTTTTTCTAGTTGTCATTACTTTAGCCAGACATGTTTATGATATAAAAGTTTTATCTTACTTGGTCTTTCAAAAATAATTTTCTTTCACACCAACCCCACGTTTGAGGCTAAGGCACCTATAGACATTAACTTTGAATCAGTCAATTCACTTGTTACTTCTCTTTTCCCTGTACTCTGCCAAAACTCTTACCTTCTTCACTGCAGTGGTACATCTAGGTAGCTTAGGCATTATGTACACTGAAAAATACATATCCAAATATGAAAAAAATAACCTTTGTTTCCTTTGCCAAATGTAAAAGGTTACTAAACAAAGTTTCACCAAGAGGCTTTCTAATTGTACTGTCTTCTTTTATGAGAACCATAGCAAACCATTGCAAAGCCATCCTAAAACAAATCTACAAGAGCTATTACTGATTCTGTGGTCTTTTCTGTAATAGATTCATAGGTTCATAGGTTGGTACTAGGCTATCAGCACTAGGGCCTATACAAGCCTAGCCATAACAATTCCCTGGCTATTTCTTCCCACACTATTTACTTCCCTGGACCCCTGTCTAGCAGGGCGACTGACATGATCCCCGGGGTGAATTTCCTTTTCCCCATCCAATCGTCAATGTTCCTTTTGAAGAGGGCCAAAGAGGCGCTCTGCTTGACATGTATGGACAGTCTATTCCAGAGTCTGGGGAGTCTCTGGGTCAGGAACTTATCCCTCCAGCATGTTTTGTTTATTGTGATGACAAGGTTTAGATCCCTGGAGCGTGTGGCTCTAAGGGATTGGGATTTCTTTAAGTGTAGCATGTCCAACAGCTCTGGGTTTGACATGGCCTTGTATATTAAGCAGAGATCGCCTCTGAGTAGATGATATGTGACAGAGTATAGATGGAGTTTTTTAAGGCAGTCAGCATAGGGCATCTGCTTTAAGCCTGTGATTCTTTTAGTGAGGTATTTCTGTGGTCTTTCCAGTTGTTGCAGATGTCTTGAGAGGTACATACCAAATGGGGCATTGTATTCTATAATGGGTCTAATAAGGGATGAGTACACTGGGACAATGACCTCCTTTTTTCTGGATGAAAAGCCCTTAGTGATGAGGTGTGCCACATAGAAGGATTTCCTGACTGTTGTGGCAATGTGGTTATCGAAGGTGAAACCACTGTCCACCTGTGTCCCTAAGTCTCTTATCACACTTCCGGTGTTGAGTGTACTGCCACCTATATAGTAATTCATAGGTAGATGCTTTTTTCCAAAGGGGATAACTATACATTTCTTGGCATTGAGCTTGAGCCCATGGCTCTGGCACCAAGCATCTGTTTCTGTAATGCCCTTTTGTAGAGTATCACAACATTTGGGGATTCAATAATGGCTCCCAGTTTGCAGTTATCTGTGAACTTTGTTAGCCAGAGTCCCATAGTGTTGGCCTGTACTTCAGAGAAGTAGATGCCAAACAAGAGTGGTTCCAGGACTGAACCATGAGGTACTCAACTTGTCACTTGTCTGGAGCTGGATTTGGAGTCAGCTACTTTTACAGTGTGGGTTCTGTCAGTAAGCCAGTTGGCAACCCATCACGTGACATAGGGATTAATTCCCAGCTTAGTAAGTCTATCTATGATTCCATAGTGGGGGATGGAGTCAAAGGCCTTGGCGAGGTCCAGATAGGCTGTATGGACTGCCTTACCCTCGTCCACAGCTCTGGAGACTGATTCAAAGACATCAATCAGGTTCAGGAGACAAGATCGGCCCTTCACAAAGCCAAACTGGGTGGGGTCCAGTGTTTGAAGGTTGCCAATGTCTTTGTTTATAAGTTCCATGATAATACATTCCATGGCCTTGCAGATCAGGCTCATCAGACTCATCCTTGTGGAGTGGGATAACTGTAGCTGTATGCCACTCAGCAAGCATGAATTCTGAGGTGAGGCTATGATTAAACATGACGCTTAGGTGAGGTGCCAGTTCATTTTGTAGTTCATGTAGTATACAGCATGGGATGTCATCTGGTCCCATTGATGTTGTATTCTTAGCTTTGGAGAGTGCATTTTTTTACCTGTGTGGCCGTTATTACCAGAATTTGTTAATCTTCCGGTATTGAGATGGCCCATTTAGGGGGTGAGAGGGAGGTGAAGTTGGCATTGAATCGATCTGCCAGCATATTGGCAATATCCTTGGGATCAGTATATTTAATGCCATTCTGTTGTTGCTCAGAGCAGATCTGAGCATTGCCATTTAGATTCTTGGCATAGTTATAGAATGCCTTGTGGTTGTCTTTGGAATCTTTGGCAGTTTTATTTTCGTAACTAGCTTTGGAGGATTTTTATGAGGGATTTCAGCTTCTTACTGAAGCTGGTAAGGGAGTTTTTTGCATCCTGGGATTTTCGTCTTTTCTGCAACACTTTCTTCCTTTTGTTGTAAAGTTTGTTTATGGCAGGGGACAACCAGATTAGCTTCCTTTTTTTGGAGCAGAGCATCTTGGTTCTATTTGGGATGGCATGATTCATGCATGAGTGGATGTGCTCGTACAATGCCTTAGTGTAGGATTCAGCAGTCGAACTTTCACTTCCTGTCTACATGGGTGTCATGAAGTTTGTCAGTTCTGACTTGAGTAGCATGAAGTTGGCTTTGGAGAAGTTTTTTTATGGAGGTTTCCTTACTGGGGGGTGGGGGTGGATTGTGGATGTTAAGGGTGATTAGCTTATGGTCAGACCTGATAAAACCAAAAAGGAGTTCACAAAAGGAGTTGAGAAGCTGAAATTCACCACAAGCTTTTTTCCACAAATAATGAACGCTTTATTAAACATCCACGTTTTCGTCCCACAATGGACTTCATCAGATATAAAAACCATATTAAAACTTCATTAATATATATTAACTAATCCAGTTTAACCAATCATTTGGTGCTTTCCAATTCAAACAAACAAATGAACTTACATTACTCATCAAGAAACTAATTAAGCTTAATTAATAATTACTTTAAAAGTTTTTTATGTAATAATAAAATACATTTGCTTTAAATAATCTTTTTTCATATATTATTTTAAAAAAACGTTGTTAAAACTTTGTTAAAACATTATAGTGGTTTGGATTGTAATGTGCAAATCAAAAAATATTCAATTAGTTAACATATATTAATGAAGTTTTAATATGGTTTTTATATCTGATGAAGTCCATTGTGGGACGAAAATGCAGATGTTTAATAAAGCGTTCATTATTTGTGGAAAAAAGCTTGTGGTGAATTTCAGCTTCTCAACTCCTTTTGTGAACTCCTTTTTTGGTTTTATTTGGTTTTGGTGAGGGAGTTGACCGTTTTGTGTTTTTTTTATGGTCAGACCTGACCAACGAGGGGGTGACCATAGGTGTGAAGCATTGATTTCCCATGTTGGTAATGATCAGGTCTAGGATATTGGAGCCCCTGGTGGGACTATGGATTAGTTGATCCAGGGCGTTGGAATTTATGAATTCCAAGAACCGTTGGGCAAAGATGTTGGTACATGAGTAGTTTTCCCAGTAATGGCAGGGTAGTTGAAATCACCCAGTATTAGGGTGTTTGGTTGTATCTTAATATTTTCCAGTATGTTTAGAAAGGTGTAGTGAGAATCTTGGGGCATGGTGGAGGATCTGTAGCAAGCTAGGACTGCAGTCTTACCTACTGTTAGTTGTACCTGGAGAATTTCAGATGCATTGTGTTGGGCAACTAGTCTGGTAGTGTGAATATCCTTGGTGAATATGAACACTCCTCCACCTTTAGTGTTTCGGTCCTGGTTTGGTGGCCGAAAACTGTGGTAAGAGTTGTAGCCTGGTATTCCAGGGGTGTTCTCTGGAGCCTTGAACCAGGCCTCAGTTACTGTACAGATATCGATGTTCTCCATTTTTAGGAGTGCCTCGAGAGAGTGCATTTTGAGGTTTAGACTTCTAACATTGAGTAGCATTACCTTCAGATTTTGCATGCTTGTACCTGTTACGGTGTTGGTTTTGTCCTTCGATCTTTGCCTGAAAAAGGAACTATAGAGGTAGCAAGAGCCTTAGCCAGTAACCTGAACCCCAGGGGCAACAGGTGCAGACCATCTCTGGCAAAGCATCGTGGTCTGTTGATCATGTTGTCGGAGGCAGACAGATACTGGATAATATCTCCTTGAATGACATTTGCATAGCAAGCAGTTGGTCATTTTGAATATTAATATAGTATTAGAATTGCTATGTGTACTGTAGGTTGAGTTCTTCCATTGGGGTCACAATAATGAATGTTTCTGTAGGAGAGCTACCCAGGAGATTTGAGCTGGGGACTCCATCCTGATTTCCCTACAGCTGCAGTTCTGCAGAACCAGGTAAGAAAGTTAAGGGTACTTGTCAGTACTGGATATGTGACTAGCGTTCTAGCATTGTGACGCACTCTTCCCTTCCTGACCATTGCCTTCAGTCTTTTTTTTCCCTCTTTTACTTGGTCAGATGTGAAAATTTCAGCCCACATAGTGTATTATGAAGACAAATCAAATCATTTTAGCAACCTAAAAAATGTACTAATATGTTCTTCAAAAGTATAGCATCTAAGTCCATGGAAATCATTGTTCCACTCAGCATTCATCAGACCTATCGAGTACAATGCCCCCTTTGGTATGTATCTAACCAGGCATATCCAACAACTGGAACATCCACAGAGGTTCCTCACTAAAAGAATACAAGGCGTAAGTAATATGTCCCATGCAGACCGCCTCAAGGCCCTATCCCTGTATTCTGTCTCCTAGAGGCTTTTCAAGGGAGATCTATGCCTGGCATGCAGGGCATTGTCAAACTCCACTCTGATGGACCTCCTGGATATCCATAAAACAAACAGTACCAGAATTACCCATTCTAAAGTCTTAAACCTTACCTGTGATATAAATAGAACCTGCTGGAGAGATAGGTATGTATCCCAGAGACTACACTGTCTATGGAACAGGCTCCCCATCCATATGAAACAGAGTTCTTCCCTAATCCAATTCAAGTGCAACTTGGACAATTGCATGGGAAACCAGAAATTCAACCCTGATTTGGCACCTATGTCTCTGATGCAAACAGGTAACCTGTAAATGGTTCATCTCCCAGGCCCATGCTTACACTTATCAAGGGCATCAGAACTTTTCAGAGATTTGGGATGCATGGCTAGGCTTAAAAAAAGGCCCTTGTGGTCGTTAGCCTAGTAAACACCTATGAACCTATCAACCTATGAACGCCTGCTGTGCAAGTCTTGATTGTTTTTGCAGCAAATGCAGCATCATGGCTAGTATCTAAACCTTTCACCTACTCAAGCTTCTATTGTAGAACATGTTGCTGCTTTAAAAGCTTAAACAGCTTCAGCACATGAACAAGCATGAGAGTTTTGCCAGTCACTATGAATGGCAATAAAACACTTTTGCAGATCTAGGGGATGATAACTACAGCTCTAAAATTATAAATAACTGAATAATTAAATAAACTTCTCTGCTTCACCACTTCAGTTTAACACCACCATTTGACATTCATAAAATGTAAGATATATGAAAAGTGCAAAATGCTCCCTGAAATGGTTTTAAAAGGTCACTAAATGTCCACACACTGCACTTCAGTACTCCTACTCAGTGTCTTTAGTGTCTACAATTGCTGAATGGTCTATAATCCTTGCCCAGAATTAAAAAAAATACTATCCACCCCTGCAGATTACCACCCTCAGTGAATGATAAGTATCTTTCAAGATAGCTGTGCAGTATATGTTCGAAGTCCAAATGATGTTTACAGCAAAAGAAAATCCTCATCCAGCCACTGTAGTTTAACACCTCACATATCTATTACCCTACACCCCCTGCACCCCCCTGCAGGGGGCTCCACCCCCCCCGTAACTTAAATATACCAACTGCAAGATTGTAGTACAGTGAGAAAGATGGAGATCTTTCCAATCCGCACTGTACGGAGGTGCCGGTTCTGCATGGTCGACATTTCAAATGCCGATCATATAGTCTCGGCCATGTGAATGTCAACATTCTGAAATGCTGACCATATGAAGGGAACCCATATATATATATATATATATATATATATATATATATATATATATATATATATATATATATCGCAAAAAATGAAAGTCCAGCACTACTGAAACACATATATTACATATAAATGTAATAAAATAAAGTAAAAAGTCCAGGTATTACTTTCAGCAGTATTTATTCAGGCAAATGCCCTTGGCCGACAAACAGTCACAGCAACAAGAAACTCCAAACCGGTTTCGCCCCGCTGGCGTCCTCAGTGGTATAATACAGTCCCTTGTAGTACATATATTTATATACCCATTTCTTAAAGACACAGGATACAGTCATCTTACACTTTTCACATACATTAAACAATACTATTAAATAAATTCCCCTTGTTTTTCAGTATCTCCATTATGAGTGGATTTATCCACATATTAAACCCCCATAGGTCTCATCAAGAAAAATGAGAATCACACTTCCAAATCACCAAACATATACATTCTATAAGTGTTCATACAACCCTGGTTTATACAGTGCTCCCACATTTATCATCCAAAGTCTTTCCTTCTTATCTAGAAAAGTGTGTTTCTCAGCTTCAGACAGAATGGTACTCCGTAAATAATCTATACCCACAAATACAAAATTAGCAGATGTGTGTTCACTTTTGTGTTTAAATAAAGCACTCCTAGTGCGTTTACATTTTATGTCACTTAAATGTACTGCTACCCTGCTTTTAAATGACCGTGATGTCTGCCCTACATAAAAGGCACCGCATTGGCATATAGCCATATAAATTATCTATTCGCTGTGACATGTAATTAGCTTCCTAATCTCAAACAGCTTTGATGTATTAATGGATGTAAATGAGTGATTTCAAAATAATCTTACAATATGTGCAATTTCCACAAGGGTTACTACCCCTGATTGTATTCAACTCACATTTGTCACCAGTATTCATCTTTTTAAACCATGATAAAGATTCCCCAATATTTTACCCCATTTGTATCCATATTGACAATTTTCATCTAAACACTCATCAAAAAACTCATCTGTTTTCAAAATATACCAAAATTTGTCAACTATATTACGTATCTTGTATGTATTGGTTCCATATGTGGTAATCAATATGGGTTTACTGGTTCAGCTACCTGTTCTTTACTGTGGATATCCCTTTGTATATATAGATCATATGATCAAACTTTTAAAAGTTTGAACACTCTGAATGGAGATCTCATTAAAGTGCGATCTCGGAGTTGGTATACTTTAGGTTCAGGGGGGCTTGCCCCCCTGCTAAAAATGTTCAGGGTCATTTTTTTTTCCTTTTTTTATCTTGTGTCCAAACTTTTAAAAGTTCGATCATCTGTAATAGATAGATATATATATATATATATATATATATATATATATATGTATATATATATGTATATATATATATATATATATATATATATATATATATATATATATACACACATATATTCCCCCACTGGTATCCACTGCCCTCGCTCAGGCACTGACTGTAATAATTAGGATACCTGAACCACAATGCTATTACTCCAAGAGGTATTCTAAAACTTCAGTACACTTACAGTATGCAATATAAATAAATATTTAAAATTTCAATATACATCTGGCTAACACAACTAAAAATATATAGGAACAATATCTTCCTCCTCAAACGTCTCAGCTAATAATTCAAGCCCCTGCAGACAACCTCAGAAATTGTAATCACTCAGAGCTTTTTCTACAGCTCTCAATCCAAGCCACATACTTTTGGCTCTGTCTTTTCAATTCCTAACCCACAACCAAGGTAACCCATGCCATCCAAACCTAAATACCTGATCTTACCCTAAATTTCATGCACTGCTTAAATCTTCTAAAAAGAATCAAGCATAATGCAATTACAGCCCTTCAGGGCAAATAATTTACACCAGCCCTTAACTCTCCTATCACTTTAACTCCTCTTATATTATCCAATCATTCAATGTGAAAAACATCAATTACTGTCTCCTTTATTTGACCCTGCCTCATACTAAAATTTGGTGTACCTTGAATATTTAAATTTATTGTAAACTATGCTCATTTTGTCTTACTTACACTTTAATATTGTATCTGTAATGCTTTGCAATCAGTAATAGTTTTTGTGTACTATGCTTGGACTAAAACAATAATAATAACAAGAAATCTCAATTGTTCATTGCATACAATATCCTTCAAGGCACATGTTTCTACTCCATGGTCTGCATAGTTTTTTTTTTAAATAAAACAGTTTATTGTCATCTCTGACACTTCTTCCCAGTCTGTCTATTGCAGGTTCACTGCCCATCACCGTCAGTCCTATAGTTTACTTGAACAAATCTTTTCCTAAACCAGTAAAATTTCTCTCTCTATCTCTCTGTCTATATAAGAAAGCATTGCTTAATGATGAAAATTCTGCCTTCCTAAGACAGCATTGTTTAACTATGAAACTGCAATAGTTTTATTTCTTTTGTCTTCTGTGAGACTGTTATCAAATCAATATATCTTCACTCCTGTTTATCATTCAGAGCTCCTGCTTAATGCACTATGATTTTGTCACTGTGGAATGTTGTTAGAAAATTTCATTTTACTTTGACCCCCCCCCAAGGCACAATTACGCAATGACATCTCAGCACCATGACTGATCACCTAGCATGGATTGTATTTTGGTGTTTCAAAATGGGACTTTGTGGGACCAGAGCTCTAAAAACCCCTAAATAATTCAGATCATATATGTTTCTGTTCTATTATGACTGGGCTGTTTACCCTTCCCTCTGCTTTTTTTATTCTAACTCTAAGGTCAGCTGTCAGCTTTGCTGCTGGGATACTGGTTATGTGATACATGCAACAAAACTGTGTTTGATTGTGCAACACTGTACCCACTCAGAATGTTTGCAGTGCACATTTACAGCACACAACATGAATTGTAAAGCCACTTCAAACTGATGGAACATGACCAACTGTCCATTTGTGCCTTGTGGTGGAGAATGCCCTAAGATAAAAATACAGTGTCCAAAAATAGTATGAATGGCTAAAGCTACGAATCTGCATTTCCTTATGAAATTAATAACGTTCACCTTTTAAAATCCACAGTGCAGTAGAACCCATGCTCTTGTAGGCATATTAACACACCAGCAGTGCTGAACAGAAAAAAAAATTATAAAAAATATGAGGAAGTAGCCTTGTGGAAAACAAGATTACTTTAACTAAAACATTGACATTACCAACATGGGAGATAAATGCTCCACACCAGTGGTCACCCCCTCATTGGTCAGATCTGACCATAAGCAAATCACCCTTGGCATCCAAATCCCACCCCCACCCCCCAGTACAGAAACCTCCATAAAAAACTTCTCCAAAGCCAACTTCATGCTACTCAAGTCAGAAGTAACAAACTTCATGACACCCATGTAGACGGCAGCTGAAAGTTCGACTGCTGAATCCTACACTAAGGCACTGTACAAGCACATCTACTCGTGCATGAATCGTGCCATACCAAATAGAACCAAGATGGTCTTCTCCAAAAAAAGGAAGCCAATCTGGTGGTCTCCAGCCATAAACAAACTACAGAACAGAAGGAAGAAACTGTTGCAGAAAAGACGAAAATCCCAGGATGCAAAAAACTCCCTTACCAGCCTCAGTAAGAAGCTTAGATCCCTCATAAAATCCTTCAAAGCTAGTTACGAAAACAAAACTGCCAAAGATTCCAAAGACAACCACAAGGCATTCTATAGTTATGCCAAGAATCTAAATGACAATGCTCAGATCTGCTCTGAGCTACAACAGAATGGTATTAAATATACTGATCCCAAGGATATTGCCAATATACTGACAAATCGTTTAGTGCAAACTTCACCCCCTCTTACCCCCTAAAGGGCCCATCTCAATACCAAAAGATTGCCAAATTCTGGTAATCATGGCCACACAGGTAGAAACCGCACTCCCCAAAGCTAAGAATACAGCATCCATGGGACCAGACGGCATCCCGGGCTGTGTAGTACATGAACTACAAAATGAACTGGCACCTCACCTGAGTGCCATGTTTAATCATAGCCTCACCTCAGGCTTCTTGCCCACTGAGTGGTGCACAGCTACAGTTATCCCACTCCACAAGGGGGGATCCACCTTGGATCCTAAGAACTACTGTCCCATCAGTCTGACAAGCCTGATCTGCAAGGGCATGGAACACATTATCATGGAACTTATAAACAAAGACATTGGCAACCTTCAAACACTGGACCCCCACCCAGTCTGGGTTCATGAAGAGCTGATCTTGTCTCCTGAACCTGATTGGCTTCTTTAAATCAGTCTCCACAGCTGTGGACGAGGGTAAGGTGGTCCACACAGCCTATCGGGACCTTGCCATGGCCTTCGACACCATCCCTCACTCTGGAATCATAGATAAACTTAGTAAGCTGGACATAAATCCCTACATCACTCGATGGGTTGCCAATTGGCTTACTGACAGAACCCAGATTGTTAAAAGTTGGTCTAGAATAGACTTCTTTCTGATTTCCTCAGTCTTTCATAGCCTTGACATTTCCTTTACCAAATTTCCTAGAACCCTCTCTGATCATTCTAGGATTTCCCTCTCTATCCACAAGCTTAACAAATGTCCCGCAAAAAACACAAGTAATTGGTGGCGCGTAAACCCCAATCTCCTTGTCAAAAAAGAGATCACTTCCCAAGTTGAAGTTTACCTTGACCAATTTCTAAAATCCAATGGATCCTTTCAGTCTCCCTTAGATTGCGAGTGGGCTGCAATTAAGGCAATGATCAGAGGTTTCCTCATTAACAAAACCTCCTATTATAAAAAGCTGTTTAACAAAAAAGAATTTGACTTGACCTCTCAACTTCATAAGCTAGATTCTGAAATCCAACAAAAACACACACCACATTTGGAAGAACAAAGGTTACGGATACAAAAAGAGTTACTATCTTTACAAGTAGACAGTCTTAACTTTCATGAGATTAAATCATAAGCCATATACGCAGATCTAGCCCAATTCCCCTCTAAATTCTTATCTAAGATTGTCAACTTAAATAAATCCTCTCCGCTTATACCAGAGATACATTATCAAGGGAAACAATATCATAAGACTAATGAAATCATTAAAGTATTTGAAAATGTATACACTCAAATCTATGGACCTACCGAAAACGTCCTCAAGAAAGAAGAGCTGCAAACTTTCCTTAACAATCTAACCTTTCCTAAACTAACAGAGAAGCAAAATCAGTTTTTAGACAGAGAAATCACAATACAAGAAATCATTGCAGCCATTAATAGTCTTAAACCTAACAAGTCACCTGGCCCTGATGGGTTTACGGTGGAATTTTATAAGGCATTTATCAAAAAAATTCTCAGGATTTTGCTCCTATTGTATAAATATATCATTTTGTTTGGATTTAAAGATATTCATTTAAATGCTTCCAGAACTATTCTTATTCCAAAGCATGATGCTGACCCCAAAAACCCTGGGAACTACAGACCCATTTCCACAGTTAATTTGGATATGAAGATTCTGGCCATGGTTTTAGCTAATAGATTGAAAGCTGTTATTCCGTCTATCGTGTCCCCCGAACAATCTGGTTTCATACCAGGTAGACAAACTAACGATCACACTCTATCATTGGAAGCTATGATACATCTCTCTTCTTTAAATAAATTCCCCATATACGCTTTAGTGGTTGACACTTCTAAGGCTTTTGATCGCATTAGTACCAAATTTTTATTTGATACCTTACCTTTCTTTAACATTCCAAACTCATTTATCAGAAAAATTAAAATTCTATACTCCACAGCATATACTACATTGCAAGTTAATAAACAAACATCTAACAGAATTAAAATTATTAAAGGGGCCAGGCAGAGTTGCCCTCTTTCCCCTTTGTTGTTTAATCTTTATATTGAACCACTTGTCATACTAATCAAACAAGGTACTTTTCATCATCCACCTAGTATTTTTAACTCGAACATCTTTTTATCGGCATACGCTGATGATTTAAACATATATTTTACACTCCCCTGCTCTGATCCAATCAAAATTATATCTTCTATTAACTCTTTTTCCAGCCTCGCAAATTACAAACTTAACAGTGAGAAGTCACTAATTTTCCCAATAAATATTCATTCTATGCTGCCTAATATACTTACTAACACGGGTATTAAATCCAAGCAACAACTGCGTTATTTAGGTATATCCTTCTCTAAAGGAAACTCCAATAATTATCAGGATAATATCATGAAATGCTGGACAGATGTCCAAAATTATCTTAACAGATGGGCTAAACTTAAGCTCCCTTTACTAGCCAGAATGACAATCATTAAAATGAACATTCTACCTAGATTCCTATATCTATTCAACGCAACTATCAACATTCTACATAACAATTTCTTTAAAAATATCATATCTCTTCTTTCAAAATTCATATGGGCCCCCAAATCCGTTAGGATTAGCTATGCAAAACTTACCTATCCTAAGGAACAAGGTGGCCTGGGCCTACCTGACCTTAAAATCTATTATGAGATTATTAATGGAAGCAGAATTTTAAATATTGCTGCATACCACAAGGACCAATCCCCTTGGGCACCGGCATAGGTTGTCATGTATAACAAATATGTTAAAGTATTGAACTTTAATCCTGCAGCTCTCCCATTCTTGAATAAAGCAAACATAGGCAGTCTGAGGCAAACTAAGGGGATCCTATTTAGTATAAAGTCTCTACAGAACTTGTTTAACTCCTTGAACTTGATACATTCGTTCAATACGCTTCAACCACTTCACCTTAACCCCAATTTAAAATTGAATGGACATATGTTAAATCTAGATCAATATTCCCTTCTCTTGAATACTACCATTTCTGATTTTTTCCCATATAGGTACCAGCCACTTTCCAGCTTAAGAACTAATCTGAATTTACCTAAAAAATATACAATCATATTACGACAAATTAGAGAACTTATACGGTTATATCTGGATCACCCTTTGGTCTCTGATAGGGATATATAAACTTGTAAAACACTGAGGAACTTGCTTCTCCTGAAGAAAAAGATGATCTCAAACACCTACAAGGTTATTATGTTAATTAAATCACAGGACGAGCTCATTTTTTCTAATTACTGGCCTAAAATTAACCCTTCTATTAACCATAGTCAAATCTCTAATGCTATAAGATTAAGTTCCAAATTTATACCCTTAAAAAAACTGAAATATACTCAGCTTATGATAATGAATAATGCATACTTCACTCCGGACGTACTTAATAAAATCTTTCCCAGTTACTCTCCTAAATGTCAGTTTTGTTCTAACCAAACTGATGATATTCTACATATATTCTGGAGTTGCAAATGTACCTACAAGCTATGGTGCGCTTTGAGGGTGTTACTTGAGAAAATCGGATATGAAAAATCTACCCTTTCCTGGGAATTTACTATTCTTCATATTCCACCTCCTGGTCTAACTGAGAGGAAGTATAAAGTTTTGATCCCTATTTTTATGTTAATTAAATACTATATATCCTTAAAGTGGAAGAACAGGCAATCTCTATCCTGGGAAGGTTTTAAATCTTTAGCCATTAAGCACCTCAAAGCTCATAAATACCTGTTCCACAATATAAATCATAAACCTATAATTAAAGAAGTATGGAGAATTCTATTTGATTATATATTGAAATGACTGAACTTCTTTTTCTCTTTTTTATAAATTTTTTTTTTTTCCTTACGTTGATATCACCAGTTAATATCACGGTGTTCAGGTTATAGTTTAGCGTTGGGCAATGTATAATTGTATATAGTTAATGTGATGTTTCTTTTTTCTTGTTATTAGTCAATGTAATGAATATGTATAATGTTGTCTTTTTGAATATTTTGTTGGCATAATATTTTTGGTTGAAGAAAATTATTAATAAAGAGAATTTAAAAAAAAAAAAAAGAACCCAGATTGTAAGAGTAGCTGACTCCAAATCCAGCTCTAGACAAGTGACAAGTGGAGTACCTCAGGGTTCAGTCCTGGGACTGCTCTTGTTTGGCATCTACTTCTCTGAATTACAGGCCAAAACTAAGGGAATCTGGCTAACAAAGTTCACAGATGACTACAAACTGGGAGCCATTATTGAATCCCCAAATGATGTGGATACTCTACAAAAGGGCCTTACAGAAACAGATGCTTGGTGCCATAGCCATGGGCTCAAGCTCAATGCCAAGAAATGTATAGTTATTCCCTTTGGGAAAAAACATGTACCCATGAATTACCACATAGCTGGCAGTACACTAAACACTGAAAATGTGATGAGAGACTTAGGGACACAGGTGGACAGTGGTCTCACCTTCAATAACCACATCACCACAATAGTCAGGAAATCCTTCTATGTGGCACACCTCATCACTAAGGGCTTTTCATCCAGAAAAAAGGAGGTCATTGTCCCACTGTACTCATCCCTCATTAGACCCATTATAGAGTACAATGGCCCAATTGGTATGTACCTCACAAGACATCTGCGACAGCTGGAAAGGCCACAGAAATACCTCACTAAAAGAATCACAGGCCTAAAGCAGATGCCCTATGCTGACTGTCTAAAAAAAAACTCCAGCTATACTCTGTGGCATATTGTCTACTCAGAGGCGATCTCTGCTTAATATAAAGGGCCATGTCAAACTCTGAGCTTTTAGACATGCTCCACTTAAAGAAATCCCAATCCCTCAGAGCCACACACTCCAGGGGTCTAAACCTTGTCATCATAGTGAACAAAACATGCTGGAGGGATAGGTTCCTGACCCAGAGACTCCCGATACTCTGGAATAGACTGGCCATACATGTCAAGCAGAGCACCTCCTTGGCCCTCTTCTAAAGCAACCTTGATGATTGGATGGGAGATAGGAAATTCACCCCAGGGATCACGTCAGTCGCCCTGCTAGACAGGGGTCCAGGGAAGTAAATATTGTGGGAAGAAATATCCAGGGAATTGTTATAGCTAGGCTTGTATAGGCCCTAGGGCCGATGGCCTAGTACCAAACTATGAACCTATGAACCTATAAAATCTGTGTTCTCAGTAAGGATCCATGCCACACACACACACACACACACACACACACACACACACACACACACACACACACACACACACACACACACACACGCACGTGCATGCACACACACACACACACACACACACACACACACACACACACACACACACATGTGCACACACACACACACACACGTGCACACACACACACACACACTTACATACTAGTATGCAGGAAGATGCACCCCACAGCTTACTATAATTGACTCTGAGGTCACTTCATCTGGAAAGAAAGAACTATTGCGAGTGTCCATGCTAAAGTGCACAAGTCTGTCAGTCTATTTATCCTTGATGTTCTGAATTCAGTGAGGTACATTACACTTATCTGTTTTGCTAGTAAATCCTGCAATAAAAGTTGGAAAGATAGTCTGTATTACAGAACAACATTATGTCCCCAATATTTTTTAACCACATTTGCAAACCTCCATTTATGAGACCAGGTGTTACAAGCAACTACATCTGCTTGAATGTTTTTTATCTGACAGTGCAATTTCAGACAAGAAATTGGAAACAAAGTGCAATAACCATAACATTAGCTTTAGAGGAAAATTTGCACATCAGTAGCTCTGATTTTATGATGTAGATCCCAAGACGAATATTTCAACCTGTCCTTAAATGTTAATAACCTTCAGACTTAACAGCCTGCATCCAATATGGTAAATACCTCCTTGTAATTATATTATATTGTAGCACTTATGCCAGTTTTTCATAATGTTTGGGACTCTCATCTTCTAAACTCTTACAATGCTCTTGGATATTTCCATTCTGGAAATTAGTTTTGTAATGGAAACATGAACATTCCCACAATGGTTGCAGAATAATTTTTTGAAACAACACTGTGCAGAGCGACTCGAATGTCATAATATAGACCTATTAGATGAATGTTCTAAGATTTGTCCCAACATGTCTAGGTCCTTCATCTTCACCATCCAAATTAGTGTTCAGTGCTTTTTGTCCATGATTCACCTTGTGAGGTCATGTTTACTGCTCAGTGTTCAGATCCCCACCCCAATCTGATCCCATGCTCAAATCTAATCTGTAGAAGGACAGCACCCTGTAAAGTGCTGATGACTCATGATTCCACAGGCTGTAGCCTATTCCTGATCACCATTTTTTATCTTTTATGTTTTTCATGTTCTCTTTTTGGCCATCTGGAGTTTGTCTGAGTCCTATGGCTGGGTTCTTCCTATCAAAGATTTTCCAAAATTAAACAACACGACTGGGATAAAAATGTACTATAATATTCTGGATTCATTTCCTTGGGTAAAACAATGTCATCAGATCTGTTAATGGTAAAAGTAATCCCAGACAAATACATATATATATATATATATATATATATATATATATATATATATATATATATTAGAGGGTCAGCCCAGGTTGGAAGGTTTGGAGACAAAGCCAGAGAGGCAAGATTACATTGGTTTGGACATGTGCTGAGAAGGGATGCGGAGTATATTGGGAAAAAGATGTTAAGGATGAAGCTACCAGGTAAAAGGAAAAGATGACGGCCTAAGATAAGGTTTATGGATGTGGCGAGAGATGATATGCAGGTGGCTGGTGTGACAGAGCAAGATGCAGAGGACAGGAAGAAATGGAAACAGGTGATCCGCTGTGGCGACCCCTAACGGGAACAGCCGAAAGAAGATGATGATATATATACATATATATATATATATATATACATATATATATATATGTACGTGTATATATATATATATATATATACATATATATATATATATAGATATAAAACAATGCTAAGCAGGTCAAAAGCCTGTTAGACATGGTTAACTACAGCTTTAGCTTCATTGTAAATTTCAGCAATATTACACCACTTAAGGAGCCATTATTGTTATGAGCTGAGACTTATGTGATAGAACCATGTTACTACAAATTAGCAATCAATGTTTTTTGCCAAGGCTAAGTACTAGCCATTTAAAAAAAAAAAAGTCAGAACCGAATTAGATTAAATGCTGATTATTGTTTATGTTAGAGCACAGAATTTAAGGCTTCATAATAAAGTGGAGAGAAATGTTGGTATATTATGAAGAGATTAAAAGTCTAGCTCTCGATTCATCTTTAATTGTAGCACAGTCTCAGCACCCTTTACAGGCCCTTTATTTTTATGGGTTAAAGGTTATACAAATAGACAAAATGAGAACTTTTGATGGAAAAGGAGGAATTGCTATGTTGTTTGAATGGAACCAGCAAACCTTTGCATGATTAAAGAAAGACTTAAATTCAGATGCTGTTATGCCTTGCTATGTGCCTCAGAGCAGAACCATATTTGAAGTACGTACTAGCTAACTAAGTGGTTCATAGGTTCATAGGTAGGTACTAGGCTATTGGCCCTAGGGCCTATACAAGCCTAGCCAAAAAGGTACCCTGGCTTTCACCACCGAAGAAAATTATTTTCCTGTGCCCCTGTCAAGCAGAACCACAGAAGTCATCCCCGGGGTGAATTTCCTATTACCCATCCAATCATCAAGATTTTTCTTGATTGTTAAGGAGGAGCTCTGTTTGACATAGATAGTTAGTCTGTTCCAGAGTATGGGAAGTCTCTGGGACAGGAATCTATCCCTCCAGCATGTTCTGTTTATTGTGGTGACAAGGTTTAGGTCCCTAGAGCGTGTAGTTCGGAGGGATTGGGATTTCTTTAAGTGGAGCATGTCCAACAGCTCTGGGTTTGACATAGCTTTGTATGTTAGGCAGAGATCATCTCTGAGTAGGCGATATGCGATGGAGTAACGCTGGAGTTTTTTGAGATGGTCTTTGTAAGGCATTTGTTTGAGGCCAGTAATCCTCTTTGTGAGGTATTTTTGCGGCCTTTCCAGTTGTTGTAGATGTCTTGTGAGGTACATACCAAAAGGGGCGTTGTACTCTATAATGGGTCTAATGAGAGATGAGTAGAGGGGAACAATTACCTCTTTTTTTCTGGATGAGAAACCTTTTGTGATGAGGTGTGCCACGTAGAAGGATTTCCTGACCACTGTGGCAATGTGATTACCAAAGGAGAGATTACTGTCCACCTGTGTCCCAAGGTCTCTTATCAAACTTTCAGTGTTAAGTAGACTACCGCCTATGTGATAGTTCATGGGTACAGAGTTTTTACCAAAGGGGATGACAATGCACTTTTTGGCATTGAGCTTGAGACCATGTCTTTGACACCAGGTATCTGTCTCAGTGAGGCCCTTTTGTAGGATGTCCACATCATTAGGAGTTTTGATTATGGCTCCTAGTATGCAGTCATCTGCAAATTTAGTTAGCCAAAGACCTTCTGTGTTAGCTTGTACTTCAGAGAAGTAGATACCAAACAGGAGAGGACCCAGGACTGAACCCTGTGGTACTCCACTTGTCATTGGTCTGAAGTCTGATTTGGAGTCTGCTACTTTCATGGTGTGGGTTCTGTCACTAAGCCAGTTGGCAACCCATCTTGTGACATGGGGATTTATACCTAGTTTAGTGAGTTTATCTATAATTCCAGAGTGGGGGATGGTGTTGAACGCCTTGGCGAGATCTAGACAGGCTGTGTGAACCACCTTACCCTCATCTATGGCTTTGGTGACTACTTCAAAGAAGTCTACCAGGTTTAGGAGACATGATCTGCCTTTTACAAACCCAAACTGTGTGGGGTCCAGAGTTTGGAGATCTCCAATGTCTTTGTTTATGAGTTCCATGATGATACGTTCCATGACCTTGCAGACGAGGCTCGTCAGGCTAATGGGGTGGTAGTTCCTGGGGTCTGTTGTGGCCCCCCCCCTTTGTGGAGTTGGATAACAGTTGTGGTGCGCCATTCAATGGGCACAAAGCCTGATGTGAGGCTATGATTGAACATGGTACTTAGGTGGGGTGCCAGTTCATTCTGTAGTTCATGTAGAAGGCAGCCTGGGATGTTGTCAGGTCCCATGGATGCTGTGTTCTTGGCTTTGGAGAGTGAGGTTTTTACCTGTGCAGCCATGATTACAGGAACTTTGCATTCTTCCGGTATAAAGATGGGCCCTTTAGGGGGTGAGAGGGGGGTAAAGTTAGCACTGAACCTATCTGCCAGGATGTTGGCAATATTAGTTGGTTCCGTATATTTAGTGTCATTGTGCTGTAACTCAGAGCAGATCTGAGTGTTGCCATTGAGATCTTTGACATAGCTAAAGAATGCTTTGTGGTTGTCTTTAGAATCATTGGCAATTTTGTTTTCATAACTAGCTTTAGAGGATTTTATGAGGGATCTCAGCTTCTTACTGAGGCTGACCAGGGAGTTCCTCCAATCGTGGGATTTTACTCTTTTTTGCAACAGTTTCTTTCTTCTGTTGTAGAGTTTGTTTATGGCAGAAGACCACCAGATTGGCTTCCTTTTTTTGGAGGATTGCATCTTGATTCTGTTAGGGATAGCACAATCCATGCACTCGTGTAAGTGCTTATAAAGTGCATTTGTGTAGGATTCAGCAGTCGTACCTCTATTGTCCATCTGCACGGGTGTCGTGAAGTTTGCCACTTCTGTCTTAAGAAGCGTAAAGTTGGCTTTGGAGAAATTTTTTACGGTTGTTTTCCTAATGGGGGTTGGGAGCAGGATGTGGATGTCTAGGGTGATTAGCTTGTGGTCGGATCTGACCAACGAGGAGCTGACCTCTGCTGTGGAACACCAGTCACCCATGTTGGTGATAACCAGGTCTAGGATATTGCTGCCCCTAGTGGGGATTTGGATAAGTTGATCCAAGGCGTTGGAATTGATGATTTCCAGAAAACGTTGAGCAAAAGAGTTGGTACAGGAGTAGTTTTCCCAGTTAATGGTAGGGTAGTTGAAATCACCCATTATTAGAGTGTTGGGTTGTACCTTAATATTTTCCAGTGTATCAAGAAAAGAGGAATGGGAATTCTGGGACATGGTGGGGGGGTCTGTAGCAAGCTACAATCTGCACTGCAGTTTTGCCCAGAGTTAGTTGAACTTAGATAATCTCGGACGCATTATGCTGAGCAACTAGCTTGGAGGTGTGGATATCCTTAATGAATATGGACACGTCTCCACCTTTAGTGTTTCAGTCCGGGTTTGTTGGCCAAAAGCTGTGGTATGAATTATAGCCTGGTAATGCAGGGGTGCTCTCTGGAGCTTTGAACCAGGCCTCTGTCACTGCACAGATGTCAATGTTCTCCATTTTAAGGAGTGCCTCGAGTGAGTGGATTTTGAGGTTTAGACTTCTAGCATTGAGTAGCATTACCCTCAGATTTTGCTTGCTTGTACCTGTTACGGTGGTGAATTTGTCATTTGAACCTTGCCTAAAAAAGGCACTATAGGGGTGGCAAGAGCCTTTGCCAGTATCCAGAATGCCAAGGGTGACAGGTGCAGGCCATCTCTGGCAAAGCAGTGTGGTCTGTCGAGCATGTCATCCCAGGCAGACAGATACTGGATTCCCTTAGAATGACACCAAAAGCTTAGCCAATTGTTAAAGTCAATAATTTTGTCCTTGTACTGTGGTGTCATTCTGGGTAATGGCAGGAATCTACTCAGAGCTAGGGTCATACCGGCCTGGGCTACAAGATCGGAGAGCTCCTCCATGTCTCTTTTCATGTAGTCCAGGGATGTACGTCTCAGGTCATTCACACCAACATGGACAATGACAGAGTCATATTTGTACTTGTTGTGGAGTGACCTGAGTGGTGTTTTTATGTTCATTTTAAACCAGGCCCTGAGGTAAGCAGTGCTGTAATTCCTGATTTTGCTGAAAGTAGCCAATAGCTGTGCTGCAACTGGTTTCATTCTAGGTCTACAGCTTGACTGGACTCATGGTTCAGTCATGAGCTCCATGTGAGGCACAGCATAAGGTGACTGTCAGGGCATTCTTTGTGAAGGGCAGGCCTGTCCAAAATCAAGCTTAGGCCGGTCACTCATTATTCTGCTAACATGAAAGAGACCTCACAAAAGGAGGCTATTTTTGGCAATGAGATCTCCGGTGCACTAGACCATATGGCTGAGCTCTTTTATTTTTTATTTATTTTACATTTGTCTGCCAGCAAAGTCCAACTGGGCAGAAAGTACCCATTTTCAGTGGAGGCCCAGGGAGAAAAGCTCAACAATCAAAATCTTTCAAAAATCAGTTACAGATATTTTAAATCACAAAGTATCATGATGCACTACAAAACACAGGAAAAGGCTGTATTGAGGAATAAACATAAAGCATATGTTTTATAGCAGAGTGCAATGAAAAACAATAACAGAAGTTGGAGAAAATACTTGAGGGAAAACTCACAAGTCATATTATTTGTTACATAGATTAGTATGTGATAAATGAGACTTGAGACAATTCTAATAAGATATTTAAAGTAGGTATTAGGGATTACATGATTAGAGACAGTGAGGTGAAATTGAGTAATGTCTTAGTATGAGAGACGTGTTCATTTTATGGTTACAGAAGAAACAAAGATGGAGAGAAGGAGATTGTAAGAAGAGTGCAGGGCAGTGTGTCTTCAGGTAGCTCAGGTGAGTAGGGAGAAAAGAGAAAGAGGGAGAAAAAAAGGTCTGTGGTAGATAAGGTAGGTTAGTTGAGAAAAACAAAAGAAAGGAGTAGAGTAAGAGGTCGGAGAGGGTTGTTTGGTGTGACTTAGCTTGAAGGGGGTGAGTGAAGTATAGTGAGTATGTTCAGCCAGGATTGGCACAGAAGCAGGTCCATGATTTTGTAAGGTATTCTTTTAGGGAGCATTTAAATGTGGCTAGGTTAAAATAGTTCTGGTGGTTGGAGATAGGGAGTTCTATTTTTTGCTGTTGAGTATGAGTATAGGCTTTGTCCAGAGTATTTATTTAGTTGCTTTTCAGTGAGAAGTTGTTTGTCATCTTATCTGAGAGTTCTTTAAGGGAAACATTTGTTGGTTAAAGGGGTAAGAGCCGGGCAGGCTAATGGTTTGTGTATGATTTTATATACTGTTATTAGTTGAATGTAGGAGAGATGGAGGGGGAGTTCAAGCCAGCTAAGGGTATGTAGAGCTTTACAGTGACAGGTAAAGGAAAGGGAAATAGCAGCAAACTTGGCAATTTTGTTGTTGCAACTTTCAAGTTTGTTTTTTATGGAGAATTATAAATTGGTTAGAATTGGGGCTTCATAGAGTAGGGAGGGTTGAATGTAGGTTTTGGCTAAAGTCATTTTTGTGTATGTGCTCAGAAAATGTTTGTTTCTGTATAGCATGCCTACTTTCTGATGAGTTTTCTTGATATTTCTTTGGATGTGGATGTCAAAGTTAAGATTATGATCTATCATTTTATTTATTTTAATTATTTTCCATTTGTTTACTGGGAGAGTCCAACTGGGCATGAAACCCATTTTCAGCAGAGGCCCGGGGAGAAAAGCTCCACAAAGGTTAGTACAAAAGAAGTACAGCAGCCGTTGTATTCTAAAACAGTAAAATAAGCATAGAAAAGTATACAGTACAAGACAACTTATGGAAAAGATACAATGCAGTTGTAGGACACATCAAACATTTATATGGTTACAGTTGTGCAATAGTTAAGAAAATACAACAGAAATTGTTTGAACCTTTGAATTTAGAGAGTAACTGCTGTAGGTTAGCACAGTGATTTCAACACATGTACCTGTATACTATACAAATATGTACCATTGTGGGAGGCTAACCTGGGTCTGAAAATTACATACCAAGATCTGTTTAAATGTGACTGGAGGAGTTTTTTTGAAGTTATTGTGGGTCTCTATGGTCCTACTGTCAAGGGGGATAGATGATTCTACAACATAAGAAGAATAGAAAGAGTCCCCAGTGCTATTTTTGCCTTTGGTAATGTTATTCTAAACCAACGCTTTGTTGGTGGATCTTAGCTGGCGTTGGCTAGAATAGATGTTAAGAAGGCCCTGTAGTGCAGGAACTTTGTTGATCTTATATAGGATTTGGTGGGCCATTGTAAGCTGGTTATATGTGAGTAGGTTAGGTAATTCTAGCCAAGATAATTACTTGATTACTACGCAGTGATGTGTACTGGAGGGTGAGTCAGTCTCGAATGTAGCTATTTTATTGTAGCAGCTGTTTAGTTTCCTTAAGTCTGCTTTGTTTAGGTTGATGTGTATGGGGGAGGCATAGACCAGAGTGGAGATTAGATGGGTTCTAGTGATGGTATCTTTACTATTGTTGGTGAGGTACTTTTTGCATCTATATAGGGTTCCTTATTTTTGTGGATTTTTTTTTTATTATTGCCTGTCCAATATGCATATCAAATTTTATGTTGTGATCTATGGTAATTCCTAGCAGATTGGCATGTTGGACAAGCATGATAGGGGTGTTGTTAGCTGAGTATACTGTGAATGGAGGTATGGGGTTTAAGTTTCTTATGGGATGGAATGTCATTAGCTGGGTTTTTTGGGGTTAAGTATTAGTTGAGAGTTGGCTAACCAGGTTTCAACAGTAGCAGAAGATTCTTGAGTTAATTTTTGGAGTCGAGGAAGTGATGGGGTGGAACAGCTTAATGTGGAGTCAGCGTACTGCACAAGTGTGGCATGGTGGGTGGCTTTGTGAAGTTGGCTGGTAAAGATATTGAAGAGGAATGGGCCGAAGATGGATCCTTGGGGGACCCCTAGGGTGACAGGTAGGCAAAGGAATTTTGCCATTTGACTGCCTGTTGGCAGTTAGCTAGATAGTCCTGGAACCAGGCAAGAGTGGAGTGGCTAAGATTAAGATCAGAGTAAGCATTTAGGAGTTTGGTGTGTGAGACTGTTTCATAGGTGGAGAGATCTAAGAAGACAGTGGAGATAAGGTTGCCATTGTTGCAATGTTCATTCACAGTATTGGAAAAGCTGATAAGGGCTATGGTAGTAATGTGATTGGGATGGAATCTGTGTTCGGTTTTGGTCAGCAGATTGTCGGTAAGGAAATAGTTCATTATTTGAGAATGTATACATTTTTTGAGGATTTTTGACAGGAGAGATAGAATGGCAATTGGATGGTAATTAAATAGTTCTACTTGAGTTACCTCCTTTGCGAAATTATATTATATGTGAAGTTTTCCATAGAGAAGGGATGCATTGCTCTGAGAGTGAGCAATTGATTAGCAAGGAAACAGGCTATGAAATGGATTTGGCTGCGATCTTGAGGTAATCTGCAGGTAAGTTAGCAGCAGCCAGAGCTGTGGGTTTAAGTTTATTCAGGTATTTATATATTATGCTAGTAGGGTAGGATGTAAGGAGAAGCCATTTTGGCTAATAGATGAGGATGAAAGGACTGAATCTGAAGTTGGAGGATTATTATTGGTGAGGGCTAGAATGGATATGGTGAAGTATTTGTTGAATTGGGTTGCAATATTATTGGTGGCACTGTCAATGTTTGGGGTGGAGTACTGGTCTTTCCTGGCTATAGGCTTTTATTAATGGCAGCCCAGACTTTTTGTGAGTTATTTTTGTGTCTAGATCGGATGTTTGTATAGTGACTCTTTTTGTCTATCCTAATTTGTTTTTTGGCTTTGTTCCTTATTTCCAGGAATGCCTGTCTATTAGTTGGGGTTTTAATGTGATACCATATGTCCCATACTTTATCTCCTTGTTTTAGTAGTAATCAGGTATCTTTGGTAAGCCAGAGGGCATAGTTGGATTTAGTTCTAATAGTTCTGATAGGGGTGAGGTGATTTAGAATGTTAAGGAAGGTGTTGCTGAAGTAGTCAACAACACTATCCAGGGAGAAAAATGAGACTGGTCTCCAACTGTATTGATTTAGTGCAGATATGTAGTCTTGGGTTTTGAAATGTTTTGTATACTGTATTTGTTGGAGGGTGGTGGATTTTATAGGGTTCGTTTGGGGTCTTATTGCAAAGGTGGGTAGGTGGTTGCTGAGGGTGTCTGGAAGGCAGCTGGAGAGGTAGGGATTAGATGGCCTGTTAGTGAGAATCCAATCTAGGATGGACTCCTTTTTAAAAGCTTTATTCACATGGGTTGTGTTTTTTATTAATTGAGTGAAACCACGTAGGATAATGTGGTTGGAAGGGTGGAGTGAGTTACAAGAGGACAAATCAGTTTTTAGGTCTCCCAGTAAGATTGTTTCTTGGAGAAAGTTTTGGGAAGCCCAGTCTAGAACTGATTCAACTGTATTAATGTGCCAGGGGGATATATAAGTGCCAATTAAATGTAGGTAGTTTTTTTTAATTGATTGACTCCTAATAGTTTGGTATGGTGGACTAATTCAATTTCAATGCCATTTGCTGAAAAGATTTTGAAAGATGCTTTGTTAGGCATGGGAAATTTGGGGTAAAGAAGAGGAGTTTGCTTTTTTTTTGGGGGGGGGGGTTGAGTAAGAGTTGTGCTCTTGTAAGCCAGGTTTCAATGGAGATGACAGCTTGTTAAATGATTTCTTGAAGGTAGTTAAGGTGTTTGAAGAGGAGATAATGATAGAGTCATCTGCATATTGAATCCAGGTGTCTTCACAAGAAGATGAATGTAGATTATTGACAAAAATATTGAATAGTACAGGAAAAACAAACCTGCCTGGTGGACACATGCCATTAATAGGCTATACAATAGGAGAAAGAAATTGCTGTCTAGGAGTAGGAAGGAACTGTCTCAAAACTTGAAACACTCCACCCTCAACTTAAATAAGCAAATAAGACTCCTAGTGAAATCCTTCTAAGCTAACTATGAATGCAAATTAGCTTCCCTAACTAAGGATAACAATAAGACATTCTTTAGTAACATCCATAACCTCAAAGGTAAGGCCTGGATTTGCTGTGAAGTCATAGTTAAAGGTACTAGATATCTAGAACCTGTGGATATACTAAACCTGCTGGCTGAGATGTTCAGTGAAAACTTCACTCCCCTGTCCCCACCACATATACCCCAAGGCATCCCTAACACCTGTCCCCAACCGAGTATCTCTGAAGAGAAGGTCTTATATGCACTCTCCAAGGCCAAAAACACAGCCTCTATGGGAACAGCCAATATCCCAGGCTGTATACTACGTGGGTTAAAATAGGAATTAGAATCACCATTGAGCATGTTTTTTCAATCACAGCCTAAGCACTGGCTTCATCAAAGCAGAATGGAAAACAGCTGCCATCATCCCTTTGCACAAAGAGGTTCATCCACAGACACCAGGAACTATAGACCCATTAGCCTGACCAGTCTTATCTGCAAGGCCATGGAATGAATCATCATGGACCTTATTAACAGAAATACAGGAAATCTCCAAATTCTCGACTTCACCCAGTTTGGCTTTGCCAAGGGGAGATCATGCCTGTTAAACTTGCTGGACATCTTCGAGACAGTTGCCAAAGCCCTAGATGATGATAAATATGTGCATATGGCCTACCTAGACTTAGCCAAGGCTTTTGATACAATCCCCCACTCAGGCATCATTGCTAAACTCACCCAGCTGGGTATCAACCCATATATTGTCAGGTGGGTTGCAAACTCGCTTACTGATAGAACTCATACAGTCAAAATAGAGAAGTCCACCTCCTCCAGCAGACCTATAACCAGTGGTGTTTCACAGGGATTGGTTCTGGGATCCCTACTGTTCAGAATCTACTTGTCTGAGGTACAGACTAAATCTAAAGGACTGTGGCTCACAAAGTTTGCTGATGACTGCAAACTGGGAGCAATCATTGAAACCCTTAGCAATGTCGGCATCTTGCAAGATGGTCTTACACAGACTAATAACTGGTGCAAAGTCATGGCCTTACACTTAATGCAAAAAAATGCATTATCATCCCTTCAGCAAGGGTGATGTTCCTGTAAACTATCACATCAGTAGCAATACCCTAAGCACACAGTCAGTGGTGAGAGATCTGGGCACACAGGTTGAAAACAACCTTAATTTCAATCACCATGTCTCCACAGTGGTAAAATGGGCATTTTATATTGCTCATCTCATAAGTAAGGGCATTCCCTCCAGAAAAAAAAGAAGTTATAACCACCTGTACTCTTCCTTCATCAGGCCAATAATAGAGTACAACACTCCCTTTGGTATGTTCCTTTCCAAACACCTGCAGCAATTGGAGAGACCACAAAGGTTCCTTACAAAGAGAATTCAGGGTCTTCATGATCTGTTTTATGAGGACAAACTGAGTCACTTTACCCTGTGTCATACAGACTGCTCAGAGGTGAACTGTGCCTTGCATATAAAGCAGTCTCTGACCCAGTTTTAATGGAAATAGGTTCATAGATGTGTACTAGGCTAATGGCCTGGGGGCCTTTATAACCCTAGCCATAGGATTACCCTGATATTGTGCCAACTGACCTTAGTTCCTAGTGCCTCTGTCAAGTAGAGCCACTGGAGTTATCCCCGGGGTGCATCTTCTAGTTCCCATCCACTCATCAAGATTTCTCTTGAAGAGGGTTAGTGAGGTGCTCTACTTGACATATATGGGAAGTCTATTCCATAGCATGGGCAGTCTCTGAGTTATGAACCTGTCCCTCTAGTACATTCTGTTGATTGTGTAATGAGGTTGAGGTCTCTGGAGCATATGGTGTGGAGGGATTGGGATTTCTTTAGATGTAGCATTTCTAACAGAGCTGGGTTAGACATGGCTTTGTAAGTCAAGTAGAGATTGCCTCTAAGTAGGCAATATGAGACAGAGAATAGTTGCAGATTTTTGAGTCTGTCCATATCGGACAAGTGTTTAAGGCCTAGGATCCTCTTTGTGAGGTAGTTTTGTGTACTCTTCAGTTGTTGCAGGTGTTTAGTGAGGTACATGCCAAATGGGGAATTGTACTCGATAATTGGCCTAATGAGGGAAGAGTAGAGGGAGACAATGACCTCTTTCTTCCTGGATGCAAAACCCTTAGTAATGAGATCTGCTACATAGAAGGACTTTCTGACCACAGTGGCAATGTGGTGATCAAAAGAAAGATTGCTGTCAACCTGTGTTCCCAGATCTCTTATAATGTCTTCTGTGTTCAGTGGACTACCACCGATGTGGCAATTCATGGGAACTGGGTTTTCCCAAAGGGGCTGACGACACATTTTTTGGCATTGAGCTTAAGGCCATGATTCTGACACCAGTCGTTAGTCTCAGTGAGGCCTTTCTGTAGGATGTCAACATCACTTGGGGAGTTAATAATAGCTCTCAACTTGCAATCGTCTGCGAACTTTGTCAGCCAGAGTCCCTTCATGTTGGCCTGGACTTCAGCGAAGTAGATACCAAACATGAAAGGACCCAGGACCAAACCCTGTGGGACTTCACTCATGACTATTTGGCAGTTTGCCTTGGAGTCAGCTCTTTCACACTGTGGGTTCTGTCTGTGAGCCAGTTTGCAACCCACCTAGTGATATAAGGGTTGATGCCTAGCTTAGTGAGTTTTTCTATGATTCCTGTGTGGGAATGGTATCAAAGTCCTTGGCCAGATCAAGGTAGGCTCTATGAGCCACCTTGCCTTAAACCACACCTCTGGTGACTGACTCAAAGAAGCCGACCAAGTTGAGCAGGCATGATCAACCCTTCACAAAACCAAACTGTGTGGGATCCAGAGTTTGGATATTCCCTGTATCCTTGTTTATTAGGTCCATGATGATGCATTCCATAGCTTTGTATATTTGACTTGTCAGGCTAAAGGGGTGATAGTTCCCAGGGTCTGTAGTTGCTCCTCCTTTGTGGAGAGGGATGACTGTAGCAGTGTGCCATTCGGTAGGGACAAAGCCTGAGGTGAGGCTGTGATTAAACAGGGCACACAGGTGATGTGCCAGTTCACTCTGTAGTTTATGTAGAACACAGCCAGGGATATTGTCAGGTCTCATAGAAGCTGTATTCTTGGCCTTGGACAGTGCTGTTTTGACCTGTGCAGCAGTAATACTGGGTGCCTGGCAATATACTGGTATTGTGATTGGTCCTTTGGGGGGGGAGGTAAAGTTGGCACTGAATCTGTCAGCCAGTATAGTGGAAATATCTGTTGGCTCGGTATAGGAGGTACCATTGTGCAGTAGGTTAGAGCAAATGTGGGTATTGCTGTGGAGATTCTTTACATAACTATAGAAGGCCTTGTGGTTGCCTTTACTATCTGCTGCAATTCTGTTTTCATAGATAGATTTAGAGGATTTGATGAGGGATCTCAACTTTTTGTTGCAGCTGATATGGGAGTTTTTCCAGTATTGGGACTACACCTTATTCAGCATCAGTTTCCTCCTTCTGTTGTAGAGTTTGTTTATGGCAGGGGACCACCAGATTGGCTTCCTTTTTTTGGAGGAAAACGTCTTGGTTCTATTGGGTATGGCAAGATTCATGCATCTGTGTACGTGTTCATACAGTGCAGTGGTGTATGATTCAGCAGTTATGCAACTATTATCTATTTGCATGGCCGTGAAGTTAACCACCTCTGTTTTAGGAACCCAAAGTTAGCTTTGGAGAAGTTTTTCATGGTGGATACCTTTGTAGGGGGCAGATATGTATTTCCAAGGTGATTAGTTTGTGGTTGGATCTAACCAGGGAGGAGTTGACTATTGCTGTAGAGCAATGTTCGTCTATGTTAGTAGTGACCAGGTCAAGGATGTTGCTACCTCTAGTGGGGGTATGAACGAGCTGGTCCAGGGCATTGTAATTAATGAATTCTAGGAAATGTTGAGCAAGTGTATTGGTACTTGAGAAGTTTTCCCAGTTAATGGAGGGGTAGTTGAAGTCGCCTAGTATGAGAGTGTTAGATTGGACCCTAATATTCCCCAGGGTGCTTAGGAAATGCTGCACATCTGCAAGTCAAATGGCACATGGGTCACTCGTTCAAAGGACCTTAACCCTGTATGTGAGTGTGACATCAACAGAATTTGCTGGAAAGACAGATTTGTCTCACAGACGTTGCCCCAACTTTGGGACAAGCTTCCTATTCATGTTAAAAAAAGCCCCTCATTGGCCGTATTTAAGCACAATTTGGACAATTGGATGGGTAACCAGAAATTTCCATGGGGGTTCCACCTGTATCTCTCTTGGACAGGGGCAGTAGGTGCTAATTTTAGTGCCTGCTTGAACCAGACACCCTTGGGAACACAGGTGGAATTTGGCTAGGCTTGTAAGGTCCCTGGGACTACAGATACCCAGTCCAATAGTATGTGTTCTCTAATATTCATGAGGCCTCATGGTTGGAATTTTCACTGCATCAGTCAAGGGAGATGTTAAACAGTGGGCTCACATGATATTTTGACTACTATCTATCCCAGCAGATCATGTGCTGTTGTCCCCCCGGCCCCAACACAGCAGTGTTCCCAAATAACTGCTTTAACAGTAAGTCAGCAATGGTGGATCTATATCAGAATAGCGAAGAGGCATTTAATCAAACACCTCTTCGCCGACACATAAACAGTGAACGCACTAAAGCGTGAATGCTCAAAACACCGATTTCTTTCCCTGGGAAAGAAATAGGTAGCACTAACAAACAAACACACACACACTTTCAAACATTACAATGTGGGGGGCTTCGCCCCCACACCCCCTTAACTTAATATACCAACTCTGAGATCGCACTACAGTGGAGAAATGGGCAAACACACGGGAAAGAACAAGCGGTTTATTTCCCAGGGAAAGAAATCGCTCTTCTGAGCATTCGCACTTTAATGCATTTGCTGTTTATGTGTCGACGAAGAGGCATTCAATTAAATGCCTCTCCGCTATTCTGATAAAGACCCAGCAATGGTATATCAGCAGACCAGGCAATCTCAGGGCTGTAACACAGAAATCGATCACATATTATATGTTACACGTAACGCAGGAATGACAACATACATATTTATGCTGCTGATTGCGTGATGAATGACTTCTCTCTGGCAGCTTATGTGGCTCAGTGGACTTGGGAAGTTAGCATGGGTGATGATGTTGATGGGTCTAATCTGAAAGTAGTCACATCTTTTGCATGTGAAGCATTATTATGTTGGTGTTTTCACAGACTGTCAGTCTGTGTATGGTGTAACATTATGAACCTGAGTCACATATTAATTACATCAGGCAGCTGGGGAATGCCATGGACAATTTTTGTGAAGTCCAGTACTTCAGAAATAGGGACAGATGTCATTGTCTTTAACACACAAAATCACGGACTGGAGTACAGGTAGATGTGGCCTGGAGTCACTTGATAAGTACTGACAGTCCCACTGGGCATGCCCATACACTTTCTTTAAATGAGAGCAATTCTGTTGCCCCTTCATCAAAATGACCTATTATTATGCATATATATGTCTATACATACAGACATATACATATACATATCTGTCTGTCACTATATCTCTCTCTCTCACATACATAGTGTATCCATCTCTATGTAGTGTCAAATAGATATATACCAATATATATAGAGCTATATATATATATTAAAAAGATACATAGACTCTCTCCATATATCTGCATAACACATATACATATCATACACAAACACATATATATATATATATATATATATATATATCCCTGTTATGTGCAGAAATATGTTTGTGGATGTCTGTATTATCCTACATACCCTAATAAGGGTGAGTAAATTTGCACTATCACACATCCATACCATTGCTCAAAGGATTCAAAGTAAGGGCTCAACAGTACATAATCCACTTACCTACAGACACCTCTGCCTGCTGCATGTCACCACATAGACAGAAACAGGTGAGCAGGTTGTGTAATGCATAATGTTGTCTGCAGGCGCATGGACAGGGCACATTGTTCCTACCCACAGGCTTGCCTATCTAAGTGCAAACAGCCACATATGGCCATACTGGCAACTGTACACACAAAGCTTGGATAATAACAGTTATCTCACTGATAGGATACTACATGCAGATAACAATATAAAGCAATATCAGTCAGCAGGCCACAGATGTTGTTCAACACAAGCCTAGTTTGTGTAATGCACAGGTACTGTGCCTGCAATCACATACAATGGACTTAACATGTCACGTGTGACATAAGTACTGCTATGTATAGTGTATAAGACTAGATAGGTAGGGGTTCTAATCTCACTCCAGGCCACCACTGTGTGTGTGTGTATGTGTGCATGTGTGTGTGTGTGTGTGTGTGTGTGTGTGTGTGTGTGTGTGTGTGTGTGTGTGTGTGTGTGTGTGTGTGTGTGTGTGTGTGTGTGTGTGTGTGTGTGTGTGTGTGTGTGTGTGTGTGTGTGTGTGTGTGTGTGTGTGTGTGTGTGTGTGTGTATGTGTATCCACCTATAAGTTGCTGCTGGCTTCCAAACTGCCCTCTTCTACAAGGCCTGATGATGTCATCCACCTTAAGACTACCAGCTGCCAGTGTACTATTAGACTTAAGCCATGGCATGTGTGATAAATACTGTGATCTATAATGTATAAAACTAGATAGGTAGAGGTTGTAATCACACTCCAGGCCACTTGGTTTGTGTGTTTGTCTATATGCCATAAATATGATCACCTCAGTAACTTAGAAATAGGTAGGCTTTTGCAGTATTTTATTTGTAGCTGGTGATGTGGCCCCCTCAAATGACTGACCACAACAAGGCCTGCTGATGTCATCAAGCATTATATGTCCTAAACCACGGGTTCCCAAAGTGTGTGCCATGGCACCCTGGGGCACCATGGCTTCCTCACAGGGTTGCCGTGAACATCCCACCCATTTCCCCGCACTTTTATTTTAAAAAATAAATCCCAGCTTTTTTTTGAGCTGACGTCATTGCACAAGTGATGACATCAGCTCCATGAGACAGCTGCCAGCCTGTCAGAATCAAGCTCAAGTCTCAACGTACATCCATTTCCGGCTCACACATGCATCCCTTTCCAAATGTTTTGAACGCCACAATGTGAGTCTGGTGGTGCCTGTGGATTTATATGAGTTGCAAGACTGAGAATGAGGAGTGACCATTTCTGAGTGGTGAGGCTGATTGCTACTGTGAGCTGCAACAGAGGAATGGACATTTCAGAAGTATGGAAGCTGCCATTTCAGTTTCAGAGGTATGGAAGTTGCTAGTGTGTGTGTGTGTGTGTGTGTGTGTGTGTGTGTGTGTGTGTGTGTGTGTTTTAATGAGCAGTTTGTATTTTTTTTTTCTGAAGTCGTGCTTTGTGTTGATTTGACTTTCTGGTGTCTACTGTTTGTCTTTCTAATTCCGTTCTCATAATGTGTTTGTTATATAATTGTGATTGGGTGTTGTAATATGTATTAACATATTATATTGTGTCACAGTGGGGTTGCTTTGTACTAGTCAGTGTTCTTTTCTTATTCTGCATGGTGCTAATTCTTCTGTCAGTTTTAGACTTGCATTACTATTAAACCCTGCTGTTGTGTGATTGTTAAATAGTGAGATTTCTGCTATCTGAAGTTGTAGTACTGTTGAATGGTGCTAAATGTGTTTTTTAATGCTGACCTGTCATGAAGTGCTTTTCATGTTTTCTGATTGTAAGCCTGCTTTGTGGTGCAAATGTGTGCACTTTGAGATCAAAGATGTACTCTCTTAAAACTTGATGTGGATTGTGTGTGTATCCACCTGCAAAATAACTAACATGCTGTCATGGGCTATCAACTTGCAATTGTTATGCACTTTTTGGCCCTATAAGTTGCTGCTGGCTTCCAAACTGCCCTCTTCTACAAGGCCTGATGATGTCATCCACCTTAAGACTACCAGCTGCCAGTGTACTATTAGACTTAAGCCATGACATGTATGATAAATACTGTGATCCATAATGTATAAGACTAGATAAGTAGAAGTTGTAATCACACTCCAGGCCACTTGGTTTGTGTGTATGTCCATATGCATAAATATGATCACCTCAGTAACGTAGAAATAGGTAGGCTTTCGCAGTATTTTATTTGTAGTGGGTGATGTGCCCCCCCCAAATGAGTGACCACAAGGCCTGCTGATGTCATCAAGCATTATATGTCCTAAACCACAGGTTCCCAAAGTGTGCGCCACAGTGCCCTGGGGAGCCGTGGCTTCCTCACAGGAGTGCCATTAACATACCTCCCATTTCCCCTCACTTTTATTTTAAAAAATAAATCCCAGCATTTTTTGAGCTGACGTCATTGCACACGTGATGACGTCAGCTCCATGGGACGGCTGCCAGCCTGTTGGAATCAAGCTCAAACCTCAATGTGCATCCATTTCCAGCTCACACATGCATCCCTTTCAAAATGTTTTGAATGCCATGATGTGAGTCTGGTGGTGCCGGTGGACTTATATGAGGTGCAAGACTGAGGATGAGGAATGACCATTTCTGAGTGGTGAGGCTGATCGCTACTGTGAGCTGCGACAGAGGAATGGACATTTCAGAGATACGGAAGCTGCTGTTTCAGTTTCAGAGGTATGGAAGCTGCTAGTGTGTGTGTGTGTGTGTGTGTGTGTGTGTGTGTGTGTGTGTGTGTGTGTGTGTGTGTGTGTGTGTGTGTGTGCATGCGTGTGTGTGTTTTAATGAGCAGTTTGTATTTTTTTCTGAAGTCGTGCTATGTGTTGATTTGACTTTCTGGTGTTTGCTGTTTTGTCTTTCTAATTCCGTTCTCATAACGTGTTTGTTATATAATTGTGTTTGGGTGTTGTAATATGTATTAACATATTATATTGTGTCACAGTGGGATTGCTTCATACTAGTCAGTGTTCCTTTCTTATTCTGCATGGTGCTAATTCTTCTCTCAGTTTTAGACTTGCATTACTATTAAACCCTGCTGTTGTGTGATTGTTAAATAGTGAGATTTCAGCTATCTGAAGTTGTAGTACTGTTGAATGGTACTAAATTTGTTCTTTAATGCTGAGCTGTCATGAAGTGCTTTTCATGTTTTCTGATTGTAAGCCTGTTTTGTGGTGCAAATGTGTGCACTTTGAGATCAAAGATGTGCTCTCTTAAAACTTGATGTTAATTGTACTGTGGTATTAAAGACTGATGGGCATTGCAAATTGTGTTCAGTCAATGAAATTGTTGAAGGCTATTGCTTGATAACAGCTTAGTTGTTAAGTGCTTGCTTGTGATGCAGAAGACTGTGGGTTCTACTCCCACAGTCTGTAGATGCAATGCAGTTACTATACTGTGTTGTACTTTTAAGGTGGTGAGTGTAACAAGTCAAGGGTGTAGCTACAGATAGAACAAAAGTGAACAAATGTCATGCACAAGGTCATTTGTGTCTCAGTGGAAAGAGCTAAAAATATTAACTCAAATTCAGGAACAGAAAATCAGAATGATTATATTCTGTGCTGCATTGTAAGAAAAAAAATGTGTGTGTGGAAGTAGACTTTTATGATGGAAATGTTCTGAATTTTGGCAGTTTTGTCATTGGTTCATTTTGTTTCATTGCCTACAACTGGAAAAATGTTCAAACAGTAAATTTAAAATGCACTCTAAGTCTAAGAAGTGTGCTGCATTGTACAAGGAATATAATTTAAAGTCAGGAAGGTGCATCAAAGAACGCATGTATATTTCTTGTTTTGCGTGCAAGGGGCTTATGATTTGAAAACAGCCCAAAGGTAATCTTTATCCACCACTGGCCAGATGCATTTTCTTTGGATGTGCTATGAGTTTCAATGCTGTTTCAATGAATGTGAGTTTCAAGGGCAGAGAAGTTTTAATGCCAAGTCTATTTTCATTGTGCGTGTGAGACAGTATCACTTTATTTAGCAGATATCTATCAGTGTTTGTGCATTGTGCTACATAAAATGTAAAATTAAAATCCCAATAATCATTGGGAAGTAAAGCAGTATGCATGCACACATTAGTGCTTATGATAAATGGGGCAAAATAGCCAGGGAAAGGGACATTGGAATGGCTGCAGGGGGACTCTGGTGCCATATCTTGGTTGTCTGTTCTTCAGTTTGCGTTTGAAAGTTGGTACCTAACCCTTTTTATTAACAATATATTATTAGCTATTTTGCAAGATATACTTGTTAGAATTTGATGGGAGGGGCGCCTTGGGAAAACGTGGATTCAGTAAGGGAGTCGAGAATTGAAAAAGTTTAGGAACCACTGTCCTAAACTGATAGTACTAGCAGACATGAGATGTGTTGCATGCATCACATACTGTGATCTGCAATGTGTGTACAAGCCAGAGGTAGTGCAATTAGTAAGTTTATAAGAATGGGATATACTAAAATGTAAGAAAGGGAGAAGAAAAAGGACACCGTGAGAGTGGGAGATATTGATGGGTGAAGTTATGTCAAAATAAGGCAGTTAAATGCTTCTTTAAAGAAGGAAGCATGGCCTGTACAGATATAACAAAAATTTACATACCACTAGCCAAGGTAGAGTACTACTAGAATTTAGATGGTAAATGAAGGACAGGGAAAGCAAATGGTGAACCCTTGTATATTAGGGGTAGCACCAAGACTATACGTGGACCTCTTCTTCTTCAGAAGTATGTTGGTCAAGTTAGACAACTGTTGTAGAGGACACGTTTTGATAGTAATAAATATTATCAGAGTTAGTAACAGACTTATGGCAACCAGACTCCATTGAAGGATAGAGCAGTATTCATAATCTCAGCATATGCCTCACGACAGGGTTGTGATAACAAGTGCATTCGGGCAGTAGTTGCAGAATCAACTACATAACGCAGAACAACAAGATTTGGACTTGGTAATCGGGGACCTGAATGCATATATTGACATAATTAGAATAGGATATAAGGACTGCCTGTGTCCACATGAATGGGACAATGAAAATAAAGAAAGCCAGGCAATTCTAGATTTCTGTCTGGCAAACAGCTAAATGGTGTCCAACACATGGTTCAGCAAGAGAGACAGTCACAAGATCACATACAAAAGCAGCCAACATGCAACTCAGGTAGGTTGTCTTCTAGTAAGGAATGGTCATTGAGGTAGAATCAGCATTGCAAAGTTATATTCAGTTAAACAGTTGCTCCACAACATAAACTTCTGGTTTCCACAGTCATCTGCAAGCAGTGGTCAGGGCGGGCTCTAAGGTCAACAGAAAGTAGGCAACACCTCAAACAGCATGTATGAGGACTATAGAACAAACATGTAGCCAAACCAGGTATGGAAGCAAAGTGCAAAGGGAAAGTTGTGGATGGAATGCTGAAGTCTAGGAAGTCATCATAAGAAAGACAGACTGTAGGAAAAATTGGGAAATAGAAAACATGGACTAACAAAGAAGCTAAGAGAGGAGTTGCAATAGCAAAGAACAAGGCAGTAGATGCACTCTACCAGCTTTTGGAAAATGAGTCAGTAGTTGGAACAAGAAACTCTACCAGGTTGCAAGGCAAAGATAGCGATACAGAAGACAGACAGACATCCTTTGTAAAGGATCCCAGCAATAATCTGCTCACAAGTCCACAGGACATCAAAAGCAGATGGAAGGGGTAATTTCAGTAGCTTCTGAATGAAAAAAAAAAACACAGAAGCCTTACTGCCCCAAACACAGCCTATAATGAAAGAAAAGAAGTCCACTCAAGAAGAAGTAAGAACAGCACTAAGGAAAATAAAGTCAGGGAAAGTAGCAGGCTCAAATGAGGTCACGGAAAATATGATCAAAATGTTGGGTGAGATAGGGGTGAAATGGCTTCTGAGGGGACTCATAGCAGTATGACAAGAAAGTCATATCTCAGATGACTGGAGAATAAGCATTCTAGGACCAGTGTACAAGAACAAAAGGGCCATTACTGGGGGCAGTAGAGAGGTATTAAATGTCCATCATACTGCGTGAAAGTTCCATAGAACAGTAGAAAGAAAGATGGGAGATGGGAAGTTCAGATTCAAATCAGGATGTAGCACAACTGACTTGATGTTTACAGTGAGACAAATAGTTGACAAAAAGCTACAAATGAGGAAAGACACCAAATGGGCATTCCTATACTTGGAAAAAGTATATGACAGGGTACCCAGAAACTGATATGGACAATCCTGTGATAGTTTGAAGTCCCAGAAACACTGGTAGAATTAGTGCAGGATATCTACAAGTACCCGGTGACCCAAATATGAACAGTGCTCAGACTCACAGAGGGCTTCCCAGTGGGAGTGGTTGTGCATCTGGGTTGATCTCTGAACCCACTGCTGTTCAAAATGGTAATGGACTACATTAGCAAATGGGTCAGAGGGAACAGGTCAACAAAGCTGCTGTATGCAGATAATGTGCTATTACAGGCAGACTCTGAACAAGAATGTCGGCAAATGATTGGGGGATGGAATGCAAAAGCGAAGGCAACAAAATGAAACTCAGTACAGATAAGACATTTGTAATGGCAGCAAATTGGGGAAATCAGAAGAAGCCAATAATTGAGATAGAAGGGAAAACAGTGGAACAGGTTAACAGCTTCAGATATCTAAGGGGAGTGGTTGAGGGGAAGGGAAGCCTGAATAAGGAGGTCAAAGCTATAATCAGAGGGGCTGCAGCCAGCTGGCACAGAGTGTCAGAGGTAGTTTATGACAGAAGAATGCCAAAGAAGCTCAAAAGTAAGGAGTACAAGTACAGTGATGTGACCAGTTCTACTGTATGTCACAGAAACCTGACCAATAAAGGCAGAGCACTTGAGAAGCTACAGGTGATGGAAATGAAGTGCCTGAGATGGGAGGTAGAATGGATACTGTGGGACAGACAAACTAAGGACGTCACAGCAGAAGCTGAAGTAGCTCCAATTGCACTGAAGGTCAAAGAAAATTGATTACAGTGGTTCAGGCACGTGTGCAAAAAAGTCATAGACAATCTGGTGAAGATGATTTGGGACAGACAAGAAGAAGGCAAGAGGAAACAAAGGTGTCCAGCAAAGAAATGGATGGTCTGTGTGAGAGAAGACCTGTGAATGGCAGGCATGACTATTGAAGAAGGTAGGAAAGTGGCATTGAACAAGAGAGATGGCAAAAGTTACCAATACACCCCAACCTTGTGTAGAAAATTAGGAAAAGCGGGTTGACTATGATGATGATAGCATGGGTCCACTGTAAGTCATCTTGTTCTACTCAATGTGGAGAAGATGCTGCCATTTTCAACACCAGTCATTCTCACAAAAATGTTGGCTATCAACCACTATTTGCATTCATCTCATAAAAATGTTGACTACAAAACCTCTAGTTAACAGTGAGCAAATCTCAGGCTACAGTGTTCATGAAATAAAGTGACACAATTAGCAGCACTCAGTATTAAAACTGAAGAGGGGCTTGTGTTAAATTGTAACAACAATAAAACATCTCAGCTTACACAGAGACTAACCCAAAGATTTACCATTTCCTGGTTATGATCTACTATTTTAGGACTTATCCAATAGCTGAGACTAATATAATTATTCCAAGCACACACTAGGTGTACAAATGAAGTATTCGACCACAAAGCAAAAATAAATATTCCACAGAAAAAGGTCAATACTTCAACCATAGGCAAATAAATCTCAGTATCAGTCCATCCAGTTTAAAATGAAGTAAAACAAACTTTAATCTTCCATAGAGCTCAGTTGAACAAGGTTAGCGCTTTCATGGTTGTATCACACCACTTCATCAGACCATAAATGCATTTGGTTGTGGTTCCATATAAATATACTCAATAATTAAATGCAATGAATCTATAACAATTATCCTATTTAGAATTAAAGCCATACACAACCTTACTAAAATTCCTAATACATCTTTAAAATAAAAAAATTAAAAATTGAGTTCTATCTTGAAGCAAGATAAATAGCTATATAAAAAGTAAAAACTATGAACATAGAACATATATGTACATCACTTTATTTTAATTTTTTACTCATATAGAAAAAATTGAGCCTATTTAAAGAGAGCCCTATTCTTTAGAATGGGCTTCATTGGTATCCTTTCATTGAGGCCTTTGCCTCTATCAGCCCTTAGTCTGACTATCCATCTAGTTTCTGAGGTTTCTGTTTTATTTATCAAATCACCCCCTCTTTCATTTGATAAAACCTGTTCCATAATTTGAAACTTAAAAAATGGGTTTGTCCACTTTGAGCTACATGTTTTGTGAGGGCATTTGTCAACATGCCCTTCCTTATATGTAGCAAATGCTCTCGGATATGAAATCTAAGTTCCCTGTTTGTTTTTCCCCACATAGAATGATGAGCATATTTGACAGACTGCTAAATATATAACATCTTTACTATTACAGTTAGGTTTCACTTTAAATATATATGTATGCTGTGTGTCTGAATGCACAAAATTATTATTCTGTTCAATAAATTGACATTGGTTACAATTGGCACATGGTAATGTCCCTATCAAATTTGTGTTATTCTCTTTTGATTCATGTTTATAACAGAGCAGTCTCTTCATTTTTTTATTTCTAAACATAAATGTTGGTGTTTCACCTATTAGTGGTCTTATTTCTGGATCTTGAGTCAATATCGGTCAATACTTCTTAACTGTATCAGTAACTAAGTTACTGTTGCTAGCATAGTATGTTGGCACCCTTACTATTTGTTTATTAACCTTATCATTTTTACCTTTCTGTTTGACTCTAGTGTAGTAATAGGGTTTCCCAGTGTTATTTCTGTGCAGAGTGCTTTCTGTAATAATATTATTCATCCTTGTTGAGTCATAACCTCTGTCACTTAATCTTTCCTTTAAACTTTTTATTTCCATTTCAAAACTTTCCTGTTCTGCTGTCAATCCTGATGTTCTAAGGGCTTGCCCCTTCACTATGTTGTCAAAAACATGCCGTAATTATTGCCTTTCTTTATTCAATTGCGAAATGTTTTGCAGGCATAATTAATTTTCAAAAAGAATTTTGAAGATAATCTGCATTACATACGTAACAAAACAGTTTTGTTTGTTACTGGCTTTTGCTGTAGGCCATGTTATGTATTTCTTTACACAGTCTAATGTGGCCATATCCAAATCATAACATGAAGTGCAGCAAATCTGACAAATGCATTCATTTTACTGTGCATTAACACAGTCCATCTCTTAGTCACCTTCTGAAATGGTACAAGCCACACACCTTAATCCATCTCTTAGTCACCTTCTGAAATGGTACAAACCACACAATGCCTTAGTCCATCTCTTAGTCACCTTCTGAAATGGTACAAACCACACAATGCCTTAGTCCATCTCTTAGTCACCTTCTGAAATGGTACAAGCCACACACCTTAATCCATCTCTTAGTCACCTTCTGAACTGGTACAAGCCACACACCTTAGTCCATCTCTTAGTCACCTTCTGAAATGGTACAAACCACATAACGCCTTAGTCCATCTCTTAGTCACCTTCTGAAATGGTACAAACCACACAATGCCTTAGTCCATCTCTTAGTCACCTTCTGAAATGGTACAAACCACACAACACCTTAGTCCATCTCTTAGTCACCTTCTGAAATGGTACAAGCCACATACCTTAATCCATCTCTTAGTCACCTTCTGAAATGGCACAAACCACACAACACCTTAGTCCATCTCTTAGTCACCTTCTGAAATGGTACAAGCCACACACCTTAGTCCATCTCTTAGTCACCTTCTGAACTGGTACAAGCCACACAACACCTTAGTCCATCTCTTAGTCACCTTCTGAACTGGTACAAACCACACAACGCCTTAGTCCATCTCTTAGTCACCTTCTGAACTGGTACAAGCCACAGAACGCCTCAGTAGGTTACATCTTAGTCTTTTCTGTACATTTGATTGCTACAATAGGTATGAAAATGCTATCCATCACCACCAAAGTTGTTCCACAAAAATTCAGATATGCAGTGATGTGTACCCCTGTCAAAACAATCAGTCATAATCTCAACTAAAGACAAAGCTAACCTGAGTCCTTTAACAAGTGTCAGAAAAGATAGCATGCAAACAGAATTTTTGCTATATTAACAACTCTAGTATACTAACAAATTCTCCACATGGATTCAGGAACAGGTTTAATATATTAATAGCAGTGGTGGTGGTGCTATGGTAGTGTTGTCGCCTCACAGTAAGACGTTGTCCTGTTCGATTCCCAGCTAAAGTGTCTTCTGTGTGGAGACATGCGTGAATGGGCGTACCTTCGTTGAAGGTTGTGCATCAGGGCTGGCAACTCGGTATGTAAAAATCTACTGCCAATCATTAGCGGACCGGAGTTCCGCTGTTGCGACCCCTAACCGGGAAAAGCCGAAAGATACAACAACAACAACAGCATATTACTTGATTACTAATAGTACATTCATTAACATGAATGATAGCCCAGCTGCTGTTGGAATCTTTCTAGACATAAGTAAAGCATTTGAAACTGTACATCACAGGCTGTTGTCCTAGAAACTAGAACAAGTAAATTTTGATTAGGAAACACTGAAAAAGATGCAAAACTTCTCAACTCACAGAAACTTGTAAATCTTCATAGAGTCCATCCATTCAGATACTTTCACATTGAAATACTGTGATAAGGTCATGGGCAAAATGCCCACAAAAGCAACTGCCCACAGCTGCAGCAGTTTCTACTCAACAGAGGTGAATTTGGCTTTTGTATAGAAGCCAAAAGGTCTAGCACCCTCTGCAACTTCCAAAACCAAAACCAAAATAAATAATTAAATAAAGGCCCTGTATATAAAATGTGCTTCACTGCTACGTAACAGCTTTTGTTTTATTCATTTACTCTCATCCTTGCACAGGTGCAAGGTGTTATGGGACATGATCATGAGTGGTACCGATCAGCTGCAGTGCAAGCCTTCACAGCACCAGTCATGACCCCCTGCACAGGTGCAAGGTGTTATGGGACATGATCAGGAGTGGTACCAATCAGCTGCAGTGCAAGCCTTCACAGCAGCAGTCTGGACCCTCTCCACAGGTGCAAGGTGTTATGGGACATGATCACGGGTTATACGATCAGCTGCAGGGCAAGCCTTCACAGCAGCAGTCATGACCCCCTGCACAGGTGCAAGGTGTTATGGGAACATGATCATGAGTGGTACCTATCAGCTGCAGTGCAATCCTTCACAGCACCAGTCATGACCCCCTGCACAGGTGCAAGGTGTTATGGGACATGATTATGAGTGGTACCGATCAGCTGCAGTGCAAGCCTTCACAGCACCAGTCATGACCCCCTGCACAGGTGCAAGGTCTTATGGGACATGATCATGAGTGGTACCGATCAGCTGCAGTGCAAGCCTTCACAGCACCAGTCATGACCCCTGCACAGGTTCAAGGTGTTATGGGACATGATCATGAGTGGTACCAATCAGCTGCAGTGCAAGCCTTCACAGCACCAGTCATGACCCCTTGCATAGGTGCAAGGTGTTATGGGACATGATCACGGATGGTACGATCCGATGCAGTGCAAGCCTTCACAGCACCAGTCATGACCCCCTTTACAGGTGCAAGGTGTTATGGGACATGATCAGGAGCAGTACCAATCAGCTGCAGTGCGAGCCTTCACAGCAGCAGTCTGGACCCCCTACACAGGTGCAAGGTTTTATGGGAAATGATCACGGGTTGTACGATCAGCTGCAGGGCAAGCCTTCACAGCAGCAGTCTGGACCCCTTCTACAGGTGCAAGGTGTTATGGGACTTGATCTGGACTGTTACCACACTGAAGACAAGTGATGAAGTAAACACTTTAGTAAGAAAAGAACCCTTTTTTGTTTTGTTTTGTTTATTTGGAGTTAAGGTGGGCACCAGATATTTTGCCTTCTATAGAAAAGCTAAAATCATCTTTCTTAAGCAGCAACTATTGTAAGTACATCTGCTCTGGGTTGTGAACATTTTGCTTGTGACCATGCCACAACATTCCTAAAACCTTGCACTGTAGAGTCCTCAAAGGTTTAGTTTTAGGACCTGAACTATTGACACTATTCCTTAATGACCTAGCAACTAAATTGCCCATATTGCATATAACCATTAAAAACCCATTGTGCAGATGATATTCTGTTACTGAACACTGACAAAACACATAAATGATGTGCAATAAAAGTTACAATCTGACTTTTCAAAAATGATGCAGTTGGATATTTTAAAAAGGACTGTTCATCAATGATAGCAAATATTGTGCAGTGCTATCTGCTACCCCATATAAAAACCTCACTTAAAATAACCAACTAATTTAACAGACAAGTTCTGGATATTAACCTGCAGAAATACTTAGACCTAGCACTTGGCCCCCTCCCTTTAATTCAAAAGCCACACAAATAAAACAGTGCAAAAAACTTGTACTCAGTTAAAATCTTACTACAAATTAAATCATCATATTACCTTTGCCCAGTAGTAAGACTAACTACTGCCAAAAATGTACTAGTATATAAGCTCAAATATAACCTCCCCAACCCAAAATTGCACTTTATGCTAACAATGATACTCTGAGACATTAGACAGCGGTCACTAAAATTATTAGGTTTGCCTTCCTTTCTGATTCAAAAACATCACTGCTACTTATTACAAAAACTCAACTGTTTGACTATCTCAGGCAGAAACATCAATGCCAATCGCAGTAAAATCAACAGTCATTCAAACATTTAGAAACAGTAATGAAGACAACTTAAAACCGAACAAATCCTATTATGGCTCTGCAATGGGTGAAAGGTCATTTTACAAAACAGGACCTATTTCGTGGCATAAAATTCCAAATGAAATCTGAAATAGAGCAAACATCATTTCTTTCAAAGCTAAAATGAAAGAATTTCTCATAGAAGAACACATATGCAACTGCTTTATGGACAATGGCTCAAAGTAATGAACTTGAGTTTATGATAGATCAGGTGGATATAAAAGGTCCTACAGCACTTATTAAAAAGTGTAGATCAAGTTCCCTAATGCCCTGGCCAAATTTACCCTAGCAGGATAAATACCACCTTTTTGTCTCCTCTGAAAAGAAGCCACTTGCCTAGTGAAACTAATTCAGTCAACAAAGGATAAATAAATAAAGTTACAAGGCTAGGAGTTCTGTCGTTTCTGCAGCTGAATACATGTATATGTTTTAACTACAGGGGAGAGAATGTTACTAGCACAGTAGAATATTTTGCTATAAATATGTACACACATTTGTCTGCAGTTATACTAACAATCTAGTTGTTTTACATATTTTTCTTGCCTGCTATTAGCTTTTAACTAACACTAGAAACTAGATTTTTAGGGTTCAGCCTTCAGCATAACTGTTGTCTTACAATTCTACTCTTGTTACAAAGTAACTAAACTTGATCAACTGTTTCCTACCTCTTTGCTAGCGTAATTCATTATTTGTGAAGGTGCCTGAATCGGGACTCTGTAACATGTACACAAAAATGTTTTTTGTCCAAGGGTTTACCATATTTACTCTGTATACAATAATGGCCTGTTATATATAAATATCATTGCATAAATTCTGCAGCTTAATTCTGTCATCCTAGTTGTATCTAAAATTGTATAATAGCATATTAGATAACACAATTCAGGAAATAACTGAATCTCCATTTAATTGCTATATTATTGTTAACAACCTGGGTTGTGCCTGGAAAGGGGTGGTTTGATCGGGCCATCTATATGGTAAATAAACAAGAAATAAATACATTAAACTAAAATACCCTGGAGTTACTACTTGCTAAAAGACAAAAGTATTGTATATGCATTAACAAAGAAGCATGTTTTTCTAAAACCAGTACTTTCTTTCAAACTACACTGTACATCTAACATATTGTTTTCATTTTCAGTTACCTCTCACTTTGCTTTTTGTTTTAATTCATCATTTAATGCACTCATATCCACTAACTTAAATTCGGGCAGTTTAATGATTTCAGACTTTTGGCACCTTAATGATTTCCCACTGTTCTTTACTTCCGGCTTTCTTTCCAGTGATATTCAATCACTAATTCGGTGACCTTTAAGACTCATTACTAAAGTCATGTAACACTTGGGAACTGTTGCTGTTTTTTGCTCATCTGTTACAAAGGTGCACTGCTAAACATATCTGCTCTTGCTTTGTCTGATAACCTGTTTACCACATATATAATTTAATGATAACATTTTATGTTTGTTCAGAATTCATACAAAATATTTATTATAAAATTACATGTGTGAATGGGCGTCCCTTCGTTCAAGGTTATGCGTCAGGGCTGGCAACTCGGCACGTAAAAATCAACTGCCAATCATTAGCAGACCGGAGTTCCGCTGTTGCGACCCCTAACCGGGAAAAGCCAAAAGATACAACAACAACAACAGCATATTACTTGGTTACTAATAGTACATTCATTAACATGAATGATAGCCCAGCTGCTGTTGGAATCTTTCTAGACATAAGTAAAACATTTGAAACTGTACATCACAGGCTGTTGTCCTAGAAACTAGAACAACTAAATTTTGATTAGGAAACACTGAAAAAGATGCAAAACTTCTCAACTCACAGAAACTTGTAAATCTTCATAGAGTCCATCCATTCAGATACTTTCACATTGGAATACTGTGATAAGGTCATGGGCAAAATGCCCACAAAAGCAACTGCCCACAGCTGCAGCAGTTTCTACTCAACAGAGGTGAATTTGACTTTTGTATAGAAGCCAAAAGGTCTAGCACCCTCTGCAACTTCCAAAACCAAAACCAAAATAAATAATTAAATAAAGGCCCCGTATATAAAATGTGCTTCACTGCTACTTAACAGCTTTTGTTTTATTCATTTACTCTCATCCTTGCACAGGTCAAGGTGTTATGGGACATGATCATGAGTGGTACCGATCAGCTGCAGTGCAAGCCTTCACAGCACCAGTCATGACCCCCTGCACAGGTGCAAGGTGTTATGGGACATGATCAGGAGCGGTACCAATCAGCTGCAGTGCAAGCCTTCACGGCAGCAGTCTGGACCCTCTCCACAGGTGCAAGGTGTTATGGGACATGATCACGGGTTATACGATCAGCTGCAGGGCAAGCCTTCACAGCAGCAGTCATGACCCCCTGCACAGGTGCAAGGTGTTATGGGAACATGATTATGAGTGGTACCAATCAGCTGCAGTGCAATCCTTCACAGCACCAGTCATGACCCCCTGCACAGGTGCAAGGTCTTATGGGACATGATCATGAGTGGTACCGATCAGCTGCAGTGCAAGCCTTCACAGCACCAGTCATGACCCCTGCACAGGTGCAAGGTGTTATGGGACATGATCATGAGTGGTACCAATCAGCTGCAGTGCAAGCCTTCACAGCACCAGTCATGACCCCTTGCATAGGTGCAAGGTGTTATGGGACATGATCACGGATGGTACGATCCGATGCAGTGCAAGCCTTCACAGCACCAGTCATGACCCCCTTTACAGGTGCAAGGTGTTATGGGACATGATCAGGAGCGGTGCCAATCAGCTGCAGTGCGAGCCTTCACAGCAGCAGTCTGGACCCCCTACACAGGTGCAAGGTTTTATGGGAAATGATCACGGGTTGTACGATCAGCTGCAGGGCAAGCCTTTACAGCAGCAGTCTGGACCCCTTCTACAGGTGCAAGGTGTTATGGGACTTGATCTGAACTGTTACCACACTGAAGACAAGTGATGAAGTAAACACTTTAGTAAGAAAAGAACCCTTTTTTGTTTTGTTTTGTTTATTTGGAGTTAAGGTGGGCACTAGATATTTTGCCTTCTATAGAAAAGCTAAAATCATCTTTCTTAAGCAGCAACTATTGTAAGTACATCTGCTCTGGGTTGTGAACATTTTGCTTGTGACCATGCCACAACATTCCTGAAACCTTGCACTGTAGAGTCCTCAAAGGTTTAGTTTTAGGACCTGAACTATTGACACTATTCCTTAATGACCTAGCAACTAAATTGCCCATATTGCATATAACCATTAAAAACCCATTGTGCAGATGATATTCTGTTACTGAACACTGACAAAACACATAAATGATGTGCAATAAAAGTTACAATATGACTTTTCAAAAATGATGCAGTTGGATATTTTAAAAAGGACTGTTCATCAATGATAGCAAATATTGTGCAGTGCTATCTGCTACCCCATATAAAAACCTCACTTAAAATAACCAACTAATTTAACAGACAAGTTCTGGATATTAACCTGCAGAAATACTTAGACCTAGCACTTGGCCCCCTCCCTTTAATTCAAAAGCCACACAAATAAAGCAGTGCAAAAAACTTGTACTCAGTTAAAATCTTACTACAAATTAAATCATCATATTACCTTTGCCCAGTAGTAAGACTAGCTACTGCCAAAAATGTACTAGTATATAAGCTCAAATATAACCTCCCCAACCCAAAATTGCACTTTATGCTAACAATGATACTCTGAGACATTAGACAGCGGTCACTAAAATTATTAGGTTTGCCTTCCTATCTGATTCAAAAACATCACTGCTACTTATTACAAAAACTCAACTGTTTGACTATCTCAGGCAGAAACATCACTGCCAATCGCAGTAAAATCAACAGTCATTCAAACATTTAGAAACAGTAATGAAGACAACTTAAAACCGAACAAATCCTATTATGGCTCTGCAATGGGTGAAAGGTCATTTTACAAAACAGGACCTATTTCGTGGCATAAAATTCCAAATGAAATCTGAAATAGAGCAAACATCATTTCTTTCAAAGCTAAAATGAAAGAATTTCTCATAGAAGAACACATATGCAACTGCTTTATGGACAATGGCTCGAAGTAATGAACTTGAGTTTATGATAGATCAGGTGGATATAAAAGGTCCTACAGCACTTATTAAAAAGTGTAGATCAAGTTCCCTAATGCCCTGGCCAAATTTACCCTAGCAGGATAAATACCACCTTTGGGTCTCCTCTGAAAAGAAGCCACTTGCCTAGTGAAACTAATTCAGTCAACAAAGGATAAATAAATAAAGTTACAAGGCTAGGAGTTCTGTCGTTTCTGCAGCTGAATACATGTATATGTTTTAACTACAGGGGAGAGAATGTTACTAGCACAGTAGAATATTTTGCTATAAATATGTACACACATTTGTCTGCAGTTATACTAACAATCTAGTTGTTTTACATATTTTTCTTGCCTGCTATTAGCTTTTAACTAACACTAGAAACTAGATTTTTAGGGTTCAGCCTTCAGCATAACTGTTGTCTTACAATTCTACTCTTGTTACAAAGTAACTAAACTTGATCAACTGTTTCCTACCTCTTTGCTAGCGTAATTCATTATTTGTGAAGGTGCCTGAATCGGGACTCTGTAACATGTACACAAAAATGTTTTTTGTCCAAGGGTTTACCATATTTACTCTGTATACAATAATGGCCTGTTATATATAAATATCATTGCATAAATTCTGCAGCTTAATTCTGTCATCCTAGTTGTATCTAAAATTGTATAATAGCATATTAGATAACACAATTCAGGAAATAACTGAATCTCCATTTAATTGCTATATTATTGTTAACAACCTGGGTTGTGCCTGGAAAGGGGTGGTTTGATCGGGCCATCTATATGGTAAATAAACAAGAAATAAATACATTAAACTAAAATACCCTGGAGTTACTACTTGCTAAAAGACAAAAGTATTGTATATGCATTAACAAAGAAGCATGTTTTTCTAAAACCAGTACTTTCTTTCAAACTACACTGTACATCTAACATATTGTTTTCATTTTCAGTTACCTCTCACTTTGCTTTTTGTTTTAATTCATCATTTAATGCACTCATATCCATTAACTTAAATTCGGGCAGTTTAATGATTTCAGACTTTTGGCACCTTAATGATTTCCCACTGTTCTTTACTTCCGGCTTTCTTTCCAGTGATATTCAATCACTAATTCGGTGACCTTTAAGACTCATTACTAAAGTCATGTAACACTTGGGAACTGTTGCTGTTTTTTGCTCATCTGTTACAAAGGTGCACTGCTAAACATATCTGCTCTTGCTTTGTCTGATAACCTGTTTACCACATATATAATTTAATGATAACATTTTATGTTTGTTCAGAATTCATACAAAATATTTATTATAAAATTACATGTGTGAATGGGCGTCCCTTCGTTCAAGGTTATGCGTCAGGGCTGGCAACTCGGCACGTAAAAATCAACTGCCAATCATTAGCGGACCAGAGTTCCGCTGTGGCGACCTCTAACCGGGAAAAGCCGAAAGACTTAACAACAACAGCAACAACTATTGTTTTGTTCAATGTACTTGTCATAATTATCACTTTTTGGTTAAACACATCTAACATTTTCTTCTGATAGCTATATATACTATGAAACTAATCTTCCTGTTTTCCAAGCATGTTCTAAAATCTGCAAAAAATACTAGAGCATAGCATAGTGAAAAATAGAAATAAACAGTATTAAATTAAATTTGAGTCATCATTTCTTGAAGAAGATTCCATATGACATTTATATACACTGTGTATATGCTTTCATTACATTTTGCAATGTTTGCATGCATTAAATGATTGAAGTCACTTGTAACATTTAAGCTACACTAAAAATATGGTTCCATTTTCCTTTGGCAAATGGCAAAACTGTGAGCATCAGAAAATCAAAAATATAATGACTGAAACACAAAAGGGTGAAAAAGTTAACTCTGAGGGTGTTCACAGGATGGAAGAGCAAGCCCCCCTGTGCCCTCAATGTGGAGGGCAAACCCCTCACACCCCCAAAATTATATATATATATATATATATATATATATATATATATATATATATATATATATATATATGTACATATACCAAATCTATGGTTGCAACAACTCAAAGAAGGGAAAACTCTTCCAAAAACAAGGGAACCTCTGCCAGCACTCACATGGACATTGCTATGGCAATGATTTCTTATTGAAACCAGAAATCAACGTGGCGTTCCTCAATGTGTTATGCTTCTGGCAATGAACACTTACGGAATTTCACCTCTGCAGAAGAACCTAGAAATATTTAGGAAAGTGCATATAGCATGTGAGGTTTACTGCAGCTATATACACATTTTATTTATTGAAGTAAGAAACCTGTGAGTGTTGGAAAGGGAAGCAGTGGTGAAGGCCAGTAAAACACATTTTTGTATGGATGATCACACCTTCACCCAGAACAGCTTTAACCTCTTTCTGTAGTAAATATTGAATGCTGTAGGCTGCCCCATACCTCTCAACTGTCCCCAATTTTCAGGGATGTCCCTGATTTTGACTCAGATTTTAACTCTGTCCCTCTTAATCCCTCCTAAAACTAGTGATTTTTTTGGAGGAAAGGTGGTGAACTACACTTAATGAATAATGACAATAATTAAGAGTTATAAACTTCTTTTACCTCAGAAAATGTGTATTAATTCATATGCTCTGATTCAGTCAATGTTTCAAGTTAATAGCACTAATATTATAAAAGTGTCCCTGATTGTCCCTGACTTTTTCTTGACTTGTCCCTGACTCTTGAAATTTGCCCCCAATAGGTTGAGAGGTCTGGGCTGCCCTGAGAATAGGCAGGGTTTTACTTGGCTCTTAATGACATGAAGTGAGATGATAAGGATGAGTGGCTCAGATATATATATATATATATATATATATATATATATATATATATATATATATATATATATATCTTCTTCTTCTTCTTTCAGCTTTTCCCGGTTAGGGGTCGCCACAGCGGATCACTGTCCGCTCATGATTGGCAGTGGAGTTTTACAGTGTTGAGTTGCAAGCCCGGCACCCAACCTTCCACAGAAGGCACACACACACACACACACACACACACACACACACACACACACACACACACACACACACACACACACATACCTAGGGCCAATTTAGTGTGTCCAATCCACCTACTGCATGTCTTTGGGATGTGGGAGGAAACCGGAGTGCCCGGCGGAAACCCATGCGACCACAGGGAGGACATGCAGACTCTGCATAAAGTAGATCCATATATATATATATATATATATATATATATATATATATATATATATGGATCTACTTTAATCCAGCAAATTTATGTTTCATCGAAACGTAAATTCGCTACCTCACTTTCGCAAAAGTGCATTTTTTTCAAAAATGCACTTTTGTGTAAAAGAAAAATAAAACCTAAACCAAAAAAAAAATAAACACACTAAACACTATTATGCGGGAGGGGGGAGCTCCCCTGCACACCCCGCAACCCCCTTCTTTAATATTCTCACTCCAAGATTGCACTACAGTGGGGAAAAGGGAATATTCCCTTATCCCTAATGTACCACGATCTCAGCAATAGTTTGCTTAGTTGTACAGCAACACTAAATGTTGATGTACAACTAAAGTTACATGCAAACTGCATGTTTTTATTTCTTTTCTTTCCTGTTTTTTTTTTTTTTATTTTTATTTCTTTTTACATGAAACTGCATTTTCGAAAAAATGCACTTTCGCAAATGTGAAGTCACAAATTTACATTTCGATGAAACGTAAATCTGCTGGATCAAATGGGATCTATATATATATATATATAGATATATATAGATATATATATATATATATATATATATATATATATATATATATATATATATATATATATATATATGTCTATATATATATATATATATATATATGGATTCCTATTACAAGAACGAAAGTTCACTACTTTGAACTTGTAATAGGAAGCCTCACTTCTGCGAAACTTTTGAGTAAGTGCACTTCACAAAAACACCGCAGCACAGTGGAGGACATAAAAAACAAGCTATGTCCTCCACTATGGTGCAATAGTCATGGACCTTAGGCTAAGGGCGCGGGTTAGGGTAAGGGGATAGTTAGTAAAGCTATCCCCTTACCCTAACCCATGCCCTAACCCTAAGGTTTGTGACTATCGCACCATAGTGGAGGACATTGCTATGTCCTTCACTGTGCTACAGTCGTCACAGACCTTAGGGTTAGGTCACGGGTCATGGTAAGGGGATAGCCCTACAGGCTATCCCCTTACTATGACCCGTGCCCTAACCCTAAGCTCCGTGAGTACTGCATGGAAGTTCAGTACAACATCCGTTCATTGTACTGAACTTTTCGTAAGTGCATTTTCGATTAAGTGCACTTTCGCTGCAGTGAGCATTACATGCACTATTTTGAATTAGTGAACATTCGCTCTAGTGTATGGAACCCATATTTATATAAATATATATATATATATATATATATATATATATATATATATATATATATACATATTTACATATGCATATAACATACATATAACAAACAACAATCAGTAGTACAGCCATCTTCTTGTGCAATACCTACATCAAGCTGCTTTAAACGTGCAATCACTAGTGCCCAAACATTCCGTACAATATACTGGTGCTATTCAGTATATTCTGTATACTCTGTGCAATAATTGCATTTCCATAAGTGAAATATTTGATGAAGGCTGCTACCAGGGTTATAGAGGTATCTCAGACCATGTCAGTCTTGCTTAGTAAATGTATATGTTACTGTACTGTTATATGTCCGTGTTCTTTTCTGTAGCTGCATGTGATATATGCACTTGGAACCAAAGCAATGCAATTTCATTTAATTTGCACTATATGTATGTCTGAATGACAATAAAGTTTACTTTGACATATCAGACTTGTCAGACTAATGAGACTCTAGTTCCCAGAGTCGGTTGATGGTCCACACTTGTGAGCTGTTGCAGTCCTCCATTCACCTGTTTTAAGGCTGTAGTTGACGCATGCCTCAAGTTGTCCTACTAGGTCAATTTTAGGCTATTTAGGAAGTAATTGGGAATATTATCTGGAGTGGACCCACTGAAGCAGTGTATATGGTCTAAGCGAGCTCCACTAGGACCTGCTCCCTGTTGATAGTTGAGGGATATGCTAGTAGGGATTTTACATGGGGTGGGGGTGGGGGGGTCTACAGGGGTATAGCTAGATTTATCAGCCATTAGATTCACTGTGTCATTGTCATTGCCATTTGCCACAAGTTATGCGCAGTGCCAAGTGTTACCTTAAAGATAAGACTGTTGAGTGTTACCTTTAAAGTTCCTGACAGAGCTGAAGAATGCCCTGTGATTGTCCTTAGTCTGGGAGGCTATCCTGACCTTGTAATTGTCTTTGTTGGACATTTTAGACCTTTTTATTTATTTACATTAGTTTACCAGGATACTCCACTGGACCGTTATGAGCCCATTTGCAGTGCAGGCCTGGGGAAAAAAGCTTCACAAATAACAAGGAACATATACAAGGAGAGAATACATATGAAATAAGTACATTACAATAGTATATACAGTAAAGTTAAATTAACATATGGAATGAGTACATTACAATAGTATATACAGTAAAGTTAAATTAACATATGGAATGAGTACATTACAATAGTATATACAGTAAAGTTAAATTAACATATGGAATGAGTACATTACAATAGTATATACAGTAAAGTTAAATTAACATATGGAATGAGTAGATTACAACAGTATGTACAGAAAAGGTAACATATTTAAACAATTCAAGCGCTGTCGCCTCACAGTAAGACACTGTCCGGTTTGACTCTCAGCTAGAGCGTCTTCTGCGTGGCGACATGCGTGAATGGGCGTACCTTCGTTGAAGGTTGTGCATTGGGGCTGGCAATTCAGCATGTAAAAATCAACTGCCAATCATTAGCAAACTGGAGTTCCGCTGTGGCGACCCCTAACCAGGAAAAAGCTGAAAGACACAACAACTAAATACTAGCAAATTGACAAATGTCAGCATCAGCAAAGGTAAAGAGATTATCTTTATATACATATTTTTAACAGTAGAAATAGTGAGGCTAACACCTGCCATTAATACATGGTACATTTTTAACATCAGTGTTGACGTTAAGTAGTGGCAACTAGGTTTTGAGAGAAGGAAACAAGGTGCAGGTTCAATTCCAGGTGGAAGATAAGTAGTTTCCTAGGGTGGTTTTGAACACATTAGGATTTGGAGTGATTCTAATAGTTCATGGTAAGGCATTCCATGCTTTGGCTACCAAACAGGAATATAGAAGCTGGCCAGCTGGCAAGTTTGGTTTTTGTACCAGTAAAAGATGCTGATTCTCAGATCTGAGAAGCCTTTTTGGATGGTAGAAAGTGAATATGGTACTAAGAGCTGGACAGTCTGATGGTTTAAAGATTATTTTGTGTGCCATCATTAGTTGTAGGTAGGAAAGGTAGTGAGGTAGCTCAAGACAGTTGAGGGTGTAAAGTGCTGGGTACAGTGTTTGGTGTAAGTTGTGAATTTGGCAGTTTTGTTATAACAAGTGAGCTTTTAGGGAGGATTGGAGATTAGTAACTAGTGGTGCACCATATACGAGAGATGGTAATAGGTAAGTGGAAGCTAGAACTAGTTTTGTGAAGGAGCTCAGGAATTGTTTATGCCTATAGAGCAAACCTAGCTTTTGGTGAGTTTTGCTGATACTATGATGTATGTGTAAGTCAAATTTCAGGTGTTCTTCTATAATTACTCTTAATAGTTTTGTGTGGGTAACAACTTCGATTGCTGTGTTATTCTGAGAAAGTATAGTGAATTTGGCTTTGTTTAAGAGGGGGTTGTCCTCTTTGGGGTGAAGAGCATGAGTCTGGTCTTGTTTGGGTTGAGTGATAGATAATCATTATACATCCAGATCTCAGCAGAGGTAAAAGCCACTTGGGTTATTAGTTGTAGCTCAGAAATGGAGTGAACATATAATAGTCAAGTTGTCTGCATATCGAATAAGTGGTCCTTGACCTAGTGATGAATAAAAAATCCAATCTAAAATGGAGCCACAGTTGTTTCTGTTTGGTCTAGTTGGAGAAGTGATAAGCTGGGTAAAATTAAACAGATTGATGTTTGAGGATGGAATGTTGGGGCAGAGGTCTAGCCAGTTGACATTTACATTGCCTAAGATAATGGTTTCATTGTTGATAGTGTTGGATACCCAGGCTAGGATTTCCTCCAGTAACACTGCTCTTAGTTTCTTGTTTACTTGAATCAGATAGCTCTTGTTTCTATGAGAGTTGTTCTTTCTGATTTTGGCCATGACTTTTTTCTTTTGTTATATACTCTGTTAAGGTAAGGATTCCATCGGAGGGGTTCACTTTTGGTGTTAGATCTGGGCTTACTTCTGGTAGGTACATTAGTTTCAATGCAGTCATTTACATGTTTGTACAGGGTTTCTGTAAATACTTCTGCATGAGTAGCTGTGTTCTCGGAATTTAGGGGGCCATGAATTGTGACAAACTGTCATTTAATAGGGTGTAGTTTGCTTTAGAGTAATTCATAACTGGTACTGGTTTAGTTGGGTTTTCTGGGTTGATTTTGATTTCGTGGAAGACAGCTTTGTGGTCCAATCTCACCAGTGAGGACATGACATGGAGCAGGCAATACTCTCTCAAGTTGATGAGTACTAGGTCCATTATGCCTGATCCTCTGGTTTGCACTATCTAGTCCAGGGTGTTTGTGTTGATAAACTCCAGGAAATATTGTGCATGTGAGTTAGAGGCTATGTACATTTCCCATGTACAGATGGGTCATTAAAGTCTCCCATTAATGGGGTATTTGGTTAGATGGTAAGCAACTCTAGAAGATGTAAGTAAGAGTTGAGAGTTATGTGGGTCATAGAGGTTGACCTGTAGCTGTCGTGAATGTGGATGAGCTCCAGGTCATCATCACGTTTAACCAACCTGGAGTTGTATTTGTTGCTAACTTAGATCAAGACACCTCCGCCTTTAGCCCCTGCCTGTGTTGCTGTTAGTCTAAATGTGTGGAAGGTACTGTAGCCTTGCACTCCTGGAGTACTTTCTGCAGCTTTAAACAAGTCACATTAATAGCACTGTTGTCTACATTCTGAGAAGACCTTATAGGGTGTGGAGTTTTTATTTAGACTCCTAACGTTGACCAGTGACACCTCAAGGTTGCTTTGATGTTTTTATTTTGCTATGTTGATAGCTTTGGCATTTTGGCATTGCCTAAAAAAAAGGCTCTAAGGGGTTGGATGAAGTTTTAGCCAATATCTGAAAGCCCAGGTGGGATAGGTGCAGACCATCCTTGGTAAAGCAATCGTTTCTGTTAACCATATTATCTTATGCTGATAGATATTGGATTCCTCTGAAGTGACACCAGAAAATAAGTATATTATTAAAATCCAGCAGTTTCTGTTCATACTGTGGAATTATCCTTTGTGAAGGCACACTGCTGCTCACTGCAACGTATATACATCTGACACATATTTAGAGAGATTCATAATGTCTCTTTTCCTATAGTCCGGTGAGGTACATCTCAGGTCATTTACACCCACATGAACTATGAATCATATTGGTACCTGTGGTGCAGTGACTTGAATGCGTAGATTATTTCTGGAGCTAGGATCCACAACTAACCATTATCTTGTCCAGTCTGGTGAAAGGGTCATTGTGTATCTTACAATAGAATCTCCTATGACAAGCATACTAGGCAAAGTGACTTTGCCTTATGGACTTTACTCTTGGGGATCATTGGGTGTACACTTATGTGTATTGTTGGGTGCTGCTTTTCGTGTGTGCTCTTAACAACTTTGTTTGTAAACCAGATTTTTGCCTCCAAGGAAGTTATGTATGTATATGACTACTATACTGTGTTAGTTTCTTTAATGATCAAAAGGTTGTCTGAGTATGTGAGACAATTGTTACATTGCCTCATGATGCCTATGTCTCCCAATCTGCCACAGAGGCATGAGGAAATTGCAAATCAATGTTGTGAGGACCTGTATTAGGAATAGATTATTATGGTTTAGGGACTTGGTTTTACAGAAATCACCTGAGTGGTGTCTATGGTTAAGGCTAGATGTTAGATAGTGCTATGATCTGATATTGGTGCTATTTGGCATGCTACCCTAAGCTGAGCTCCATGCAAAAACCTTCTGTGATACAGAGTAAAGTCCTAAGTACAAGCTTTATAGGTTTGATACTATACAGTGTACTGATTACTGCTACTGTGCAGTGAACAGCTCCACACAAATATGCTTAATTTTCAGCTTCCCAACTCAAGGAGAGCAGATAAACACCTTCTGCCACAAGATGGATCATCCTGGAATGTCGTAGAGTAAAAGCACAGCAAAAGTAGCTATCAAGTGCAGATTAACACTAAACAACTAAGTCCCTAAAAAGCCCTCTGTCTGATGACACAATCGCATTTTAAGCCCGCTGCGTATTTCTCAACTTGGACAGTCCAGTCTACCTTACTTCTGCCAGTAGAACGGCAGTCCCAGTCTTCTTAATGCAAAAACACACATTAGTTAACCAAAAGTGAAAAAGTACCAACTAACTAGAAGTAATTTTCACTGTAAAACCTCATGTGCATTTCCAACTTGGACAGATTAGGCTACCTTTCTGCTACTACTAGAATTGCAGTCCCAGTCTTCTTAATATAAAAGCACACTTTACTTAACCAAAAGTGAAAAGGTATCAAAAACAAACCAAACAACTTGCTACAGTAAGTAATTCTCACTTAAGCCTACCTGTGATTATTCCAGATTGGAGAAAGCAGACTACCTTTCTACTGGCACTAGAATTGCAGTCCCAGTCTTCTTAATGTAAGAACACTCTAGTTATCCATTAGTGAAAAGGTACCAGAAACAAATATAACAACTAGTTGCAAGTAATTACAAGGCAATTTAAAGGCAGGCAAGTGAGTAATGAGAAGAACACACATGCACATGCACACGTTAAGGCAATTTCAAAGTAAACGAACAGTCAAATGGGAGAGGTTTCAGAGTTTTTTCTGTCAATAACCAATGAGATGAACAGAGGAGATAAGACTGGGAGGAGCTTCTAGGGCCAGGTATACTGGAGATGAGACTGGGAGGAGCTTCCAAGGCCAGATATACAGTGGGGGCAGGCAGTTCAAAAGCCTTCAATTTTAAAATCACAACAGAAAAAAGGTGGGTTGGAAACAAATTCAGAAGGGAGTTAGTAAAATTGCAATAAAATGAGTGCCCACTCAGAATACCTAGGCCCAGCACAGAAGCCAATTGAAAAGCTCTGAAGACTATAAAAATTCCTTAAATTAATAGCTTTAATGTCAGATAAAGAGCAAGCACAGCACATAAAACTGATTTAAAGATAAGTGCAGTATTTTAAATGTAGTTTAAATGTACTTTCTGGATGCAAAATGTAGTCTAAATTCTTTGTTTTTAAGCTTCCAAGCTTCCAGAAGTCCCAAAACTAAGACGGTTGACTGCTTGTGTAATGTAAAATACAGTGGGGGGGGGGGGGCTGGATTAATTACCACACACTCTAGTTACAACTCACAAAAATGGCCAAAGCTGACTTTTTGCTGCTTTAAATTTGAAAAGTGACTACCACACAGAATTAAATGAGCAGTGATTATAATCCACACCAAAAACACAAAATGCAAGAATGTTTTTAAATACTTTTTCCCCTTTTATAACATTAATGTTTTATTCTATTTTAGTTATAGCTTTCAAATATTTGGCATAAAAGTGTCATGTGATTTCAAAAGTGTTTAAAAAGTAGTGTGTTTCTTCCTTTCTATTATCTGAAGAAGACTTTCCCGGTCAACAAATGTTAAATAAAAAATAAAAATAAATAAAAAAGTCTAATAGTTATAGATGAAAGTGCTTATGTACTTGTTTTAAAAACATGGTGTGGTTTGCAGTGGTCACTGAACATTCATGTTTTTTGTTCTTTTCCTGGTTCGTGTTTCTTTTGATTACATATTCATAGAGATTCATAGGATCAGAGGATCATAGGACTATAGGATCATAGGAAGTTACTAGGCTAATGGCCAAAGGCCCCTTCCAAACATAGCCAAATTTTACCCTTGTTACCATGATCAGCACATATTGCCCCTGTCTAAGAGGGACACAGGTGGAACAACCGGGATGAATTTACAGTTACCTATCCAATTGTACAGACTGTGTTTGAAGAGATCCAATGAGGTGCTCTGTTTGATGTGAAGTGGGAGTCTATTCCAAAGGTATGGTAACCTATGGGAGACAAATCTGTCTCTCCAGCAGGTTTTATTAATGTCACATACCAGGTTAAGGTCTTTAGAGCGAGTAACCCATGTGCCATTTGACTTGTGGATGTGCAGCATTTCCAATAAAGTAGGGTCATAGATAACCTTACATGTAAGGCAGAGATTGTCTCTGAGTAGGCTGTATGAAAGAGAATAAAGTGAAGTGATTTCAGCTGATCCACATAGGGTAGCTGCTGAAGACCTTGAATTTTCTTTCTGAGCCTTTGAGGTCTCTCCAATTGCTGCAGGTACTTTGAAAGGTACATGTCAAAAGGGGCATTGTACTGAATTATTGGCCTAATGAGTGAAAAAGACAGGGAGGTGATAACTTCACTTTTTCTCAAGGCAATGCCCTTATGTAAGATGTGAGCCATGTAGACTGCCCTTCTCACCACTCTGGAGACATAATAATGAAAGGTAAGGTTGCTGTCAACCTGAGTGCCCAGATCTCTCACCACTGAGTGTATACTTAGGGTATTGTCACTGATGTGGTAATTTTCAGGAACATTGCTCTTGCTGAAATGGATGATAATATTTTTTTTTTCCATTGAGTTTAAGGCCATGACTTTGGCACCAATCGTTTGTTTATGTAAGACCTTCTTGAAGGATGTTGACATTGTTTGGAGATTCTATGACCACACCCAGTTTGCAGTCATTAGCAAACTTTGTCAGCCACAGTCCCTTGGTTTAAGCTTGTACTTCAGAGAAATAGATTCCAAACTGTAGAGGTCCCAGGACTGATCCCCATGAAATACCACTGGTAACAGGTCTGCTGTTGAAGGTGGATTCCTCTACTTTGACTATATGTGTTCTATCAGAGATCCATTTCACAACCCACCTTATGATATAAGGGTTGATGTCTAGCTGAGAGAGTTTGTCAATGATGCCTGAGTGAGAGATAGTATCAAATGCCTTGGCCAGGTCTAGGTAGGCTGTATACACAGATTTCCCCTTGTGCACAGCCCTTGTGACCGCCTTGACGTAGTCCACTAGGTTTAACAAGCATGATCTCCCTTTGACAAATCCAAACTGGGTAGGATCTAGTGTTTGGAGATTACCTATATCTTTGTTGATAAGGTCCATGATGATTCTCTCCATGGCTTGCAGATAATGCTAGTCAGACTAATAGGTCTGTAGTTCCAGGGGTCAGCAGAAGCACCATCTTTGTGCAGGGGGATAACGGTGGCTGTTTTCCATTCAGCTGGGATGAAGCCAGTGCTTAGACTGTGATTGAAAAGAGTGGCCAATGGTGATGCTAATTCTTGTTTGAGCCCATGTAGGATGCAGCTTGGGGTATCTGGTCCCATTGATGCTGTGTTTTGTCCTAAGTGAGGGTGTTTATGACCTGCTCTTTAGCGATACAAGGTAAGGGACAGTTGCCTGGGATGTTATGAAGTATGTGTGGTGGGGATAGGGGAGTGAAGTTTTCACCAAACCTGTTGGCTAGCAGATTAGCTATGTCCACAGGCTCAGTGTATGTGTTACCATCAACTGACAGTTCATCGCACATCTGATACCTTACCTTTTAGGTTATGGATGTAACTAAAAAAAGACTTATGGTTGTCCTTGGTTGAGGAAGCTAACTTGGATTCGTAGTTTGCCTTGGAGGACATCACAAAGTCTTATTTGCTTATTTAAGCTGAGGAGGGAGTGTCTCCATTTTAGAGCCCACTCTTCTTACTCTTGGACAGCAGTTTCTTCCTTTTATTGTAAAGTTTGTTAATGGTGGTTGTCCACCAGGCAGGTTTGCTTTTCCTTGAAGAGCTTGTTTTGGTCCTAATAGGTACTGCCGAGTCAATGCAGTTATACAGGTGCTTGTATAGGGCACTGGTATAGAGATCAGCATAGCTACCAGTTCTGTCTGAGGGGAGAGGTACAATGAAGCTATTTATACCATCCTGTAAGAAGTTATAATCTGCTTTGGAGAAGTGTTTTAGTCTAGTTGATGCTAGGGGAGGGTCAGGTGTGATAGTTACTTCAAATAAGACTGATTTGTGGTCAGATCTTACCAGGGATGAACTTACAGTGGGGGAGATACAGTGATCTCCCATATTTGTAATCACCAGGTCCAGGATGTTGCCACCCTGGTGGGGGTGTGATCCAGCTGGTCCAGGGCATTGGAATTGACAAAGCAAAGGACAGTTTGGGCAGGTGAGTTTGAGCCAGTCAATGCTAGGGTGGTTAAAGTCCCCCAAAACTATGGTGTTAGGATGTATCTTGATAGACTCAAGTTGATCCAAATAGGCAGAGTGAGTGTCCTGATTCATGGAGGGGGTTCTGTAGCTGGCAATGACTTGAATGGGTGTTCTGCCAACAGTTAATTGCACCTAAAGTATCTCTATGGTGTCATACTGTTTGACTAATCTGGAGGTGTATTAATCTTTGATGAATATTGATACACCACCTCCTTTAGTTTTCTTGCCTTCAGTTTGTGGTCTGAATGTATGGAAGAAGGTGTAACCCAGTATGGCTGATGTGCTCTTCACAGCCTTGAACCAGGTCTCTGTGACTGCAGAAATGTCTGTGTCCTCCAGGATGAGAATTGATTCCAGTGAGTGCAGTTTCTTGTTTAGCAACATGACCTTGAGGTTGTTTTTGGTTTGTATTTTTATGTCAGGAGTTTTGTCTTTCTGATGCTGCTTAAAAAAGACACTATGGGTATTGCAAAAGCCTTAGCCAGAAGCCAAAATCCCAGAAGTGACAGATGAAGACCATCTCTGGCAAAGCATCAAGGTCTGTTGATCATGTTATCCCAGACTGACAGATACTGGATCACTTTAGAAGGACACCAAAAACTAAGCCAATTATTGAAGTCAATCATTTTCTGTTTGTATTGTGGTATCATTCTAGGTGAAGGTAAAATGTTGTTTAAGGCTGAGGACATACCTGCCTGAGACACATAGTCTGAGAACTTAGTCATGTCTCTCTTCATATAGTCCAGAGAGGTATGTCTCAAGTCCTTCACACCAACATGGACTATGATAGAGCCATAACAGTACACATTGTTGAGAGTTTTGAGTGCATGTGTGATATGGTAGATCTTGGCACCTGACAGACAGCTGACCATGATCTTCTCCTATCCAGTCTGGTGAGAGGGACATTTGTGTGTCTCACAACGGACTCTCCTATGACTAATATGTTAGGTTTAGTGTTTAGCCCTATGGACTTGACAGGTGAAACACTGGTACATGAGCTATTGTGTGTATTCATAATGTTTTTTTTTTTCATATAGTCCAGTGAGATATATCTCAGGTTGTTTACACCTGCATGGACTATGACAGAATCATATTGGTACCTGTGGTACAGTGACCTGAATGTGTGGGTTATATCTGGAGCTAGGATCCATAAAACTCATATCAATTTATAGTTGTAGTCTCAGATTCAGAAGAGAGAGGATAGTAAAATGCAATAAATGAGGGCCCACTCAGAACACCTAGGCCCAATACAGAAACCACTCAAAAAGCACTGCAGACTATAAAATGCTTTAACTTCAGATAAATAGCAAAAACAACACAAAAATTGATGTAAATGGTAAGACGTGTGCAGTATTTTAAATGCAGTTTAAATGTACTTCATTAGATGCAAAATGTAGTGTAAATGCCTTTTTTTCAAGATTCCAAGATGTACAATGATATACAATTGGTGAAATTAGCCACTCCTTTTGAGTGGCAGGAAATCTTCCCCTTAATTTTAAAATTCAACTGAAAAAGGAAATGGAATCAATATATTTATACTGAAAACATCTCCCATATTTTAAGGCTCCACTGACAAAACCTGTACTCCTGTAATTGTATCCAAAGCTCTAAAAAATGTATTATATGTTTAGCCTTCTTAAAAAAAACAATACTGGGGAATTGCCTGTTATTTCTAATAAATCTGCATTCCCCAAAGTACTTTCAATTGTTTATTAACTTGTTCGTAATTTGATGTGAATTTTCGAAAAAGCTAGTACAAAACATTTTATTTGGGTCTTTTCTAGAAAATCTGATCTAACAAAATTACCTGAAATATGTCCCTCCTTTTAACTAAGGCTTCCTCCTGTATTATATTCACCATATCTTGCAGGTATCATGTCTCTGTAAGGATACTTCCTTCCGTTTCTGAAATTTCTCATTTAACTCTTTCTCACTTGTGCTCATCTTAGCAGCCCTTACAAATTAACCTATCATATTTCTCTTTGTATGTCGGAGATGTACTCTTGAAATGTAAATATGTATTCAAAAAGGTATATTTCCTATAAATTCTGAGGCTTTGCCTATTGCTTGATGGTTCCTTAAAAAAATCAATGCTCAGGTAATTTAATTTTGAGAGATTTATTAATTTTTTTTTATTTATTTTATTTTATTTTACATTTGTTGACCAGGCTAGTCTAGCTGGATGCATGTCCATTTTCAGCAGAGGCCCGGGGAGAAAAGCTCCATGTTGAGTACAACAAGCCATTAACAAATGATATACAAAATAACAATATAGAATAAAAAACACCAAAATTAAGTACAATCATGAAAAAGTATACAGAAGAATACAGCAAAATAGAGTCAAGGAAGAAGTATAAAATAGTTGTATACAAAAACAGAGCATACATTTTTTTTTTTTTTTAGTATAAGGCATGGCCAGAGCAATAAACATAGATGAACTATTGATATCTATGTGAAGTCTTCAGTAAAACGTTACATCCTGAGCAGAGTTAGAAGAGAAGACTATTTAAAGCAGGAGGTTGTAGGTTGGAGGAAGCAGCAGTTAGTCAGGGATAGAACAGGAGCATAACCAGTGAGTCATGAGATGAAGCTTAAGCTTCTTTTTGAAAAGAGTATGAGAACAGAGAGTTGTAAGTTCAGAGGGAAGAGCATTCCAAAGTCTACCAATGGAATTGCAGAAGAGGGAGTCTCCTGCCAAATTGTTGGATCTGCAGGTGTTAATCAGAAGTTTGTTAGAAGAGCGTAGGTTTTTTGGATTTTGGTAGAGGGTAAGGAGGCTGGAAAGAATAGGAGTATTGGAGGATTGGTGTAGGGTTTTATGGGCAATTGTAAGCTGAGAAAAGTGGAGATGGTGTAGAAACTCTAACCAATCAAGTTGTTTTAGATTTAGACAGTGATGAGTTCGAAAAGGAGAGGCAGCAGCAAATCTGGCAATATTATTATAGGATACAGTCAGCTTGTTAATGTTGGCTTTAGAAAGGTTTGTATAAATGGGTGAGGCATAGAGTAATGTAGAGATGAGATGTGTTCTGGCTATAGCAGTCCTGGCTGTTGGAGTAAGAAAGGGTTTGATTCTGTAGAGGGATCCAAGTTTCTTGTTGATTGTTTTTATTGTACTGTTAATATGTGTGTCAAAATTGAGGTTGTTGTCTATAGTTATTCCTAGGAGTTTGGTTGTGAGGTCTGGACAGATAACAGTACCATCATTAGATGTAAGTGTAAAATGGATGGGGGTGGACTTATGGGTTGGGGAGAAGAGTAGAAGTTTAGTTTTCTTTTGATTTAGAAGGAGGCAATGTTTTGTAAACCATTGTTCAACAGTATTAAATGCATTCTGGGTGATGTTTTGCAGGTCGATTTGAGAAGTAGCTGAGCAGATAATAGTGAAGTCATCTGCATACTGAATGCAGGCAGTATGTGGAATTGCTGACTGAAGATCATTAATATAGATAGAAAATAGGAGAGGGCCTAATATGGAGCCCTGAGGGACACCCAGGGAGATAGGTAAGAGATTAGAAAGATTATTGTGCCAAAGTACTGCTTGTTTTCTGTGATCGAGGTAAGATTTGAACCAGTTGATGGCTAATGGATCTAGCGAAAGTGATTTCATAATATGCAAGAGCAGCTGATGATGAACCATGTCTATACCTGGTATAAAAAATACTTGTGTCTGAAAAAAATCTGAACATACAAAACAGCATTCTTCCAGTGACTCAAGATTAAATTTGCATAAGTGAGAGCCATGTGTGTCCCCAATGTCACACTTTTCAAGCTTATGCAAATTCAGTTCATAAAAACAAGAAGTTATTGTTCTAAACTACTTCCAGTAATGTACCCAGAGGAATTAATCTTCCTGTTAGGCAGATCACTTTTGTTAGTTAAAGAATGCATGTTTGCAGAGACTATATCTGCTATTATAATAAATATATATATATGTATGCATATCTATCAAAATTCTGCAAATTAAGTTTGGCACATCTTACCCTATTCAAAGAATTCCAAGATTCTTGGATACAAGAGGATACTCAAGTTAAAATGGTTTTAAAACTGTATCCAAATACATGCCTTTTGTCTCAGTATTACATGCTTTAGCCAAAATAACAGGAAGACAATATTATTTACGAATATGTTTGTGCTATTTCAGAATGTCAAATGAAATAGCTTAGACTGTTTCACATTTAAAAAAAAACATATTTTAGACCTGTGCCCACTTCTCCCATTTATAATAATATTAATAAAACATCTATGATGTGTTATATGCCACATTCACTATATTTATGTTCACTTCAGTACTGGTTCCAGAACCATTTAACAAAGCAAACATTTATTTAACTTAATGTGACTGTTTCATTAAAACAGAAAAATTTCCTTCATCACATTTTATAAATATAACAGTTATCTGTGTTAACTCTGTTAGCCATTTTCCTTTGTTTAGCTGTGAATTTATAAAATGGCTTACTCACCTTTTTTGTCAACAACTGAAAAATATCTTTCCTAAATAAATGTATAAATATTTGTAAAGCAAGTAAGAAATGGGGATTAAAGTTAGATTTCATCTTTAAACTACCCCATCACCATGGTTCAAATAATTTAAATCCTTACAAATGTACACTAGATAGAGTTTTTGTACAATCTTAGGTCAGTTAATGTATGCCCAATAGGGGCTCTACTAACTGGAACAAAGTTAAGATCATACCGTAAAATGCCCCATGATGTTACTGCAATTGGAAATTAGAATAATTTCCTGCATCCACATCTGAGCTGGGATTTACCACAAAAGTCTCATGGTCCATAGAGATGCCATTGATCCTCTTCTCCAACTACCTATCCTTCTGATAAAGCTCCTGGATCTGCCATAGGGCTGGTTGGCACTCCTCACTGGTCAAGACTGGATGTTCAATCACAAGTGAAAATATGCGAGGGTGGTCTTTTCTCTGTGTCCTCCTCCTGATTTTTCTGCATAATCCCCTCAGAGCTCCTTAGGACTGACCACACCTTCTCCTGTAAAAATGACTTTTGGCTGAGGAAATAATTTCAGGCCTAGGCTCAGAAGTTACCTTTACAGGAATTATCGTTTTGAGTTTATTTATTTCTTTGTTTTTGGATTTTGGTAAAAAAAATGGTATAAGGCATACTTATCAGTAATCCTTATCATCTTATTCCAAATTCTTAAGTTTCCTCTATTTAATAGATAGTTCTGTCTTGCGTATTCTGCTGAGCACTGATTTGTGTTCTCCTGTAGGCATGCTGACATTTCAATCCTGAGTGATTTCCTCATTGATAGACATAATGTTCTGATCCAACTCAAGGATCTGTTCATTCCTGGACCACAGTAGGACCCCTACAAGTTGTAAACCAGTTTTGTTAAACAAACCTGTGAGTTCCAAAAAAAAAGGGGGTCTATATCAAATACTCAGAGGCATTCCAGCAAATGCTTCTTCATCGACACGTACACAGCGAACGCACAAAACTGCGAATGCTGACATCAGCCATTTCTTTCTCTTGGAAAGAAATCACTTGGCCATCCCTGTAAGTTTGCCATTTTCCCCACTGTAGTGTGATCTTAGAGTTGGTATATTTAGTTAGGGGGCTATGGGGGGCAAAGCCCCCAGTTTGTTATGCATGTAATGATATGTTTATGTTTTGAGGGAAGCGATTTCTTTCCAAGGGAAAGAAATCGCTGAAGTCAGTGTTCACGGTTTTGTGCGTTTGCTGTGTGTGTGTCGATGAAGAAGCGTTTACTGTAACGCCTCTTCACTGATATGATATAGACCCCAAAAAGGCTACTATCTCTAGTGGCATTGTTGGGAAACATCTTCAGCCTCAGCCCTTTCAGAACTTTTTTGTGCATTAAGCATTCATTAAAAAGAGGATTGTAATTATGGTATATGTAAAGGAGTTTCTTTGTTTGGTGATTACTTTTGTGCCTTTCTCTGGACTGCTTGGCTAGGTTACACAAGGCTAAAAGTGAAGCTTGATTCTCACTTGTGGGTATTTGTTATCATTTTTGCCATGTTTCATCTCTTAGAGTGAGAAGAGTCAGCTCAGTGGATAGCCATTCAGTTTGGTGGGTTTATAAAGCCTGGGCATATGTGGGAAAAATTAATCTTACTGTTAGAGCAGAAAGTTGGTTAGGCTTATAGCTGTTTTATGTGTATTTATATCAGCTAAGGAAAGTACAGGGTTCCAGGTGCAGCTATGAAAAAGCTTTTGAGTTTGCTAATATTACTGCTAGATTATTTTCCAAGGGCTTTTAATACTAATTGTCGTTTTACATGATGGCTGTCAAATGTAAACATGATTGAGCAGTCGTTGCTTAAGGATGGTGGGAGAATGTTTATGATGACGATAGAGTTTGGTATGTTTGTAATAACAAGGCTGAGTGTGGAGTGTTTGGAGAACTTGAGGTTAGGTCTTCTTGGTTCTTTTATGAGTTGAAGAATACCCAGGTCCTCTAGGAGATTACTCATGTTAGATGAAATTGGGCCAAGATAGTTAAGGTTGAAACCATCTAGAATGATTATATTATTATTTTTGGGACAGTTATTCAGGATTTTAATGTTTGATGTGAGGTTTGGCACTACTTTTGTAAATTTTTCCTATGTTATCCTTAATTTTACACAGTTCATTTGTTTTCCGGTGCTACAAAGCTGCTTTTTGAAATATTAATGTCCTTGATTTGTAAGGGTATTAACAAAATAGTCCTGTTTCTTCCTCTGAGGATGTGTTTTTTGAGGTGGTAAGCGAAATGGCCTTATTACAGCAACTGCATTACAGATATTAATTTATATATTTATTAAGAAACCACTTTCAATCTCAGTGCATTTACTGCTGTGTTACATATAGTTCATCCCACAGTAATTTAATTGGATTTTTACTGAACCTTGAATACATCTTTTTTGCTCTCTGTTTTTTCAAAAGGTTCACTGGAAACATCTCTAAAGTGTAAACACAGCGGGTTCATCCAACAGGCAGTCTGAGTCCACTCAATCCACCCACCATTTATTTAGGACAAACTGTGCACCACCTCTGCCCTTGTAATTTAAGTAAGTGTTAGGGCATCCAGTCTTCTTTATATATTTTAGCCTGCATAGTGACTAGTCTAAATACAAGTTCTTCAGTATCCTAGTTTTCAAGCAATAGCCTTATACTCTGTAAACCCTCTTCAACTGACATCCTGCTGGTCAGGTTTTACTCTCTGCTTCTTAACAGACACTGACATTTGCTCATACTGCTCTTACTCAAACTATTTATTTCTCTAATATTGTCTTCACATTGTCTAGACTTGCTATTCCCATTATTTATATCCTCCTGTCTTTCTTTTGTAGAACTGTATGCCTTCAAGGAAGTTACCCTTGGTTTCCCCTCCTCTTTTTTTATTTCTTCTTGCACAAGACAGTTATTACACCAGTTTCAGCTCTGAGCTAGTATTTGTACACAGTCAACATGGACTCAGTGTACTCAACTGTCTGTTTAGTATGTCTTTATGTTTTTATTGACATGTCCCCAAAAGCAAATAAATATGTATGTACCAGTGAAGTCTGCAGTTTGAACACCAGTCTGTGGGCTATATTTTTATGTAAATTATAAATATTATGGTACCCTAAAATAAAGAATGTTGTCCACTATAATAGCTCCATTTTTTTAGACCACAGCAGTCTAATTGTTACTTTCTTCTTTAATTGTGCTCACATTACTTTTTTAGCAGTACACTGTCTCCCTTCCTTAAGTTTATTTCTCTACTTGTGTAACCACTCTCAGTTCTACGACAGTATTTTTTTCAGAGCTGCACTAATGCATTCTGGCTTACTTTTTCCATTGTTGAGGTGATCTGTGGGGGTTGGGGTAGTATTTGGACTTTGTGTTTTAAAGTCCATAGAAACCTCCTTATATTACACAGTTTTCAAACAGTCAAGTACAATTTTTTACTCTTATCACAATAAGTCAGGCCAAGGTGATGTTGGTCTAACTCTCTTACTAAAACTGTGTTCTAGAGCAACAAAATTAATACTTTCATCTACAAGCCCAGATCCCTTTTAAACTGCATTGTTCCTTTTACCTATCTCTCTTAGCAGATTTGTGGCTGTTTAAGTGCAGTAACTGATTGATTTTTCTGTGTCTCTTTGCCATGTTTTCAACCTGCTTCATTTGCTCTTGCTAACATGTGGGCTCACTTCACTCCTCTACCATACCCCACCCCCAATTCCCACCCACCCCTTCTTACTCTATACTTGTACTTCCATAGCACCATCCATATATTCCTCAAACCAAAACCATCTGTTTCCTCCAGAAGAAAAACAATCAATAGAATCATTCTAATAGTAACACCCACTCTAGTTTACCACCAAAGATTCTGTCTCAAACTGTCTAAATCCTTGCCCCCTTTAACTATCAAATTGCAGTGCTACAACTAACGCAGTACCCTCCTAACATTTTCTAATCCTAATTTACAACAAAGATAAAAAACAAGTTAAATAAGTTGCTCCTAACTCAGATTATTTTACTATTCCTCCTCACTCTACTAGACTTCATGACCAGTCATCAAATCCACCTCCTTCAAATACTTCGGACTTCAACCAGTCCTCACAAAGAATATCAACATCTACCCAGTGTGTATTTCTCCATAACACCCTATCTTTACAAACAAACCATATCTGATTTATTTATCTATAAACATCTCAAAAGTAAATATCCAAATTCATGACCAAATATCAAACCAAGACCAAAGTATGACTGACCACAATCTTCCCTCTATAAAATATCAATTCAAAAAATTAGCAGAGATATTCATCCCAACACAGGTTCCACTATTCATAAAACCATGACTTCTAACCCAAAAAATAAACAAGTCACCTAATGCATCTCAGCAAAAAACAGATCCGAAACTCACCTTACTAAATATGAGTTTAAGAAGTATGTGGAATAAAATCCATGACATGCATACCTTCCTTTCCACATATACTCCTGATGTAGTCATAGCTACTGAAACCTGGTTAAAAAAAAGAAATAAAAGATAATGAGATCAACCCCCCCTCAAGATACAATGTACTCAGGCATGACAGACAAAACATGTGTGCAGGTGATGTAGCAATCATCTATAAGAATTCCCTATCACTTACAACTACAGGAAATTCCAACATTTAACAATGCAGAACTTCTAATAACACTCCTAAGAATCAAGAATAGGAATATTATATGTTTAACAGCAATTTATATACCACCAGAGAATAACATTGTTACTGCCAAAAACATCCTGTATTGGATATCACAACACATTAACCATGAAACTATTATGCTAGGAGACGTAAATATAGACTGGCAACTTATAAATTCTATTACCCCATCCCGAATCCATAAACTTGCACAACTTCAGACAATTAATAACCACACCTACTAGAATCAATACATTTTCAGGGGAAACACTCAACATTAGACTGGATACTTACAAACATCAGACAAACTGACAAAAGCAGGCTGCCTCTCAGATAGCATAAGTGACTACATACCAACATATGTGAAATGAGTGATCTAGTTTAGAAAGTCTAACACGGGTTATATCACAGCATGATGGAACAATAAGTCACCAAAGTAAGGAGAAACAGGAGGAGCAGGAGAAATCTGAAGAAGAAATATGGACATGGGAAAGAAAAAGAGAATTAATATGATGCAATATTTATGCAAAGGTGATAGCAAAACTAATCAATACAAAAAGAGCAACACCAAAGATACTTGAGGAGAAAAACAGGCAAAGGCATCTGGACATGAAACATTTTACAGTACAAAAAAATAGGAAAACACAGAGGAAAAGTAGAAAAGAGGATTAGCAATGGAGACATTAAAGAAATAATAACTAAGGTCATAGATTACCTGCAAAGTGGAGGATTTAGTGTACACAAATTAACTCAGATAACATCACAGCAGGATAGAGCAATGGACTCACAAATTAAAGAGAAACTAGTGGATTGGGAAGCATCTGATCAGTTGCCATATGAAGAGGCCTTGTAGCCTTCCATAAGAAACAACTACAAACATTCAGTTGGAGTTGGATAGCAAGGGAAGGAATAGGAAACTGTGCAAACTCTGACACTGTCAATGTTGTGGAGTGATAGGCCAGTGAGTTCCCATATGAAAGAGTAACGGATGACACAGGATGAAGCTAAAGAGAACATGGCACAGGAAAATGCTCTGGAAATGTCGATAGAATGCTCGCAGGAAACAGAGAACAAAGAATGTGCCCTCAGTTTATAAGAAGATGATCTAAGAGAAGAGTTGCTTGATTTAATAGAGATGGACAGACATATTAAGATCAATGAAAGAAATAGACTACAGAAGGTCAATAAAACCCCCAAAGATAGAAGTTTGCTAAAACAAATGAACACAGTAATTATGACTGTCCATGTGATATAACAGAATTAAGCAGGATATATTATTGTGCGGCAAAACTAATAACAGATAAAATCTTACCACAAGAACAATGGGTAGTAAGGGAAAGGAAGGAGAGAAATAAAATGCTATCATGGAAGTATCAAATAGTGAAAGCTATGAAGCAATTAAGACAAGAAGTGTCCATGTTAGAAGAGTATAGAAGAGGAAACAGATCAACAAAAATATGCAGAAACATAGACATGATAAAAGCAACATGCAGTGTTATAACAAATCAGGAACTATTATGCACTGTCACAAATAATAAACTAAAGATATCAGCACTGGCAGAAAAACTTAGAAGATATGTAGATAAATACAGAGAAAAAGTACAAAGTAAGCAATTTATTGATGACCCAAAAAAGTTTATAGAGAATTGAGAAATAAACCAAAAGAAATTGAAACACCACCAAAAAAAGAAGAAATAGATATAGTTTGGAGAAATTCTACCTTTTACAGACCCAAACTCTGGACCTCACTCAGTTTGCACTCGTAAAATTTAGATCATGCCTCCTAAACCTGATTGACTTTTTTGAAGCAGTCACCAGAGCCGTAGATGAGGGTAAGATGGTGCACACAACCTATCTTGACCTCGCCAAGGCTTTCGACACCATCCCCCACTCCGGTATTATAGATAAACTCACTGGACTAAGCATAAATCCATATGTCACAAGATGGGTGGCCAACTGGCTCACTGACAGAACCCACACAGTGAAAGTAGCCGACTCCAAATCCGACTTCAGACCAGTAACAAGCAGAGTACCACAGGGTTCAGTCCTGGGTTCTCTCCTGTTCAGTATCTACTTCTCTGATGTCCAAGATAATACATCTGGTCTCTGTCTAATGAAATTCACAGATGACTGCAAACTAGGAGCCATGATAGATTTGCCTAAGGATGTGGACATTCTACAAAGACGCCTCACTGAGACTGATGTTTGGTGTCAAAGTCATGGCCTAAACTTCAATGCCAAGATGTGCATTGTCATCCCCTTTGGAAAAAATACCATATCATGAACTACTACATAGGTGGTAGCCTACTAACACCAAAAGTGTAATAAGAGACCTTGGGACACAGGTGGACAGTAGGCTCTCCTTTGAAATTCACATTGCCACAGTAGTCAGGAAATCCTTTTACATGGCACGCCTCATCACAAAGAGGTTCTCCTCCAGAAAAAGAGATGTCATTGTTCTTCTCTACTCATCCCTCATCAGACCCATTATAAAGTACAATGCTCCATTGGCATGTACCTCACAATACATCTGCAACAACTAGAAAGGCCACAGAAGTACCTCACTAGGAGGATTACCAGCCTCAAACAGATGCCATACACAGACCATCCCAAAAAAACCTCCAGCTCTACTCTATTGCATATCGCCTACTCAGAGACAACCTCTGCCTAACATAGAAAGCCAAGACTAACCCAAATGTGATGGACATGCTACACTTAAAGAAATCCCAATCTCTCCGAGCCACATACTCCAGGAATCTAAACCTTGTCTCCACAATAAACAGAACATGCTAGAGGGATAGATTCCTGTCCCAGAGACTTCCCATGCTCTGGAACAGGCTACCCATTCATGGCAAGCAGAGCTCCTCATCAGACCTCTTTAAGAGAAATCTTGACAATTGGATGGGAAACAGGAAATTCACCCCAGGGATCACTGCTGCAGTGCTGCTCGACAGGGGCACAGGAAAATAATTTTCTTGGGTGGTGAAAAACCAGGGAACCACATTTGGATAGGCTTAGTACATACCTATGAACCTAAGAGCCTAAATATCTATGAAGGTCCTGTGGAACATAACAACGATGCTAAACCAAAGCCAACTTCATGCTACTCAAGCTAGAAGTGGCAAACTTCATGACACCCATGCAGACGGGATCTGAAAGTTCGACTACTGAATCCTACACTAAGGCACTGTACGAGCACATCCACACGTGCATGAATCGTGCCATCCCAAATAGAACCAAGATGCTCTCCACCAACAAAAGGAAGCCAATCTGGTGGTCCCCTGCCATAAAAATACTATACAACAGAAGGAAGAAACTGTTGCAGAAAAGCCGAAAATCCCAGGATGCAAAAAAACTCCCTTACCAGCCTCAGTAAGAAGCTGAGATCCCTGATAAAATCCTCCAAAGCTAGTTACAAAAATAAAATTGCCAAAGATTCCAAAGACAACCACAAGGCATTCTATAGTTATGTCAAGAATCTAAATGGCAATGCTCAGATCTGCTCTGAGCTACAACAGTATGGCATTAAATATACTGATCCGAAGGATAGTGCCAATATCCTGGCAGATCTATTTAGTGCAAACTTCACCCCCCTCTCACCCCCTAATGGGACCATCTCAATACCAAAAGATTGCCAAATTCTGGTAATTATGGCCACACAGGTAGAAACTGCACTCTCCAAAGTTAAGAATACAGCATCCATTGGACCAGATGACATCCCAGGCTGTGTACTACATGACCTACAAAATAAACTGCCACCTCACCTAAGTGTCATGTTTAATCATAGCCTCACCTCAGGCTTCATGCCCATTGAGTGGCGCACAGCTACAGTTATCCCACTCCACAAGGGGGGATCCACCTTGGATCCCAGGAACTACTGTCCCATCAGTCTGGCAAGCCTGATCTGCAAGGGCATGGAATGCATTATCATGGAATTTATAAACAAAGACATTGGCAACCAACATTCGACCCCACCTAGTTTCGGTTTGTGAAGGGACAATCTTTTCTCCTGAACCTAATTTACTTCTTCAAATCAGTCTCCAGAGCTGTGGACAAGGGTAAGGCGGTCCACACAGCCTATCTGGACATCACCAAGGCCTTCGACACCATCCCCCACTCTGGAATCATAGATAAACTTACTAAGCTGGGCATAAATCCCTACGTCACTTGATGGGTTGCCAACCGGCTTACTGACAGAACCCAGACTGTAAAAGTATCCAACCTCAAATCCAGCTCCAGACAAGTGACAAGTGGAGTACCTCAGGGTTTAGTCCTGGAACTGCTCTTGTTTGGCATCTACTTTTCTTAAGTACAGGCCAACACTAAGGGACTCTGGCTAACACAGTTCGCAGATGACTGCAAACTGGGAGCCATTATTGAATCCCCAAATGATGTGGATATTCTACAAAAGGGCCGTACAGAAACAGATGCTTGGTGCCAGAGCCATGGGCTCAAGCTTAATGCCAAGAAATGTATAGTTATCCCCTTTGGGAAAAATCATATACCCATGAATTACCACATAGGTGGCAGTACATTAAACACCGAGAGTGTGATGAGAGACTTAGGGACACAGGTGGACAGTGGTCCTACCTTTGATAACCACATCACCACAGCAGTCAGGGAATCCGTCTACACACCTCATCACTAAGGGCTTTTCATCCAGAAAAAACGAGGTCATTGTCCCACTGTACTCATCCCTCATCAGCCCATTATAGAGTACAACGCCCCATTTGATATTTACCTCACAAGACATCTGCAACAGCTGTGAAGGCCACAGAAATACGCACCAAAAGAATCACAGGCCTAAAGCAGATGCCCTATGCTGACCATCTAAAAAAACTCCCACTATACTCTGTGGCATATCGTCTACTCAGAGGCAATCTCTGCTTAACATACAAGGTGATGGCAAACCCTGAGCTGTTGGACATGCTCCACTTAAAGAAATCCCAATCCCTCAGAGCCGCACACTCCAGGGATCTAAACCTTGTCATCATAATGAACAAAGCATGCTGGAGGGATAGATTCCTGACCCAAAGACTCCCCATACTCTGGAATAGACTGCCCACACATGTCAAGCAGAGTGTCTCCTTGACCCTCATCAAAAGGAACATTGACGATTGGATGGGAGATAAGAAATTCAACCTGGGGATCATGTCAGTCACTCTGCTAGACAGGGGTCTAGGGAAGTAAATATTGTGGGAAGAAATATCCAGGGAATTGTTATGGCTAGGCTTGTATAGGCCCTAGGGCTGATAGCCTAGTACCAACCTATGAACCCATGAATGGATAGAAAAAGTAAAAGAAAGAATAAGAAGCTGAAATGTACAGGATATTAAATGGGATGAAGTAGCAGCCAGAGAGATTGAAACAAAGGAAGAAAAGCTCCTAACTGGAAAACCCCGGGCCCAGATGCAGTACCTTGCTTCTGGCTAAAAGTATTAACATCTTTGCATGAAGATTTAGCCATGATTAAGAATTATTTATATGTGCACCCAGAACAGTCACCAGTCTGGTTAACAACAGGAAAAACAATGTTCCTCCTTAAGAGTAAACCTGAAAGTTATCCTAAAAATTACAGACCAAAACTTGCCTTCCAGTGACATATAAACTACACACTGGAATCGATGCTGACACAGTTTATAGTCATTTAGAAGAAAACTCAATCATGGCAATAGAACAAAAGGGTAATAAAAGAAAGTCATATGGACCAAAGTTCATTTGTTATTAATTAAAGTCATAATGGAGAACTGTAAAAAGGGGAAGAATCTAAGCATGGCATGGATAGACTACAAAACAAATTGACAGTATCCCACATTCATGGTTAAAAAAGTGCTTAAAAATACATAAGATACACCCTACACTGATTTATTACATTACAGTGACCATGAAACAGTGGCAAACCACTTCGCAATTAAGCCATGATAAGGGACAAATTATTATCCCAGGGATAAAAATTCAAAGGGGGTATTCCAGGGTGACTCTTTCTCACCGCTGCTCTTTTGCCTTGCCCTTAACCCATTAAGCTCTTGCTCAAGTTCTTTTATATCACATTCCTCCCCAAACTGATGTTCTTGGTACTTTAGTTTTCCTACTTTAAAGGTTGCTTTAAAGGTCTACTTAACAGGTTAGGTCATGGCTACAATCTGGTTCCCAGAAAACGACAGTGTAAAGACTTCTCATCTTCTTTTTGTAGATGATTTAAAACTCTATACTTCATCAAACGAGGAACTGAAAGCAAAAATGCAAGTGGTCAGAACTTTTTCAGATGATATAAGAATGTCATTTGTCTAAGTACAAAAGCAACCTTTAAAGCAGGAAAGCTGCAGCACCAAGAAAACATCAGTTTGGGAGAGGAATGTGATATAAAAGAACTTGAACAAGAAGGAGTGTATAAATATTTGGGAACTGATGACAGGTCAACAATAAAATGATAAATGTGAATAAAACTTAGTAAGGATTATTTTAGAAGACTTAAATTAATATTGAAAACAGCTTTGACATCTAGGAATAAAGTTCAAGCTATAAACCAATTTGCTCTTCCTGTCCTAACATACAGTTTTGGAGTGATTGAATGGCCCCAAAAGGTGCTGGATAGGTTGGTCAGGAGAACAAGAAGGGTGGTTCATGCTCATCAAATGATTTATAAAAATTAGTGCGTACCAAGATTATATATTCACCATTCTGAAGGAGGTATGGGCCTCCTCAAAGCTGATTACATGTATAGAGCGCTAATCATTGGACTGCATACATATTTGCTGACCTCACAAGATCCAAATGAAGTGAAAGTTTTAAAACGTGAAAAGAGTAAGTCTAAAATGGCTTCTCTGATTAGTTAAGCAGAAACATATCCGCATCAAGCAGGAATGGAAATCAAACCAGAAGTAGAAAAAAATCAGGCAGCAACTGAATGTGCCAAAAAATAAATAAATAAATAAATAAAAAAGAACATAAGGTGAAAAATCAGATGACAAGGCAAGAAATGCGGGAAATGCATAAATATAGTTGCAAGTATAGAAAACTCCTGGCACAGCCTCTTTTTGATCAGGATCAAATGCCGGAATGGTTAAGGAGCGGTGAATTTAAACCAAAAGACAAAAGGTTAATATTGGTGTCCCAAGACAGTGGACTACGTACATGTTGGCTTACAAAGTCCACTGAACATCTGGGAGAAACAGACAAATGTAGGTTTTGTAAAACAAAATGGAAACAGTTGCACATCTTGTTGCAGATTGTGATATACTAATGGAAGAAGGACTGTATTCTGAAAGGCATAATAATGTGGCAGGATTGTTACATTAGGGATTGTGCAAACATAATGTTGAAGTAGCTGAAAAACACTGTTAACATGAGTCATAAAGCATTATAGAAAATTATGACGTTAATATCACATGGGATCACCCGTTACCAACAGTTCAAAAAATAGATGCGAAAAAAACAGATATGGTAGTCCATGAAAAGAAAACAAAAGTAGCATTGATCATTGAAATTGGTATACCCACTGACTACAGTGTCTTATGTACAGAGAAATACAAAGTCATCAAATGCCAGGATTTGCAGGCAGAAATGAGGGCAATGTGGAAGAAGCATACCCAGAGAGTTCCAATAGTAGTAGAAGCAATGGATCTTATAAAAAGGAATTTACAGTCGTACTTAGATATTTCACAGATATGTGTAAATCCATACAAATTGCAGAAGGAGTCATTACTGGGCACATTGTGGGTGCTGCGAAGAGCACTTCTGGCTAACATCAAAGATTGAAACAATACTAATTTCATGAACTTTAATCATACCTTGACTTTGGAAGGGGGTCTATTCCTGCCATGATATTAGAAACCCAAAAGACTTGGATAAATCAAAAAGAGAGGGATTAATAGTATTTTAGGCTAATAAAACTCACCATAACCTAGACAAACATATTATCTATAATCAGGTAAGAAATACAACCAATTTCAGCAAAGATATTTTCAATGAAACAGTAAAACAATACTCTAATGAACTTAGAACAATGCACCTAGATTCTGCTGAACCCTACAGACCTTAAATAATCTAGCACCAATGCATAATAAGAGAGTAAAGTCTAACCCTTCACCATGACTGAAAAAACAAAATCAAGATAAAAGGGATAAATCCTGGAAAAATCAGTAAATAAATAGAACCCAAAATACCTTCCAGCTATTTACACATCTTAGAAACTTTGCAAAACTCCATGTCAAACAGCTGAAGCAATCTAATGAACCAGGAGGAATCTTGGTAAAGAAACTGTAAGACCGCAAAACCACATGTGAATCCACAATGTCCACCAATAAATGTAAGGCTGCCACTCAGAAAGGAAAAGAAACCAAAGTCCGAGTCTAAAACTTTTATTCTCTGGATCAATCAGAGAAAAGGGTACTTAGTGTCATTTGAAAAGCTTAAAAGTTCCTTTTTGTCTGATTGATCCAGAGAATAAAAGTTTTAAGTTTCCTTTTCTGGAGTTGGCAGCTTTACATTTATTGGTGGATATTGTGGATTCACATATGTTTATGTAGTCAAACAGGATAAGCAAACATACTATACCAACCTATAAGATAAACATAAAGGCAGCCAAAACTGTTTTGGTCATCACTAAGTAAACTACTCCACCCGGGCAAAACCACCACCCCCTCTCCAAAAACAGACAATACAGTTTAATTACTACTTTATACAATCAATATTATCTCTCTTAGACACTAACACATCTGCCCCCTCACTCTACCCCTGTCCAATCAAAACTACCTACAGTTCTTCAGTTTTAGTCCAGTACCTACCTCACTGCTAAGGAAATTGGTCCTTAAAGTAAAAACTACTTCCGTAGCTGTAGACCACCTACAATCAGACTACCTAAAAATGGCCGAAGTCATAGCCTTCCATGTGTCCATACTAATTAATAGGGCCATAGCAGAAAGATATGTCCCATCACTCCAGAAAAAAAATGCTACATCATACCACTGCACAAAGGCAGCACATCTACAGAGTTTCAGAACTATACACTGACAGCAATTATTGCCCCTCTCCAAAATATTAGAGAAATGCATCCATATGCAGTTGATGCAATACCTAACCTCAAATAACCCATTTTCAGAAACACAACATGGCTTTAGGCCCCAGCACATCACCACTACTGCAATACTACATTTTACCAGTATAATAAACCGACATATAAACGGTGGTCTGCTTGTGTCCACCATGTTCTTAGACTTGTCAGAGGCATTTGACACAGTCTCACACCAGCAACTGCTTGTTCAACTCTTCTCAACAGGACTTTCACAGTATTGGTTGTTGTGTTTTTTTAGTTACCTATCTGAAAGACAACAAGCTGTTAAATGACAACAAACCTACATGTGTCCCTGGGGGCTCTGTCCCTCTTCTGTTTAATATATTTATTAATGACCTCCACACTTCCACTCACCACTCTAGTTTAGATCATAATATCATTAATATGTGCAACCTCAACAATAAATAATCTCTAAGGCATTCCCCAAAATTCAATCTTCTGTGTAGAAACCTGGCTCAAAGAATCAAATCTCCTACTCAACCCCAAGAAAACTAAGTTAATGCTTTTTACCTCTAAACATTGCCAAAATCAAAAGCAATCTTTTAGCATAAAATCAGCAAATAATACCGTCATTGAAACTATAACTCACAGTAAACTTCTAGGTGCTGTAATAGATGACAACTTCAAATATGACCAGCATATACTGCACACCATTAAATCTACACACCAGAAACTAGGCTCCCTTTATAGGATCAATGGATTCCTTACAGATACTGCAAGATAAACTCTAGCCACCACCTTCTTATTGCTAACTCTCTTATACACTGGTCCTAGTCTAACAAGCAAACAATACTCAAGGAAAGAAACTTGACTCGTACTACAATAAAATAGTTAACTTTGCCACCATCTCCCTCATAAGATCCACCATTTTCATAGCTTAAAGCAATTAAACTAGCTTGAACCACACAAATACCTAATATATTCACAACTAACTACATTACAAAGACTTATAAATCATCCAGAAAAATGCCCTTCACCACAAAACTTATTATTGCCCTACTGTCCAGCAAGTGACCTCCATTCTAGTAACAAATTCTTATTACTTACAAACAAGTCATATAATGTTGCAGGAGACTCGCTCTACTCCCAATGCATTGCAAAACTCTGGAATAGTATCCCCACACAAATAAAACTCTCTGACAAACTCAGTATTTGTAAACCACTGCTTAAACAACATCTTAACCAGTCCTGGTCCTGCACATACTTGTCACAAGGTTGAGACTTTGTGTTCACTGTAACATACTCTCGAAATACTCTCCTTAAACAGAATACCCTCAACCTCTCACTGAAATGATGAAACAGTTTTTATACATAACTGCTGCCTATACAATCCACTAAGTTGCATGTTGGCTTTCTCTTTAGTAACTTCCACTTCTGTAAAATCTTAGAATGTATAAACATAACTATCGTGTGTGTAGAAATGTAAATAGAAATGTAACTGTTCTGTGTTTAACTGGAACTTAGTATAATGCAGTGTAAGCAAATGGAGCTTTTCTCCTGGGGCCTCCACTAAAAATGGGTATTACCCAGTAAGTCTTTCCTAGTAAACAAAGAGAAATAAATAAAAAGTAAATAATGATGAAAGGTTTGAATTTAAGGAAGAAGGGACTGGTAGATAAGCTGCACTGATCTGTAGCGGCTTGCTTTTCTGAGTAAGAACTTTTAGCATAATCCAGAATAAATGTCCAGTAAGCATAGTTTCATGTTCTTCTCTAAGTAGAACAGGTGTCAATTCTAATTTTCATCTGCTTTCCCAGCTTTGTATTCTACCATATACACTATTACTCCAGCAGTGTTTATGGGTTGAAGTGTCATCCTTTTAACTGTACTAACCTCTTAATATTTTTAGAAAAATAATACTGTAGAACAGATGCAGTCATAATCAAACCATTTGCCTGCATCATTTCAGTTGTAGCAGCAGCTTTCAGTAAGTTGCCAAGAGCAAACCTGAATTACTGGATCAAGAAAATTGTACATAAAATAAACTGGAGAGTCAAATAACACTTCATTTTTAGGGTAGTCCATAAACAGAACAGCAAAAGCTTTCATCTAGTTTAGCACACCCGTAGATTAAATATTTATACATGTTAGGGAAATATGAAAAAAGCAAATGCTGGAACAGATTTCATCTTGGGTATTAACAGAAGGAGGTTAAGACCTATAATTATTATGCTAATTGGATGGTTACCAAAACACACATTCTTAACAATGGAAATGAGAGGGAGGGAAGTGTAATCGTACACGTACTGTTGTATTAGAAACAAGAAATGTATAATTGGAGATTTACTGAATATTGGAATATGTGTAATTCATTCTCATTTTACTTGGTTTTACAGATGATTCTTTATCATTTGGTCTCACTCAAGTATTAGCTCACTGACATGCCATGTTGAGCAACAAGTCTGTCCTTTTGCTGTGAGAGGAGCCCAGTGTGACTTTAGAAATTCCCTCATCTGTGGGCACTTGTGTTTACCAGCAGATGTCCTTGCAAAATATGCACTGACCTGTTAGCAGAACTCAACAAGACAACCATAATCAGTCAATACATCTGCTCGATAGTCAAAATTTTCAAAGTGTCAATTCAAAACAACTGAGAAAGCTCACTGTCAAAACTGAGTTGGTCAAGATGTAAAGAGTGACTGATGCATAAAATAGAATATCAGAGAAGATAAAAAGCTAAAATACCATATATGATATAACTTAACATGGAAAGGATAAAAAGTAAATAGGTCTGACTCTGAAGTTTGTGGTTTATCTATCTATGTTTCATTTGGTCACAGAGAAAAGCTGACCGGTCACAAATGTGCTATTTTAGTAAATGGCAAGATCACAGCTTTGGGGAACGACAGCTTACTTTTAACCTGACGACATACATTCTCAGACTAGGAATTATGTATGGTAGGGTAAAATCTCCCACATGAGTGTGCAGGAGCATACATCTCAACAGTACACATTTTTGCAGAATGTCCAGATTTTTACCTCATATTTTTGGTCTGTTCCTTATAAATGTTGTAGATTACTGGCAAATTGCTGAGGATTGAAGTCACTATATTATGATACACATTTGAGTTTCAATCTTTATCCATCCATCCCTCCCTCCATTCACAACCCCTTTTACATATTTTTACATATGGGGGTGAGGTGTTACTTCAGTCATCTAGAGCCAAGGTGTACACCACCATGTGGCTAGCCCTGCTGTGCGAGTTTCAGATTTTATATCTTTCAGAATATGCATGCTAACACATAACCTGTTATTCTAGCAACTTTCCAGGGTTATAAGAGCAATATTTAAAATATGTCCATATTTTGGGTCCTTGTCTCCACTGTTATTTTAGGCTTTGTCCAGATTTCTTATGCTAAGAGGATGAGAGGTATGTGCAGGAGGTGTACACCCCTATAAAAGTTGCTTCTTATTTTAACAAACAGATAACGCCTTCGCAGTCAGTGAAACCTACGTAACAATGTTTACAGATTTACTGTTGTCATTCATTGGGTGGCATTGGCCATCATTTCTTTCCATTTTCTTTCCTTTTGTTCTTTCTCTTCTCACCTCTCCTGTTGCTCCCTACTTTAACTACGTTTTTCATCTCTCCCTATCTATAATTAAACTTTACCTTATCTCAAGCTTGTTTTCATACGCATTCTCTTAGCCTATTCTAAAACCTTTTTTACAAGTATATTATCTATTATCCCTAAAGATATTTATCTTATTTTTGGTTTGTCAGTATTTCATTGAATGTTCTTATTTAAATGTATTTATCTTGTATATAAATTCTCCTGTCATTTCTAAGTTTCTCTAATAATTTTTCTCTGTTGTACAATTTCACTGTTATTTTATATTATACTTGGCATGTTAATATTATGTAGGTTATTAATTGTATTATCTATATTGATCTTTTCTCTTTGGGCTTCTGATGAAAATGATATTTATGCCCAGTCAGACTTTTTCATGTAACAAATGTCAAGTAAATAAATAAATATAGGAAACTAATGCAATATGCTTTAGTCATTAGAATAACACACACACAAGGTGTACAGAATTTTCATTATGCAGGCGTTTGCTTCAAATGTTGATACAAAGTGCAAAGAATGGCATGGCTGAGGAAAGAACTTAGAAGGAAACTGTTATGAAGGTGGTTTAAATCACCAGAGTTAGAATAACAAAAATGGGCTATGAAAAGGAACTGCCAAAAATATAAACGTAATACATGCCTAGATGATATAGAGCAACATGTTAGCTTATAATCCACATATCTCCCCTCAGGACAGTACATATAAAAGCTAGATTCATTCCTTGACTTTCTTTTGACACAAAAACACTCCTTAAGTAGAGAGACAAAGCATGGCATGATCACCAACTCTTAAAAACCCAAGTACCCTTCAAAACTAATGGCAATTTATAATAATAATTTTTAATAATTTAGCAAAAAACAAATCAAACGCGCCAAAATACAACACTATACAACAATCCAAAACAGGCACCTAAACAATCCAAAACAATTCTAGGGAGCCATAAACAAATTGATGAAACCTGATCAAGCCACTACCCTATTCCCAACTAAAACAAACTCCCCTGACAACATAGCCACCAAATTTAACAATCATTTTGTTAATTCTGTTCTATCACTAGTAACAAACAACAACAATTCACAACTATCTATACCCATAAATTTAGAAACAAATTCCAATTCCTTCCACTTTCATCCCATACAAATGCACCACATAAAAAACTCCTATCCAGCCTTAAATGCTTTTCCATTGGTGGTGTCCAAACTTGCTGCAGGTGCTATTGCTTACCCCATATCCATTCTTATTAATCAGTCCTTTACTGAACAATATGTGACATCAGGATGGAAACTGTCTCATGTAATCCCTCCACATAAAGGTGGTACCTCCACAAATTTTTCTAACTACAGTCCAATTGCCATCCTCTCCACACAGCACAAATACTGCAAAATGTATTCACTCCCAACTTCTCAACCATCTCTTGAAAAACAACCTTATATACCCCACCCAACGCAGTTTTCATCCTAAACATAGTAGTACAACAGCCCTAATTAGTTTCATTAACACAGCCAACCAACACCTGAACAATAGATTACCTATCTTCTTAATTTGTTCAACCTATCTATGGCCTTTGATGCAGTTTCCCACCAGAAACTTATCTACAAGCTAGCCTCCCTTAACCTCTCTCATTCAACCCTTACCTGGTTCATTAGTTACCTAACCAACCACCAACAGGCAGGTAAATGACAACATGAACTATCATCTTCTCTACCTATCTCTGTTGGTGTACCTCAAGGGTCTATTCTTGGTCTTTTTCCTCTTCACCATATTCACAAATAAACTCTGCACAGCCACTCAACATACTAGAATGGTTCAATACACTGATGATTCCTTCTTCATATGTTCTGCTCTATCCATACCTGCTCTACTCAATAAAACCCAACAATCCTTTCCGGACATAGAAAAATACCTTTTCAACTCACAACTGATTCTTAACCCTTCTAAAACAAAATTAATGCACTTCTCCAGTAGCAAAAAAAATATATTGACCCTACTAATTTAACAATTTATTCATATAACAATACCTTTATTGAACCAGTAGAGCACACAAAATTACTAGGGGTCACCATTGACAAGGATCTCAAATTTGATAAACACTTAGCTCTAGTTATCAAGAAAGTGCATTTCAAAGTAGGTTCCCTTTATAGAATAAAACCTTTTCTGATTCCACCAGACATGTCATCTGCAGAACGCACCTTCTATCTACCCTCTTATATGCCTCACCCATATTCACTAACTTAAGAAAATGTGACTTAAACAAACTAAAATCCTGCTATTATAAAGTAGCCAGATTTGCTTCCAACCAACCTGCAAGTTTTCATCACTGTAAAGTACTACAACATCTCAACTGGTTGGACCTTCCCAACCTTTTAACCTATAACTAACTAGTTCTAACTCATTCTACCATATATTACCATAACGACTGTCCATCTGTTAGCAACCTGATGCAGCCCTACACCAGCAGTAGAACTTTAAGGTTTTCTAATGAATTGTCCCTGAAGGTCATTAAGTCAAACAACAGCTACTGGGATTTCCTGTATTCTTACAACCTAGCCAAAGATTAGAATGATATACCTCAAAATATACTCAACATTAACAACACTAGCAAATTCAAAGAACTGCTGAGGGAACATCTTAAAAACACTTGACTTTGCTCCTACACAAATCCTGGTTAGAGGCTCTAAATAGCCTGATTACTCATACCTCTCACTTATCTCTCTCCCCCCTTTTTCTTCACATAGCGTTCTCCTTCCCATATACTCCTTCCTTCTCCTCTTTAGTTGCCTATTTTTTTTTATTTCCTAAGTAACAGTTTCCTCAGCCCTTGAATCTTTTTCATTCAGTTTGTGGCAGCAGTTTATCACTGTACATCTTATTTAAACTAATTTCATTTTTTAGATCTGTCTTGGTCTTCTACTGTTTGTTAGTTCGTATTAATTTCTTAACTTGTATCCTATATGAACACTGTACTGTATGCATTATGTATTCTTACAACTTTACTCTACTACAACAACATAGTAATCTGTGGAGCTGTTCTCCCAGAGCATCTTCTGAAAACAAGCTATTTTTCAGGCCCAGTCGGACACTCCTGGTAAACAAATGAAAATAAATAAATAAATATCTGGGAATATAATGATGCAGACAGTGTGAGTGTGCATGAAACTGGAAAGAGAACACTACACCCCTCAGATGCATAACTGACTTGGGGGTGGTCAGTTTGGTTAGAGATGCCACTCTCAAGTTTATTTTTACATCACCGAATAACATCATTAAAGTATGTTGAATAGCAGGCCTCCTAAGTCTCAACAGTCCAAAATTTTACAGAATGTCCAGATTTGTGCTTCATATTTTCATCCCTTCCTCATACAATTTGTGGTTTTCTGATAAACCTTTGAGGATTGAAGTCAGTGAATAATGATTTAACTTTCAGACTTCATGTCATTTAGAAATTACAAAACGCAAAACCTGTTAACCTAGCAATTTCTTAAGGTTATAAGAGCAATATTTAAAATCTGTCCCTGATTTTGGCCCTTTGACCCCCCATTATTTATGGTTTTATCCAGAATTCTTGAGCAAGATGTTGAGAGGTATGACAAGCCTATCATGTCATGACTTGAACTTAGATACTGTAAGAAAAATGAAAACATATTTATTTAGGGTACATATACAAACAACTTACAAATGAAGATACTTTAAAATATACTTTTATTGTGTAAGGTTATTTACAAATCAGTCTTTTGTTTCAAAGAACCGCATTTCTACTTCATCTGCAAACAGCGGTGTAGAGCATATGCTAAAAAGGTATCTGTGAGTAAGAGTAAGGAATAATGTTTTTGTGAATTATGTATTATCAGGTTGCCTTACGTTTAAACATATGATTCCTTTAGTATAAAGAAATATAACCTGTTTGAGAAGAACTGTTTTTTAATGATATCATTTTACGGCCTGCATTTCAACCTGTCGAGTTGCCGTTGTGAAACAGAGATCACAACAATGTATGCCATCTAGTCAACATGTCAAACAAGTTTTATACCACTGAAGAAGCATGCCAATTTCAAGGATTTTCCAATCTTTGAATAAGCACATTGCTTTCAACTGCAGTCTTAACAAGAGTAATTAAAACGTGATAAAAAATATTTTGCACACACAAGCACACACACACACACACACACACACACACACACACACACACACACACACACATTTTATTCAAACTGGGGAAGCTGAATTTTGACTCTCCAATACAAACACTCTTCCTTCCAAAGCTTATTGCAATGCTGCCATCAGTTAATTAAAATTAACAAAGCAATAATATACCTTACCTTTAAAAACAAGCAGTTGTTTAAATACTTAAACTGTGATAATTAGCTGTGAGCAATCACTCGTGACAGGGCTGATACTAAACAGATGTAAAAATCAGTAAAATGGGTAGGCCATTGAGCATTATAATCAGTAAAACAGCCATAATCATTAAACATTAGAAAATAAAAGACTTTACTTTAAATAAATAGACTAAAAAGTTCTTCATTTTCAACTTAATATGCAAGCAATATATAACTGACGCAGGAAATTCAGAATACAATATTCAGACAGACCGAAAATGTTTGGAAAAAATCTAATATCTGAACTAGAAACAAACTCTTTCAGTTTAAAGAGATAATTTATCCTTAACATATCTGGCTTTTATGTAAAAAAAATATTTTTATTGTCTTTACAGACAGTATGATACAGTTGGAGAGCTGTATCTAATGGTATCTTCCAGTAGGCAAAACAATAACCCATGTAGCTTGTATATTTTTAAATTAAAATCAGCCCCTAAATTTGCAACATTTTATATAGTTTTAGCCTGAGTTTTAGAAGATGCTGTCCTATTTCCACAGTTGTGTATTTCTGAGAAGGTGGAAGAGAGGAGAGGAGAAGAGAGAGTTCCCATCAAGCTATCATACAAAAAAAGCATCATCTTCATGTGGCTAAAAACAATTTCTTCAGACAGTAGACGTTGCAGCTCTGCACATATTTGTTGGCAGTGTTTCGTTTTCCTTTTAAACTATACTGTATGTTTGAGGTAGGCAAATGCAGTTCTGTAGTATTTTGTACAATTTGTTTCACATGTTACATTTTACTGAAAAGACAACTACAATGCAGCTTCTTTTTACTTTTATCCTTAAAATAATTGTTTACATACATATATAGCTCTAATATAAATAAGTCATTTTTCATGCATTTTCTTTGGAAGGCCAACTACATTTTCTCAGCCAATTATAGAGTGCGTTGGAGACAGATTTTGAATCCTGGGTAGCTTTAACGCAGCTTCTGTTTTGTTTTGTGACTATTCTTTACAGGTACATGCCCACAACACACTATTTGTCTTTGAATAATATATTTACCTTTTTTCTCTTAAAGCCTATACTCTTCAAACCTGTCTAGGACACTGAAAGTTATTTAGGTTCTCTTTGTCTTTTTTACTACCCTTAATATATTGTAGCAGTACTTCAAAGATCCAGAGCTTATCTAAACAATCCTGTGGTGGTTTGTGATTGACTGTGCAGTTGCCTGTTAAGAGAATATTTATTTTGTTTTATATTTTATTTTTTATCATTGTTTATAGGAAGAAAGAATTAGCTTGTAGACAAGAAGATATACTTTGAATTATATTTTGTTGCATTCCCTTTGATTTCTGCTGTTTGTTGTAAGAAATGGATAGGTTTTAGACAGGCAAACTCTGGCACTCTCGAGGGGCATAGTCAGTTATAAATTCACACAGACTGCAGATTGGGAATTCAGAGCTTATCTGACACAATTCTATGCAATTTATTAATCTTTTCTATTAAAAAGAGGTCTGGTAGTAATAGTGAACAAAAGCGACTACGTGAACGTGTGCATGATGCAATGGAATTGCAGCTTTTGTGTGACTTTCACAACTGGTATGGAGAGACCAACAACTTTTTTCTACTTAATTTAATATTTAGTTATATATTGTATGTGCCATTTTTATCAGAGACGTTGACTTAAAATGGGATTAAATTCTGTGGTAACTGATTCTGATCATCCTTTTCTTTTAGAATTCTTTATTCATCTGCAACTGAAAATGGAGTCCTTAAATGAGTATGTCATTAATGATTTGCTAAAGCACAGATATCATGTGCAGTGTAATAAATCCTATGCATATTTGAAGGTAACACTTGATAACACCAGTGATCTGTGTTCCTCATGCCAAAAGTTGGATGATTTGCTTGCCATTATTAGATGTAAATCTAGACTTAATGGTGATGATGACTGCACTCGTGCAATCAGCACAGCCTGGGAACTGTTGTTACATATATTAACGGCTGCACTGATGAAATAAATAATCTTAGGTAAAGAACAAATAGAACACATTTAGGAAATAAAGTGTCTATTGTTAGTAAAGATCACTGAACCCCTATTGAACAAGATAATATCACTGATGACTTTGGAATTCTGGATACAAGTATTCCGCAATCTGAAGATTCAAAGCTTATGGAAGAAAATAAAAAGAAAGGACAAAGTTCACAACAAATGACAAAGAAGAAACAGTAATGGATTCATCTCTATAAAGCAAAGAGAATACATACTAAAAAGGACACTGCGTTGTTATGTAACACACAGATTATAGGGTTGTTGTTGTTGTCTTTCAGCTTTTCCCTGTTAGGGGTCGCCACAGTGGAACTCTGGTCCCCTAATGACTGGCAGTAGATTTTCATGAACGTGCCAGCTCGACATTCAACCTTCAACGAAGGCACGTCCATTTACGCATGTCTTTCAAACGCCCACCCAACCACTGGGAGGACATGCAGACTCCTGATAATATTTTTCTACCAGAAAACCTTTAGTCTACAGAAAAATGCATCCCTTTTCCAAAAGAGAATGTTGTAAAAAGAGGCCAGGGGTAGGTGAAAAGGGAGAAATCAAAATTGAATGTGAAAGTACTGAAGAACATTACTGCAAAAACGTAGGAGGAGAAAGGAGAAGTTGATGACATGCCTCCAGCTTCGGATGATGTACAAAGCCAGATGGGTGAAAACTGTATGCTTGAAAATGTAATAAGCAATGAAAATTGTGAGATTAATAAGATAATTTCTTTGTAGCAATTGACAGAGCAGATATTACTGAATTAGAAGTTGAAGATTCTTCAGATCTTGTCAGAAAAGATATTTTACAATTGGAGATTAAATTATTTGAGGAACTGATGTTTACAATCTGCTGAGAAGATAATGAACATTGAATAGTGTTATGCTTGCCAGGAGCAAAAACAAAGGATGTAAGAAAGGTCTTTGAATACCCTGATGTTAGTAAGTATGGATGTGTTTTTATTCATGTTGGCATAAATCATTTCATCTGCAAAGACTCTCTGACTGTTAGCAGTGAACTTATAGCTTTCTTAGATAGCATAGTTTGCACAGGGGTTAGGACATATTTTTCACAAATCACATGTAGAAAGGAGAGTCAGGTCATGACAATGAAAAGATTATTGGGCAAATATCTACACAAAAAAATATCCTGTTTTACAAAATGAAAATGTGTTGAGCATCTGAGCCTAATTTTGGACACGTGTTCAGATAGGATGACATGTACTTCTCAAGATAAGAGAAGAAAATGTTTGCATCAAATATCTTGTTATATTTGACAAATACAAAGCACAATGTTGCCAGATTGAAAATTTAACAGTTAACAGATACTGACATGTAATGCATCTCTAATTGTTGTTGATGCTGGGAGCATTAACAATAAAGTTTTTTTGAAGATTTGCTATGCCCCCACAAGATTGGTGTAGTTGTTGATTGTTAAACATATTTGAAATACAATGACTGGAAACCAGTTATGTTAGGGTATAAAGGTTTTTACTATAACAGACATAACAAGAAATCAGGTGAGGGTGTTATTATAGGGATTACAGATTGTTATGAGATCTGTGATTATTACATATTCAGGGATAAAACCAATACTGTAGATTGTGTAACTGTGAGAATAAAGACATCCCTGGAACATATGTTACCGAGTGGATAGACCACCAAAGTCAAGTGCTGACAACCTAGAGGAATTCATACATTTCTTGCATGAAACACAAAAGGGAAGAATAATAGTGTCTGGGGGCTTACATTTACAAGAAACAGACTAGAATAATATTGATTCACAACATTAGTAAGGAAATTGCTTACAACATATGTTTAGAAACAACAATTGCTTCAGTTTGTAAAAAAGCCTACTAGGGAATGAAACATACTAGACATTTGTTTATATTCCTAAGGAAATTAGTTACTTCATGCCAGATTTTACCGCCATGAATGTGCAGTGATCATGTGGTTATAAAGTTTAATTTGTTGCTAGAGAATTCTTCCAAATTGAAATCTAAACCAATGCACAGAAGATTAACAACAGATTATGTAGAAGCAAAGCAGTCACTACGTAAAACTAATTGGAATGTGTTCAATGGAAAAACTGCAGAAGGAATGTGAAAAGTTTTGAAAGAGAAATTGTTTGAGTGCAAAAAATCCCAAAAGTATTTAATACCGGGATATAGACACACAACTTCAGAAGGATATATTTCCATAAGAACAAAATACTTGATTAGGGTGAAACACAAAAAATGTATGAAATGGAAAAGCGATCAAACTACTACTTTAAAAACTGAAATAAACAAGCTGGACAGACAAAGTAAACATATTGTGAGACAGGATTAAGAAACATTTGAAGAAAATGTATATAAAGATATTGAACATAATAGGAAAACATTTTATAGATTTTCAAGTTGTAGTAGGAGTAAAGACATTCAAATTGATAAACTGTGTGTAGATTATAAAATTTATTCTCAGACACAATAGACTATAGATACATTTACAAATACTTATGTAAAGTAGTTTGGCTCCACAAAGGGGATAATAAATTGTCCTAGTGACACCCAGGTAACCTCAGACACTGAGATCAAATTAGATTATGTTTAAAAAGAACTATTCAAACTGGACTCAGATAAAGCACAGAGAGAAGATGCTGGAATCAATAATAATGACTTGAGATCACTTTGGGAAGACATGGAAAGGTTGGGATTTGAAACTATGTATCAGCATCTACATGTTGAAACCAGATCTAGTACCACCTGTAATATGATGTTGTGTAACAATATAATAACAGCTATGAATGAAAACTTCTGCTGTGATGTAATTTATATGGATTTAACTATAACATTTGACAGGGTCATACACAAAACACCGATCAATAAATTAGAATAACTAGGTACTGATGTACTCTTTATAACATGCATTGCTGCATGGCTTACAAACAGGACATGGCAAGTATCATACAGCAACTGGACGGGTGAATTTTCTTACTTACAGTCAGAGTGTCCCTCAGGGGTCTATCCTAGGTCCATACTTGTTTTGATTGTATCTTTCAGATCTATCATATGCAGATGACTTGAAAAAGGGTAAACTGATTACATATATTACTGATACAGCTTGCCTGCAAAAGAACTTTACTAAATTGACCATTTCAGCACAGGAGAATAATATGCTGATAAATACATCAAAAAATAAGTGCTTTCAATCTGGGAGATATAAATTGAAAGATGAATATTTAATATAGCACAGTCATTGAAACTGCAGATTCATTTAAGGACCTGGTATATCTGTGGCTCTAACTTTGAGTTTTTCTAATCATATCAACCAGTTGGTTAATGATAGTTATAAAACTATAGGTTGTATAACAAGATTTATAAAGTCTAGGAAGTCAGAAATGATGAAGTCATTGTTTATTAGTTACAATAAACTCAAATTTTAATATGGAATAACAATATGGAAACCCTATAAGAAAACAAGCATGTGTACACTGGAAATGGTACAAATATATTAAGGGTATCCATGGATGTGAACATGTACGTTATTCTGAAAGACTAAAATATCTGAAGTTATAGAGTGTCTCAAAGTGATATTTAAGAGTAGACCTTATCAGTGTATATAGAGCATTTAGAGACAACTATCTCTGGGAATGCTTGGGTTTATCAAAAAATAGTAGAGAATCTTTAAGCAACCTATATAAAAGATTCTATAGGAATGAGAACTGTACTAACTGGTTATCTGAGATAGTCCCTGATGCATGGAATAGACTACCAAGTTACATTAAAACAACCACTAGTTTAGATATTTTTAAGAACATCATGGACACTTATTATGGGAACAACTGTTCAAAGATTAGTTATATTTGTATGTGTATGTATGTGCTTTATAAGAGAAATTCCTTGGAGTAACTGATCTGTTGTCCACTACAGTAATGCAAGTGAAGACACCACTCGAAAACCAGACACTTGTAGCGGTGCAACTCTATGACTTAATAATCAGTAGGGATATCCTGGTAGAGTATCCCATTTCCATCTGTGTGTCTGGATTATTAAACATTCCATTCTCTATCAGTAATGTGAAGAAATGTTCAATTCTTGGCTAGGACATTGTACTTTCCTTTGTTCTTTGTTAATCATGTGCTTGTAGACTCTGTGATATTATAATCTCTTGCTCTACCTCTCGTAGGGACTGTCACTAAGGGTATAGCTTCTTCACTCTTCTCTACTCTAGGCAATAGCCTTTAACTTACCAGCATTTTCCAGCTTGTGTAATATCATATCTCCCTTCTGTTTTTGTGCATAATGCCTCTCCTTGCTTTATGGATTTTTGGGTTAGTATTGATGCTTACTTCAAACATTTCCTTTATGCCCTTCAAATTCTTTATCTCTTTAACAAAAGCTTGCTTAGTATCTACTAATAATTGCAACATTGACTTCTCTATGGTAAACTTGTCACTACCCTTGTCTATTTGGAGCTACTTGGTAAGCTACCAATTAAGTTTGATTTTTTTATGCACTCTGTTTTAAACTAGCCTTTCTCTGTTCTGTCACGTGTAACCAAGTTGTACTTCTGCATTTTGTCTTCACATGTGATAGGCACAGTATTTTTTTCCTATCTTTTTTTGCCTCCCACCTAACCATTCTTGCACTCCCATCATGCTAGTGATCCATTCATTCACCTGTCCATTTTAACCATACCCTGTTGTAGTTGGGAGGGGGGGAGTCAAGTGGTAGCAGTGGACCATCATTAGTTACAGCTCACCTCTTTTAATATTGAGCTGTGGGGGTGAGGGTTCAGAGGTGGTAAGACCATCACCAGTGATGGCTTAGGTCTTCTAGTTATTCCTTTAAGTCTTAGTCATTCATAGCCTGCTGGTCATCAAGCACTGTACAATGTCTTTAGAGTAACCCTACTAAGGATGGTCTATTTTCACTCCTACAGGTAAAGGCTTGTTTTTTTGTTATATAACTAATCTTTGAAGTTATACAGGCTGAGACACTTATTTGTTTTCTCCTCTCTTTTATATTGTCAATTATGCTAATTAATGTAAGTATGCTTGTCTCTCAGTTGGTAGATTTAATAATTTAGGATTATTTAAGGAGCATTTTTCTGTGTTTTTACTTGTCTGATGAAGTCCTTAGATAAAAACTTTTACCACTACTATGCTTGGCAATAAAGAATGTAAAGTTAAATTCTTTGAGCAGTGGTTTTTAATTGTTATTTTGTCTGTTTTGTCCATGCAGTGGGTTCACTATACATCCATATACATATTGTATATATATATATATATATATATATATATATATATATATATATATATATATATATATATATATATATATATATATATATACACACACACACACACACACACACACACACATATATATATATATATATATATATATATATATATATATATATATATATATATATATATATGTCTACTTCAGTCTTTCAAATTTTCACATAATTGAAACTTAAAAGAATGAGATAAAAAAAAAAAATCACAATCACACATGAACAAATGACAAAGTCATAAGAATGAAAAAACAGCTGCTCCATTTAAACACATAATTTCAAAACAAAAATCTACCTTTTTGTATGTTTTTGCAGGGGGGGTAAGCCCCCCTGCATCCCCCACACCCCCAGCAAATTATATATACCAACTCTGAGATCACACTACAAGGGGAAAAGTGTAAATTTCTCGATCCTCACTGTACCACGATCTCCATTCAGAAGCTCCTAGTGGTGTGGGATGTCTGCAGCTGGTTTTTAGTTCTTATGACTTTTGGCATTGTAAATGTTTGCTCATGAATGATTGCAATGTTTTCATCTCCCTCTTTTAAATTCGATAGACTGAAGTAGGCCTATATATATATATATATATATATATATATATATATATATATATATATATATATATATATATATATATATATATATACATATATATATATATATATATATATATATATATATATATATATATATATATATATATATATATATATATATATATATATATATATATGTATATATATTAGATTGGTCAGTCATGGCTAAGATAGATTTGTGAATGGTCGATGCTGTATAAAGTCGACAGCTGTGTGATAAATGATGATCCCTGAGGAATGAGAAAGTGTCCCTTCCTTGGGGATCATGTAATCTTAGAGTTAGTATACATAATTAGCAGAAGGTGTGGGGGGGTGCGTCTTCCACAGGAGTGGAGCAGGATCCTTGCCCCCTTAAAAAACACTTTATTTTACTTTTCCGTGTTTTGAGGAGTGACCATGGTGCATGTGTAGACAGGCGTCAACATTTGTATTTCAACATTACTGGGATAATGTTGATTCAGTAAATGTCACTATATGTATATATATATATATATATATATATATATATATATATATATATATATATATATATATACACATATATATGGGTTCTAGTTGTAACATCGAAAGTACGATTCATCGAACAGTACTTTTGTGAACCCACTTTATCGAAAGTGCATTTTATCGAAAAAGCACATTTGCTAAAGAAAAACAAAAAAACATGCAGTTTGCATGTAACGTTAGTTGCGCATCAACGTGTAGTGTTGATGTACAACTAAGCAAACTCTTGTTGCGACCGTGGTAACATGGGAATAAGGGAATATTCCCTTTTCCCCACTGTAGTGTGATCTTGGAGTGAGAATATTAAAGTGGGGGGGTGTGCAGGGTGGCTTGCCCCCCTGCATAATCATGTTTAGTGTGTGTTTTTTTTTATTTAGTTTTTATTTTTAATTTTCCACAAAAGTGCATTTTCGATATAATACACTTTCGCAGAAGTCAGTTACCGGAAATACGGTTCGATGAACCCTATTTTTGATGCTACAATGTAGATCCATATATATATATATATATATATATATACAAGTAGCATGCACACCATTAGTACAAAAGGCTGTAGGTTCTATTCCCACATCAGGTATATAGATTCCTGATGCTACAGTACGGCATAAGGGGTGCTGCACTCCTGACTGTATGATCCTTTGGATGAGACATTAAAGCAAGGTCCCATCTGCTTGAATTGGTGGTAGCTAAAGAGGATGTAATGGCACATATTGAAAGGAGTAGGAGAAGTTATCTGATCTACAGGCCAAATTTACCCTAGTAGTATAAATATCACCTTAAGTGTCCCCTGAAAAGAAGTCAGTTGCCTAGTGGGACTAACCTGGCCAAAAAATGATAAATAAAAAATACCCCCCCCCCCACACACACACACACACACATATATATATATATATATATATATATATATATATATATATATATATATATATATATATATATATATATATATGTATATATATGTGTGTGTGTGTGTGTGTGTGTGATATATATATATATATATATATATATATGTGTGTGTGTGTGTGTGTGTGTGTGTGTGTGTGTGTGTGTGTGTGTGTGTGTGTGTGTGTTTGTGCAGTGTGTGTGTGTGTGTGTGTGTATGTATCTCTCTCTCTGTTTTTATATATATATATATATATATATACACACACACACACACACACACACACACACACACACACACACACACACATGTCCTACATCTGCTACAGTCTGCAGTCGGATGAATTGTGTTGCTAATTTCAGATTTGTATAATGTCATTCATCATATTCTCCTGTTTAATGAGCATTGACCATGTGCAGAAATCCTTTTGAGAGACCTTTGAGCATTACTAATACTAGTATATTTACTTGTGTCACTGGATGCATTTCTTCTTAGAAAAGTTCTTCGTCCAGAAGCATGTTATTTTCAGTCAATTCTATCATTAACTAAAAATACCAAAAAGATCATCCTACACTGGTGAAACCGATGAGCAGAGTCCTGACTATGGCACAGGTCTTCTAAGTTTGGTAAAACCAATGAGCAGAGTCCTGACTATGGCACATGACTTCCACGTTTGGTGAAACTGATGAGCAGAGTCCTGACTATGGCACAGGTCTTCCAAGTTTAATTAAAGTCTCATGTACTTGATAGCACATGCAAGGTGGACAGGAGTATCTGTCCTGATTGGGAACATACTGGGTGGGTGGGGTGTCTTCTGAACTCTGGCTGAAGCTAAAGCTTACAGTAAAACAGATTGTAAGGCTGGGCATGCAGCAAAGCTTGGAGGTGGGCCTCTATATGGATACAGAGTGGGTCCATCTTGGATCCATCCCTCACTGTCCACGCAGTGGTGCAGCCAATATCAGTACTTCTGTAAGGGGCAATAGGGATAGGAACTAGTGACTGTCTGTCATATACAAAATGTCTGTTAGTGCTATATCATTTTTTGGGGGTGGGGCATCCCACAAACTGTAGGTATTACTATATGAGTACAATACTAGAGTCATGTAAAGGATAACCTCAAAAGAGCAAATGAGAATCCAAGGTGTGTCTGTGTGCTTTGCAACTGGGAGAACAACCAGAGGGCTTAGTAGTATTTGGAGAGAGAAGAAAACACCAAAAGGAACATAGACAGCATATGACCTGTGACTGGTTCCTGGTGGACCCTGCATTGGCCTGTTACCATTTTTCTGGTTACCTTATGCTCTCCTACAGTCATTGTTCCTCTTAAGAAATTATTGTAATCAGTTGTCTGTTAATCTGACCAAAAAGTAAATTACCTGCATAATATATTTAAAATACAGTACTGCCTGTGTTCTAACATCTCAGTGGCCATATTAAATATCTGCATTAATTGTTTAAGCCAAAGGTGCATTACTTGTTACAGTCTCAATAGCCAAGGTTTGGGTACACCTGCTGACCAATAAAGCAGGTCACTGTTGTTGTTCCACTTCAATAACTTCTTCATATAGTCCTTGTACTTCAGCTCTCAGTGTTATCTGGAAATATTTGGAAAAGAGTTTGAGTTTGCTATATGTTCATCTTGTACCATTAACACTGTGTTTTTTATCACTGGATCTGCTTATGCTGTTGGCAAAGGTAGTAATTGTGCTAAAAGATGTAGATGATGTAAAAAAGTTCTGTCATGTAAAACAGGCCTTGGGTGATCAGGTTAATCTGATGTATCAGGTGTAAATCCTCTACCAGAGAAACACGTTTAGTTCATGTCTTTGATTGGGGTTCAGAAACCCAGAGTAGAATTGTTGCAGACAGCATCATAGTGAATTACTTCATTTTAATTAATTCCACTATTTGAGCTGGATTATTGTAGCTTTTTTCATTTCTTACACCTTACCTTGATTTGATCATAGACTACCTGAGGGGGGTTCCCAGGTGAAAAGTGGAAATTGTGAAAATGATGATTATATGTTTCAGTAGTTTATTCAAAATAAAATAGTGTTAGTGAACAGGCTCTAAAGGCTAGTAGAGATAGCTCTGATAACAGAAGGACCTGTGTATGATTCTCTTATTCTATAGACAGTGACAGGCTCTAAGTAGCCATTCATATGATGTCAGAAAATTCTTAATCTCACTGATCTTAATGAGTTTGGATAACATTATATCTCTAAGTACAGCAGATACTCATGCAATCATACTGGTTCATACAGAAGTAATTTTTATAACTGTTTCCTGCATTTAGAGTATAGCTTATGACTGTCAACCGAGTAACAGTCTGTCTCTTAATGTTGCATACTTACTTATACTATTTTTTTCAGTAAATTAGTATCCTTTTTCTTCACTCTGTGATCTAGTTAAGGTCTACCTTCTTCCATATTAGACCTTCCTCATCATCTTCTAGGTGGTCATTCTTTCAGCATCATTTGGAAGCCTGCATTTTTTTGCACATTGTGTTGAATTCCAAAATATTCTATTGACTCCCTCAGTGTATGAACAATACAGAACAAATTTTCTTAAGCACCCCCGTGAGCTTTATAAAGTTCTGCTAAAATGTATTTTATAGTTCTTGCTGTCTATGTCAGGCCCTATCTTAGTTCAAATTACATAATTAGGAGGGGCCTCCTCTGTGCCTTACCAAAAGTAAGTTTAATAATGGGATGTTATCATGGACATAACAGGATTTTCTAGAAAAGTACATTTCAGTCAGTGCAATATTCTGCTAATAGGTTCTTTAAGACAAGACTTTCAGAAAATGGAGCAATTTAGTTCATTTTCATATGCCCAGTCCTCCTCCTTCTATTTGATGTCTTCCCTGACTGGTTAATCTCACTAGGGATTACTAATAGCAGGAGACTAGAGAAGGTATTTATACTGACTAGAAGTAATATGACAGTGCACTAGAGAAATCCCGATACTTATTTTATAAGTGCCATAGGATATTTATACTCTGCTGAGTTACAACCAAGTATGAGAGGTAGAGGTGGAACCTCATTTTAACATCAAATCCATTGTACTGCACTTCAGGAGTGGATCACCATCATTATGTTACAGTATAATGACAATACTCTAACATGGACCTAAGTATCTGCTGTGGGAACAGAACCCACAACATTCCAGCTTTTCCACTTCAGAGTTGAAGGTGTCACCTGGTGAACCACTGACTCTGTATATTATTGGGTAACTTTATACATGCCCAGAGTTTTAGAAGCAGTAATAATAACACAGACTGATTTTTGTTTTCTTTATAGGCCCTCCATTACAAGCAACAAAGACTTTCACAGATAGGTTTAAGGGATTACAGTATTTACAGTTAACCAGTATTTCCTTTTTCACTTATTCCATCTTGTCTGCTTTCTAGGTTCTTTCAGAATTTTCTCAGTTTCCTTGAAAGGTAAGCATGGTGTTTCACAAGAGCCTTCCAGTAGCACAATTTTCCTTGAAGTTTTCTTGTTTTTCTTCGACTCATGGTCTTCTTATTCTTACCTCACAGAATCAGGCAGTCCAAGAGATTGTTTTCTGCATTTATGCTTTCTTCTGGACTTCCACAAAGGCGGACCCTCTACAGAACTAACCAATTACCGCCCCATAGCTATTCTCTGTCCATTCTCCAAAATACTAGAGAGATGCATACACTCTCAAGTCACAGACTACCTCCTTACTAACAACCTCCTTTCCAATACTCAGCATGGTTTCTGACCAAACCATAGCACCACCACTGCCTTACTATCCTTTACTAACACTATCCTTCAGCATAAAAACAATGGCTATCTCTCCTCTGCTACTTTCCTAGACCTATCTAAAGCATTTGACATGGCCCACACAAACAACCTATCTCTGTCCTCAATAACCTATCCTTCTCTCAATCAGTCACCAACTGGTTTCAGAGTTACCTGTCTGACCACCAACAATCCATTGTATGGAAGAATGACATATCTCCCCAACTACCTGTCTCCATAGGGGTTCCCCAAGGATCCATCCATGGACCCCAACTCTTCTCTATTTTCACCAATAATCTAGCCTCTTCCACCAAACATGGCACACTCATACAATGCGCAGATGACTCAACCATCACATCATCTGCTCAGCCCAGTCCCTACCCAAACTGCTAAAAGTCACACAGGAAGCCTTTTCCTCTGTTGAAACTTGGTTATCCAATGCCCAATTAATACTCAACCCAAACACAACTAAACTACTCATCTTCCAACCCACCAAACATACTCAAAACAACTCTCACTGTAACATCACAGCAAAAGACAACACCACTACAAACCCAACTGAACACACCAAATTGCTAGGAGTGGACATAGACAAACTAAAATTTGACATTCACATATCCATGACCATAAAAAAGTCCACAAAAAACTAGGAGCATTATACAGAAATAAGCAACTTCTCACCAAAGCAGCAAAGATTTCAATAGCAAATTCCAACCTTATCTCCACCCTACTTTATGCCTCTCCAATATATACCAACCTAAGGCAATGCGATCTAAACAAGCTACAGACCTGCTACAACAAAATCGCCAAATTCACCACAGGGGCATCCTACCGTAGTCACCACTGTCTCTCACTTGCTGAACTGGGCTGGCTTGAACTCCCTCATCTCCTTCAATGGTATCAACTCTCACTCACCCACAAACTAGTAAACCATCCATTAAATGTCCCATCCCTCCAGAATCTACTCCAACCCTATCGCATCACCAGACCACTAAGATCCAGCAACAAAAATCACTTGCAGATCACTAAAGCCAATAACTCTGCTGGTGAAGCACTATTCTCTTGCACCATAGCCCAATTATGGAACTCCCTCCCACCCATAATTACCTCTGTACCATCATTCACCCACTTCAAAACTTTACTAAAAGTGCTCCTAAAAACATGCTGGCTATGCACTTGCAGCTCCCACTCTAATATCACCCACCCCATCCAACCACTACCTTTCTTTCCACTCCACTAACTACCTTGATTATAGCAAGCTTAGATGCTCATAAGCCTAGTACTTATTATACAGCAGGAACTACTTATTGTAACATTTGTTAATGTCTGCTATGTACTTCACAGATAAAGATTCTAGTTGTCTACTGATGTACTATGTTCTTCATCTGTAAATATGTTGCAAGTAATTGCTATGTTAAATTGTTAATCGCTATGTAATCCAATGTAACTACTGTCTGTTTATTTGAACTGTGGAGCTTTTCTCCCCGAACCTCTGCTGAAAATGGACCTATGTCCAGTCGGACACTCCCGGTCAACAAATGTAAATAAATAAATAAATATATAAATAAATAAAATAATCTACATAGCTTCTGCACGTGAATCTATTTCACTCTTTCTTACTTCTGCATGCTATCTGTTTAAAATCATATTGTTATCCTTATGTTTTATTTTGCTTTAATAATCTATTTCCATTTCTAGGGTGGCAGCAGTTAGCATTGCTGCCTCCCAGCAAGAGGTTCTCTAGTTCAATCCTCAGCTGGGGTGCCTTTTGTGCAGAGTCTGCATGTCCTCCCTGTGGTCGTGTGGGTTTGCTCTAGTTTCCTCCCACATCCCAAAGACATGGTGTAGGTGGATTTGACACTCTAAATTGGCCCTAGGCATGTGTGTGTACCTTCTGTGGAAGGTTGGGCACCAGGCTGACAACATGACACTGTAAAAACTCCACTGCCAATCATGAGCAGACAGGTGATCCACTGTGGTGACCACTAACCAGGAAAAGAAGAAGAATCTCTTTCCATTTCTGTCACACTTTCCCTTTTTCTTGTTTTCCTAAATTACTTGTCTCAAACTGATCCTTTTTGCATCCTCATCTGGTAAATATAACTATGTATATTCATGTTATGTTTATCTTATTTATTTATTAAAAAACACCCTTATTGAATTATCACTTGTGACATAGGCAAACTGACACATATATAAAAGTAATCAAACCATATTAACAAGTTCACATTTACAAACATTATACATCACACATACTGCTCAGTACAATATAATTGATCCAACATTACACAAATAGTTCAAGTTCTGCCTTCTCTTAAACCTCATTTCTCCTCCAAAACAATTTTTCTGCATGTATTCTTCCCATAGTTTCCATTTTTGTTATGTAATTTACTCCTGCCCTTTTTTAAAGATCCCACTTCCTGTTCTTTTATTTCTGTTGCAATATTTAGTATTTTAAGTATGGTTGGTTTATTCTTTGATTTCGATTTTCTAGTAAATGCTTTTTGGCAGCCACCAGACTTAAAGGTAGCAAGGCCTTACTATGTATAGACAATTCAGATCCATATCCCAGCTCAAAAATATCAGTTCATTAGTACACTCATTTGTTTGCCCAGTATTTCTAACAGAGTACTCTTCAGGGAATTTTCAAAGACTGCCAACTCATTACACTCTAAGAACATATGTTCCCAGGTATCTCTTTCTTTCCCATTCCACCTCCAGCAATTGCCATCTACCTGAGCAAATGTTCTTTGGGATCTTCTTGGGGGTATAAAAGTACCTATACAAACACTTCCATGCAAGCATCCTAAATATCATAGACTTTATTGCATACTTGGGAGGCATACATTTGTCCTCACATTGTTTCTTTGTAAATTGCTTATCTAATCTCTCTACCTAATCTTTTATGACCGCCTCAGTTTAATTCCTATAGTCAGGGGTGGCTCGTGCTATAGGACTGCGGGACTGCAGCCCCTCCACCTGTAAAATGGGTTCCCCATCTGTAAAAATCAATTAAATAAATTCCCCATTCCCCAAACATATTAAAATAAAAAATTCTCGGACTCCGCACATGCGTGCTTAGTTCCTGACTGCTGTGTTAGGCAGACCAGATCTCCAAGCACACATGCTCAGGCATTCCAAGATTCAGACTGCTCTGTTAGGCAGTCCGGATACCCTTCCAGCCCAGAGGTCTGTGTGGTGACGACTGTACAAACCGGAAGGTCACCGGACTGCATCGCCCGCAGGCTGGACCAACAGCAGGAGGCTCCAGCCTCCTCAAATCTCACAGGAGACCCAACGGCATGCGCAGGTTATGAAGGACATCTCGCAGGAGACCCAACAGCATGCACAGGTTATGGAGGGCTGATCAAGCTGCAGGTCACTGTGGAGGATGGACGTAGTACACTACAGAAGAGCTGGGCCATTATGGAGTGTGTGTGTGTGTGTGTGTGTGTGTGTGTGTGTGTGTGTGTGTGTGTGTGTGTGTGTGTGTAATGCCCCAGTAACTTCATGTTGGTGGGTAGAGAATAAGGCTTGAACCCTGTACTTTGGGCCCAAGTGACAAGAGCCTGAATTCCCTGCCCACCACCATTTGTAAAACATTTGCAGATTTTTACCTCATATTTACCTCATATTTGTTCTGTTCCTCATAAAATCTGTGGTTTCTGTATTTTTGCTACTTTACTTACCACAACCAGTAGTGCAGTGGTAGCAGTGTTGTGTGATAGCTACCGGTTGTCTGGTTTGATTCTTGGCTGGGATGCCTTCTGTGTGGAGTCTGCATGTCCTCCCTGTGTTTGTGAGGGTTCGCTCTGGTGTACTCAGTGCGTATTTGTCCCTATTTTGTGGACTATATTCCCCCATTATTGGCTTCGTCCAGGATTTGTGTGCCAAGGTTGAGAGCTATGGTGACAACTGAACTCACTGAATATGTTTGGGGGCTGTTTCCCCCATTATTGGCTTTGTTCAGGTGTTTTCTGCTAAGATGTTGACAGCTATGGTGAGAACTGAATTCACTAAATGGTAGCCATTTAAGCTTCAAACTTCATTTCTTTCATAAAAATAGTTGATTTGGCATAGTGGTATGTTGCTCTGGCTGTTTTGCACAGAGTCCTGGGTTCAATACTTGGCAGTGAAATGTATGGGGTAACACAGCCTTTTATTCTAGCAACTTTCCAACATTATACAAGCAATGTTTAAAATGTGTCCCTGGTTTTTGGGCTTTTGTCCCCAATTTTGACTTTCTCCAGATTTCTTGTGCTGCAAAGTTCAGCGATACAGCTGAGTGTTGGGTAGATTTTACAAGGGGCTGAGAGCTGCAGGGGAACAAATGTTTAGTGCTGCTTATGCCATGTTTGCTTGCATTGTAAATAGCACAACAGGTAATATGCTTGCTTTTGATGCAGAAGGCTGTGGGTTCTACTCCCACAATAAGTAAATCCATTGCTGATACTGTACCCTGTTGTAAAGGGGATGGATGCTTCAGTCCTCTTTGTAAAGGGGATGGATGCTGCAGTCCTCTTTGGTGAAGATACCTAGTAACTATGAACTTGTTACCAGTTTGCCATCCATTCCTTATTGTGACATTACTAGCATTATCCTTTTTTAATGCAACATAGGCAATTTATTTCTCAAGGGCAACAGGCACTTTATTTGTAGATGAAACAATGACATATAAAGTTGTTTGCTAGCAGTAACCTCTTTCATTAGTTAACAGATTTTTTTAATGTCGAATTATTTAGATGACTTTTACTTCTTCAGAGATCATGCATATTTACTGATACTGATGGACTGTAGAAGTCTGAGTAGATTTTTATGATGGAAATGTTCTGAATTGGGCAGTTTTGTCATTATTGGTGCATGCATTTTGTTTCATTGTTTACTGGAAAAATGTTCAAAACAATAAATTTAAAATTCCCTCTTAACAACTGTACTGTATTGTACAAGGAATATAATTTAATACAATCAGGAAGGTGTATCAAAGAGCATGTGTATGTTTTGTGTTCAAGGGGCCTATGATTTGAAAACAGCCCAAAATTAATCTTTATCTGCCACTGGCAAGCTGGATTTTCTTTGAATGTGGGTTTCAATGCTGTTTCAATGAATGTAAGTTTCAAGGGCATAGAGGTTTTAATGCTAAGTCTATTTTCATTGCGAGACTGCATTGCTTTGTTTAGCAGATATCTATTAGGGTTTATGCTGTAAAAACTTTCAAATGAAATCCATATCATCGCAGAAGTAAAGCAGTATGCACATTACAGTGTTTATAGCAAATGGGGCGAAATAACCAAGGAATGGGACATTGGAATGTCTGCAGGGGGGACGCTCCATTCGACCATGATTTTGTGAGGGGAGAAGGGCAGCAAACTCAGACAGCCCCAGCTGAACTATACCTCTCAACTGTCCAGAATTTTGCAGAATGAATAGATTTTTGCTTCTTATTTTTGGTTTGTTCCTCATAAAATTTGTGGTTTTCTGCCAAATCATTTAGGAATGAAGTCACTAAATAATAGCAGACATCTGAGTTTCAGATTTCATACCCTTCAAAAATTCATACTAATGCAAGACCTACTACTATTCTATTATCTTTCTAAGTTTATAAGAGCAATATTTAAAAATTGTCTTTATTTTTGGGCCTGTGTTCCACTTCTATGTATGGCTTTGTCCAGATTTCTTGCTCTGAGGTAGAGAGGTACGAGTGTCAGAGCCATCACCGTCAGCCAGAGACATATGAAACTGTGACCTACTTGTTGCACTCCACTCCCCATTGTAGTGGCTCTGGATGTGTCCAAGCAAGGCAAGGAGCAGTTATGCAGTGTAAGTGTGCAGAGTATTCCCCCATCCAAGGTAGACCACAAGTATGACCGTGGCTTTTCATCTGTCCTTGAGTTTGCAGAATGTTATGGTTTTCTGTAATATTTTTATACTGTTGATTTATGCTTTTTATTATTCAGAAAATGCATGCTGTTGCAGTGCCCTGTTGCTCTGTATTAAAGTAGCAATGCTTTAATGACCATCAGGTAAGCTTGTCGGAGATTGTAAGATGCAAGTACGCTTTAATAAGCATACCGTTAAAGAATTACCAACATTGAAAGCCTTTTCATTGTTGCCATGCAGAGAATATTTACATAACTAGATAACGTATAAGCCTTAGGTATTGAAATGCATATGACAGTATTTGTAATAAAGGACAGGATTACAGTATTTTCAGAAGCTCATTACATCTGTTGGAGACTTGCAGTTATCTTTGCAAGCTTTACCCGTAAACTAAATAGAATGCCAATCTATCATGTATGGTCCATAACTTGTGCAGTAATCCTTTAAGCAATTTATCTTGAGCTTGTTTCTTGTTCGCTGTTCATTTTTTACTTTGATCATGTGTTCTCCATGAAACAAGTAGATAGTTGTTGTCAGGCAGCAGGTCTTTTTTAGATAAGAAAATTTTTACAAGTGGGGGTATCACAGAGATTGCTACTTTCAGCATGTTACGTAGTAATTTTATAAAGCTGAATATAAATTATAATTAGAACTGCAGAGCAAGGAGAAGTGGTTTGAGTTGAGTGCTGACTGTTTTTTTTTATACCTGATTTTGAACGGCATTCCAGTAATGTATTTAAAAAGTAATTTATTTTTTCATGCCTCACAACCTTTTTGTTTCCATCTAGATATTAAGTAAGCTGTCATGTAGCCAATGCATTGAAATATTTTTTATTCTACACTTCATTTTGTCTTGATTGGACTCTTATAATGACGGTTTGGCACCCAGGGCAGGGTATTTAATTAAAGTTCCAGTTGTTGTGGTTTTGAGCATAGCCCTACCCCTTTCTAGTTGACCACACCCCTTCCCATTGGCCCCACCCATTCAGCTGTCTCCTGCAGCCCCCCCCATTTAATTTGAAGTCACCAGCCACCACTGCCTATAGTTATCTTGCAATATTTTATATGCCCTACTAATTGTCACATTTTTAACAGCAGCTTCTGTTTCAGATTAAACTAAAAGCTCAACCAGTGCAGGTTTTTCATTTAGGATTCCACTGTCCCTTTCTTTTGGCTTATACTCTGATATCAATTTCTGATAGAAAAGGCCGTCTCTAGCCTGCAATCCAAATGTCTTCTTGGCCTCTTCCCATTCTGTTACCTTTCCCTCTCTAGTTATTTTCTCCTAGTACCTTATTTCCTTTGTGTGCTTTCTCCAGTAAATTCCAGCCCCCTCTTGCCCATTATCTCTACCCCTAATTGCAGTCACCCTATCGGCAGAGTCTCCTTTCTCCTTTCTCCAACTCCGTGTTGGCTTAGTTCTTAGTATACTTTCTGCTACTTTATGAATATAATATTCTGTATGATTGCTGTTATCCTTCCTAAGGATCTGCATCCAAAATCCCGCATTTTCTTTATTTCTTTACCCCCCCCACCCCCCACACGGCTTCATCATCAGCCCTTTCCACTTTGAATTGTAGCTTCCTGCTTGTATTATGTGTAAGATCCTGTACTGTGTAGCTCTAAAATGTCACTTGCTATTCTAAACCACTTTGTTTTATTGGAAGGACCATCTTATCCCACTTGGCTTTTTCCATCTTTTCTTCCAAGATAAAATCCTTTAACTCTTTATTAATTATTATCCAAAACTTCTCCTCTGGTTGATAAAAATATGCCTGACCAGTCCATATAACTAAATGAGCTAAAAACATTTTTTCTGCTTTTATCTTGCTATCCATATCCATAAGCAAGAGCTTCTAGTTTTTCAGTTTTTGCATTATCTTTTGTTTAAAATTCCCACATATCCTTAGCTGCCATAACAGTGTCCTTTTTAACCTATTCTACTAAATATTTAATTTTGTTATAAATATGGGTACTGCTAAACCAATTCATTGTGGATACATTGTTTACAGCTACAGCCTTTGTTTTATCTTCATTAGTTTTATATCCTGAAAAATCACAGAATTTTCTCAGAATGTTGCTTAGCACTGAGATGTCTTTTTCTGCCTTTATCAAGTACAAAATATATGATCTACAAGTAAAGTCAAGTTATACCACACCACTTATATCCTGGAATTTCTAAGTTCCTTATTTTCTTTGCCTGTTGTTCTAAATATAACACAAACATAACAAAGATGAGATAAGACACCTCTGCTTGGTTCCTCTGTTCATACAAAACTTTATTAGAGAGGAACCACCTCACTTTGATTTTTGTGGTGATTTCTCATATATCCTCCTAATTAACCTTATTACTGCATCAGGAAATGCAAATGATTCGATTGCCATACTTATAAAATCAAGCTTATGCTGCTGAATGCTTTCTCTGCATCAAGACCTACCAACAACAGTGTTTTTTTCTTTCATTTGGCTTCTGTCTGGATCATCTTTGTTCTGTTAATGTTGTCAACTGTTTCTCTCCCCTCCACAAATCTGTATTGATCCATATCTATCAATTTTGGCAAATCCTTTGCCATTCTTTTAGCCATTATAGACATGAATACTTTATAAACATGGTTTAGAACTGCAATGGACTTATATGAGGCTGGATCTGAGGGATCTTTAATGTCTTTAGGTATTACAGTCATCACAGCTTTCTTCTAGGAAGCCACGGTGGTACAGCGTTAGCATTGTTGCCTCACAGCAAGAGGTTCTCCTGGTCGATTCATGGCTGGAGTGCCTTCTGTGTGGAGTCTGCATGTCCCCCCTGCGGTTGAGTGGTCTCCGAAAGACATGCATGAATGAGCGTGCCTTCGCTGAAGGTTGGGCGTCAGGCTGGTAACTCAGCACCATAAAAAAGTCTACTGCCAATCATTAGCAGACCAGAGTTCCACTGTGGCGACCCCTAACTGAGAAAAGCTAAAAAGACAAACAACAACAACAGCTTTCTTTTAGGATGTTGTTGCTTCCCCTCTTTTTAAAATACTACTAATCAAAATGTTTCAGATCTTTTATTACTTTCTTTATTCTTGGCTTCCAAACCTCCACCAGAATACCATCTGTTCCCGAAGACTTTCTGGAGATTGGTTATATATCACCATTTTATCTCATCTCCTCCTGTCGCAGCTGTTAACTGTTGAGCCTCATCTACCCATAACCTTGGTGTATTTAAGTTTTCCGTAAATATTTCCATTTACGCTTTTCTTGATTTCCTCATTTGTTTACTCTATATATAAATTTTCATAAATTTTCCAGAATATCTCTGATACCTCTACTTAGTAAATTTTATTGTTATAGGTACCTCAAGTTTGGCAACAACCCTTTGTACTTTCTGTTGTCGAAGTCATTATGCCAAAAGTTCTTGTGCTCTAGAGTTATTATAAAAAAACAGTTGCTTAACTGCAATCTTTTCTAAACTTATGCATATTACCCACCTAGTCTCTTATTTCTCTTTTGCACTCTGCAATTTGCCTCTTCATGTTCTGAGAGATTTCCCTTGTTGTGTAATACTTTAATCTTGTCAGCCCCTCTAAATAAGTTGTGTTACTTCTTAACTATATCTCTTTTTCTTTTACTTCTACCTTATTTTTAAACTTCACTTTGATTTTATCCCACTTATTAGTTATAACATCTGGAGTAAATATCTTCCTAAAAGCTCCCGGATAATTTCCACTACCATTCCTTAGACTTCTCTCTTTTTAACAGGTAGGTGAGGAAGCACCAGTGTCTCACCTTTACTTCATTACCCTGCATTTGTATCTTAGTAATTACTGGTGCACAATCTGAAATAGTTACTGGATGTGTATCAAAGTTCTCAATTAAATCCACATGTTCCTGTGAAATATAATTTCTGTCTAGTCTAGTCCAGTTATTGTACCTTGGGGAATAATATGTAAATTATTTCAAAGTTCCTACTACTGAAGTCACATCTTCCAAACCAAATATTTTCATAAATTTCTTCAATAATCTACTCTTATTTCTTACGTTCATATTTATTTATTTTTATGCATGCCTATATGTAAATTTGGCTAATGCGGATTTACATTCCTCTTTGATTCCAAATTGTATCTTCCCATAAAACATTACTTTTGTTTCTTTCCAGGCCATTATGCATAAGACTAGAGTCATTTGACTCATTTTACCTTGCTGAAACTGTTCTTAGAGATAAAATAAATTGATTATATAGAGCTGTTTTTCCTGAATTTCTCAATCTTATAAAAATAGGTTCAGGGGCACTTTTTGGTGATGTGTGCCTGTTCGCATGCTGTTTACCAGAGAAACACAGGCGAAGCAATTTCTGACTTATAAATCCCCACCACTTCCCAGTGCTGTTTTCAGCTTTTAACGTGAGCAAGCAACTGTTTGAAGTTGAAGTTCTGCAAATGATACTGGCAAGGGGAAGGAAATGCTACAGTAAGTACAATATTAGTTTTCAGACCTCATGATTCTAGTATGAGTTCAATTACTCCCTATCACCTTTGTTGGCAACGTATCTGTCAGTGTTACTGATACATTGCACAACTTGCTACTACGTCAGGTTACTCTTCAGTTTTATACTAGTTAAATAGTCAGTTATTCTACCTGAATGAATGCTTGTGTACCATGAAGGACAATATGGTTTTGAAAAGCAACATGCACAGAAGAAACCAGCACCTCGATGCTTCCACAATCCAGTTTTATTCAGGATATCAGTGCAAAAAAAATAAATATTAACAGAACATGCCCTCATATCATCATCAGAGTATCTGTTAAACTCCCTTTAAATACATATCAGCTGACCTCCTAAAACCAATAAATTGATGAATAAATCACTCAAGGGGAATGAGACCCTCTGTCTAAAATGGCTAGAGGCCTGCCCCATGCCCCATGTAGAAAACCCAACACGATGCAGAAACATTAGAACTGTTCAAAATATCAAGCAGTGCTCAAAAATGTGTTATCGTATTGCTTGCCTTTAGCTGTCCTTTGTGTATGTGTTTGTGTAGAAGCTGTACATATTAATAATAGAATACATCTGATATGCATGCTATTGTTAACATTCAAAAGAATACACACCTCTTATGTTCAGTCTGTAAACATTTTTATATTGACAATTTCTGGCCCAGGGCATGTCAGACAACCATTACTTGTGATCAGCAGATAGTCTGTCACTAAAAAGAAAGTAATGTAATAATCTGTTTTTATTCAAATTATGTTAATACACACTAAAGGAAGGAAAGCAAAGTCATAGTAATGGTTAGAAATTGATTTTATTGTCACTAGTATAATTTCCTGAAAGACAGTTCCAAAACTTTTATTTTTATTTATGCAGCGTAGCAGCTTTGTAGAAAAGAAATTCAATGCCATTGATCTGACTAAGTAAAAGTTAAACAGGTTGATGAACAGAACTGGAATGATGTTACTGTGACAAAAATTGTGAAAAAAAAAGATCAAGCTACCCTTTACATGTACACACACACACACACACACACACACACACACACACACACACACACACACACACACACACACACGCACACACACACAGATGCCTACATACATACACACACACACACACACACACACACACACACACACACACACACACACACACACACACACACACACACACCTACTTAACCTACCCCTTCATTAACCCCTCTACTACTACTTGCTAGGCAGACACAGAATCTCAGACACACTCACACATGCAGACCATGACACACACTCATGTAAACACCCCATAACACTATCTGACCAATAAACGCCCCATCTATTATCTCCACCATGATGGATGAACAAGACCTTTTGGCCATGGTAGTAACAGCTAGAGGCCAAGAGTGGGCGGGCGACATTATGCAGTTGAGTGATTCTCTAGAGTCACTCAGCTACATAAATGGCTTACAACAGGCAGTACTGTGGAGAGAGCACATGGCTAATTAGCATATGCCTCACCCCCACAACTGCCTCATTGCCATTTGGGTCTATATTGAAACATCGAATGCTTAAAACAGCGAACAATGTTTCATCGACCCTTTTTCAGCGAAAGCTGAAAATGTCGACACCTCAGAACAGCGATTTCTTTCCTAGGGAAAGAAATCTCTGTTCCAACCAAAAAAAAAAAAAAAAGAGTAAACACTTCCAAATACATACACACGTACCTTAACCCTAATTGTACCCCCCCAAAAAAAATAGTAAACAACTGAAAACACATATGCACGTAACCCAACCATACATCTAACGGAAAAAAAAAGTAAATATTTTAAAACATATGTACTTACCTTAATCTGCACCCTAACCCCAAGGTCAGTAATTGTTGCACATTTATCTAAACAGTTCCAAACACATACACACTTACTTTAACCCTAATTCTATCCCCCCAAAACAAAAGTAAACAGCTTAAAACACATATCCACTTAACTCAACCGTACATCTAATGCAAAAAACAAAAAAGTAAACACTTTCATACATATGCACTTACCTTAACCTGCATCCTAACCCTAAGGTCAGTAACTCTTGCACATTTACGCTCGGGAGCTATACTGAACAAGGGACCACACTACAGTGCAGAATACAGCAAAGCAACGAAGCGGTCAAGCGACTTCTTTCCCAGGGAAAGAATTCGCTGAACAGCCACTTCGCTGTTTTGCCTGTTCACTCTTTATGTGTCGACGAAAACACATTCGACAAAATGCGTTTTCGTCATTCTGATAGGAACCCTTACCATTTAGCATGGCCATGCAGACAGCCTACTACAGTGATGCAGGTCTTCATGCAAAACGTACCAGGTTAGGACTGTCTCAGAGTCCTAAAAAAGTTACTGTGAGCTGCACACCATCTTTTAAATTCAAGCTTGATCTTATATTTACAACTAAGCACACTGTGGATACACATATGGCAGCAGATTACTGAAACTCTTTAAAGCTTTACATGCTATAAGCTTCACAAAGAAGGTCTGTTTACAAAATTCTTAGAGGTAATTTAATATTTTTCTAGGACTAAATAAAGGAATATGTTTTGTCTGTTCTTGCCAATAAATGAAGACCAGCATTGCTGCAGAAAACCTTACCTGAATTGGATTTCTTTTTTTCCTAGGTTTATTTGTGTCACCATTCTGAATACTACTTTTTTCTTCATGGTAATTCCTGGTCTGATGAATATCTTGAGGCTTTCATCCCTCTATTTAGAAGACATGTTCTATAATCAAACCATCAATGCACTGTTATCCCTTGTTCCCATTTAGAACCAAGCTGTGTTGCTGCATTTTTCTGAAAATCTACTTTTTTTTGGGGGGGGGGGCTAAACCTTTGCCACACACACACACACACACACACACACACACACACACACACACACACACACACACACACACACACACACACACACACACACACACACACACACACACACACACACACACACACATTTCCTACTGATTATTAAAGCAATAACCGACGACGTGGTGTGGTATATTGAAGATTTACCCATGGTTGGTGTGGTTTAATCATGAGGGCGAAGCCCGAGTGATTATACAAAGCCAACCATGGGTAAATCTTCAATATACCACAACCGCAGAGTTGGTTATTGCTATTATACAATGACATTATTTAAGAAAAAAATAGTTTTCTTAAATAATGCCTTTGTAAAATGACAGATTGCTGTTCTTCCGCCAGTTGTGGTATACTGATTCTGCTTTTTGATGTACTGCGCATGCATATGGAACTTGCGTTCCCACACATACCCAGTACATCAAGGCTTTGGAACAGAAGCAATGAAGAAAAGAAAGTCTCCGTTGCTCTGTTTTCTCTCTCTTTTTTTATTGTAAAAAAAAAAAAGATTTGGGAGCAGTTTATACCAACAGAAAAAAAGTCTGGGTAACCAGACCTTTTTCCGTTGGTATATTGTGGGATTTACAATGGGCACGCTGGTTGGGCTGGCCAGTCAGTGTGCATGTTTTAGAATATTAATAGGGAGGAACTGTATATTTATACTTCTACCATGGTCTCAATGCAGACAATGTCTAGACAGCCATGAGGGAATTTTCTTATGTCCTGCTATTCTTTGCATGTGTCAGCCTGGACTCAAAGGATAGGCATGTCATGGCTGATGTGAGAATTGTTCTCACTTCTCTGTGTGATATAGACAGCTGCACCCCTGACCAGGAGAGTCTGTAATGCACTTGCCAAATAACATCCCGTTTGGGAAAAAGAAAACACCCACAAATTACCACATAGGCGGCAGCCCCCTTAATACAGAAGAGGTAATAAGAGATCTGGGGACCCAGGTAGATAGTAATCTCTCCTTTGACAATCATATTGCCAAAGTAGTTAGGAAATCCTTCTATGTGGCCCATCTAATTACTAAGGGGTTCACATCTAGAAATAAAGAGGTTATAGTGCCCCTCTACTCGTCACTCATCAGACCCATCATAGAGTACAATGCCCCATTTGGGATGTACCTCACAAGACACTTCCAACAGCTGGAAAGACCACAAAAGCACCTCACAAAGAAGATTACTGGCCTCAAACATATATCCTATGCAGCCCGACTTAAAAAAACTCCAGCTGTACTCAGTGGCATATCACTTACTCAGAGGTGATCTCTGCCTGACTTACAAAGCCATGTCCAACTCAGAATTGATGGACATGCTCCACCTAAAGAAATCCAAGTCACTGAGAGCCATGCGCTCTATTGAGCTAAACCTCGCCACAACAATAAATAGAACATACTGGAGTGATAGATTCCTGTCACAGAGACTCCCCATGCTTTGGAACAAAATTCCTAACTACATTAGGCAGAGCCCCTCACTAACACTCTTCAAGAGAAGCCTTGACGAGTGGATGGGTAACAGAAAATACACCCCTGGGATCACTTCATTGCCTCTGCTTGACAGAGGCTCAGTTAATTAATCAATGGGGCGGTGAAAGCCGAGACACTCTGGCTAGGCTTAAAAATGCCCTCGGGCAGATAGCCTAGTACCTACCTATGTACCTATGAACCTATGAATCCTATCTCATCCTCTTGAGAAAAGTGAACTATGGCCTTACTATCCCTTTTATATTTTCCCATTCCCACTAACTCCGCAAGCTCTGTGGCTGCTTACTTAATTAACTCAGGTTTAATACACATACATACACACACACACACACACACACACACACACACACACACACACACACACACACACATATGTATATGGGCTTGTACTCACTTTTGATTGAAACTAATGGTGTTGTTTGGAATCAGTGATTTCATGACTGAGTAGGCCTGGTGGTTAAAGACTGCAGTAATAAAACGTATTGTAACAGAAGGAACAAGAATACAAGTAGTTTCTTCTAAATATTTAAACAATAAATGATTTATGAAGAGTTAAAAGAATTAATAATGATGAATAGTAAAGTAACCTTATATAGAATATAGGTTAAGAAGAAAACAGCTAAAGATTAAAGAAGATTTTTTCTACAATTCTGTTTTAATATGCCATCTGAAAAGACAAATGAAATGTATTTGATATATACCAAACACAGTAATTCACTGGAAAAAAGATATGGGGTAAATGAAAGGGTTTTATTTTATGATTCTGTTGAAATTAAACTTTCTAAATATGCTATTTTTCTTTCTTCTGCAATCTATTTGGTAATGTACCTCTGAACAAGGATGGACAACTTAAAGTGCACCATGGCATGTTTTGCCTCCAGTGCCTTCTGGTATTTTTGTCTTATAGGTGTCTGTTTTAAACAGCCAAGTTTGTCTACATGGCAGCTCTGAAAAGTTTATTGAACTTTACCCTCTGTGATGTCAATGTAGGATGTGTTTGCGAGTACACCTGTAGAATTTAATAAGCACACTAAATCTCATGCGCAAGTCCCTGTCCATTAAAGTAGAGGGACCCATCTTACATTAGGAAAGGATTCAGTACAGTTATGTGCATGTATATACTTAATACACATGTTTACAAAGCTTTTTATTAAGCAGCCACCCACATAATTTTGGTAAGATGACAGTGGAAAATACATTGTGGTACTTTAGTTACAAAGTATCACAATGTATATTAAAACTGTGACACAAGGCTTTAAACATGTCTGGAATCATAGTTTTTGATAAAGTTTAATAAAAGTAAAATATTTCAGTGATGTCTAAACTGGAAGTTATTACATATACGGAGTATGAGTGTGCAATTTTTTATTAGTATAAAGATGTTAAAGGTGTAATAAACATGTGTTATTAAAAAAACAAACAAAAAAACACTGTGTTGTGAATAACATTACCAATTTTCATCCAAGAACACTTAGTAAGCAGCTGTTACTTATTTTACATGTATATGTATAATTCCCATTGAACATAATATGAGCCTTAAAGGAACATTTACATTTAGTCCACTGTCCGCTATTTACATTAGGATCCAGCCTTCACTGTCAATAATATTTCACTTTAGTCAGTTTATACAGCTGCCTCCCAAGGCATCTTTTACAACAACTTTCATAGCATGAAACAAAAAGTTTACAGCAGAGTCAGACTCTCCAAGGCAGTAGACACATTATCTTTTTAGACATGCCTCAGTGGCTCACAAACAGAAGATCAAGATGACTTTGTGACACAACTTCAGTGTAGCAGTGATGGACACTGAAAAGTGCATTCACAAAACTATAGATAGTCAAACAACAAAAGTTGAAACTCAGAAAAAGGTACTTACGTATTATCGCAACCAGATTTTTGTGGGAATAGCTGTTGCTTCCCAGTTCTTGAATCTGGTCAAGAATGTTGTAAAAATGTAAAATAATGTGTTTTTTTTACCACTGTGGTTTGTTTTGTGCAGTGTTATCAGTAAAAAGTGGAAAACATAGTGTTGTTTCTTTATTTCCCACCACACAGAAAGACCAAACCAGTGAATGAGCACGCCACATCGTTACAGCAGTAAGAAAATCAAGAATCAGTAAAATACAATCTGCTTCTGTCCAAACACGCAAGTCATCATATCCCTAGCATTGTCACGATTAAAAATCTGAAGGCATTTGTTCAATAAAAAGATCAATCCAAAACCTGTTTCGTCTATGGATCACACCCATCTTATTAATAGTTGTGATAAATGAAGGTGTTCGCAATGTTGCAAGTTTGAGCATTCCTTAAACTGTTTTATGACCTATAGAAATTGTAAAAAGACAGGGCATCTCTGGTTTACTGTCTACAACCGTTAGGCTTTGACACTGAGCAAGTCTCTAAGGAGGACTCGAATTACTGTCCCTACCCCCCTACCCCCATAACAGTGATGTAGGTGATTTAGCTACAAATATTTATGCTGAAATTAATAAGGAAGCAGTGAAGCAGTGAAGCAGTGCAGCTTACTATGGATTCTGATGAGGACAAGGAACAGGACATACCTATTAGTGATGGTATAGATGAGGATGTTATTCAGTTAAATGAAGCCAAATCCAATACTTTTGGAAAAAGATAACGATGCTGTTTACATTAATAATGCTGTTTACATTTACATTGCAAGTAATACTGAAAACATTCTTTTGTCAGTAACAGAGCGGCCATGACAATTCAAGCATATGTGTGTAATGCACACAAAACAGGAAGATGAATTTTTCAATTATTTTTCTTCCTGAAGGTAATTGAAACTTATTCTTCAGCAATAATGACTTAGAATAGCACCTTACAGTGTTTCCTGCACTCGTTTTGACTCCACCATGCAAATTTCTCAACTGTGAAAATCTGATTGCAATGATATGTAAGTACCAAAAAAAATATTTAAAAACATTTTTGCAGGGGCACATTTCTTCCACCTGAGAGTGTGAATTGGACCACCCATATACACTATAACATAGAATATTCCTTGAAGCTGTGATTATCTCATTTATAGTATATATACCTATCCACAATTTTGCTTATAAGCTAACAATCCCAGGGTCTTTTTAATGTAGTCCTGCTTCCCAAAGATGGAAATCAAACACTCTACCTTGTGTCTGTAAGGTAAACACCTTAACCTTTATGCCAAGCAGAGAATTCTCTAGGGTACAATCATTTCATTCATATTATACATATCTGACTATTAAATTTTGTAATCCCGTTTTAAGTAGGGAATGCTCTAATATATTATTACCTCATTCATAGCATGTATGTGTATATGTATATGTATATATATATATATATATATATATATATATATATATATAGCTAGCTACTCACAATTCTGCAATCATTTTTTTAATCTTCTACTATGCAGTTATTTAATTCATAGTATACATATCTAACTACTCACAATTTTTTATTTATTTTTTATGTAGACAATTCTCTAAGATACAGTCGTCATTCACATCATACATATCTGACTACTATATTTTGTGATCACATTTTAAGTGGGAAGTTCTCTAAAGATATGATTTTCTTATTCATAGCATATACATCTAACTACTCACTGTTTTATAATCACATTTTAAGCACCTATCACTACTTACTTAAACATTTCCCTTGTACATGTATGTGCAAGACACATACCAGTGACTTCAGCAACTCGGAAAACTAAAGTGTGATTGAAAAAAGAGATGTTGTGAGCATACCTCTCACCTTCCCCTGATTTTGATTGAAATTTTAGGTCTGTTCTTCTTAAACTCCCTTAAAACTGATGACTGTTGCAGACAAGGTGATGGATTGCACTTAATAAATGATAGTTGTTAGACTTAAAGACTTCTTTTATATTCATTCACATTCTCTTATTCTGTCAATGCCTCAAGTTAATAGTGTTAATATTTAAAAGCTGTCCTTGATTGCCTCTGATTATTTTGGATTTCTGCCTACTTCTGATAAGATTTGCCCCTGACTGGTTGAGAGCTATGGCTGTGAGTATAGACACTTGTAATGCCATTAAATAATTTTGGTAATTGGGACTTAATCTCCTTGGATTATCTAAAACTTGCAACAGTTTCCACTCACCCATGTTGCTTATAAAAACTAACGCTGACATCACTGTATTTTGCAGTAGGGGGAATACTTTAATGTACCAAAACCTTGGACTCAGTATATATTTCAAATATTTGCACTTTCAGTCTCACTATAACACAAATAACACTTACTGTCCTCAGAATTTCAGCAGGAAACCTTCTACATATGTTTAATTGTTCTCAGCTTGAAGGCTTTCTTGTTCCTACCTAGAACACTTACACAAACATACAGCAGCATGCACTAAACCCTGAGGACTGCTACTGCTTTATTTGAAAGCTTAGGTTGTCTGTTTTGAAGAATATCATATCAAATTTCTCCTAAGACCATTCCTGTAATATACTTTCTGAAGAGTTTCTTCTGCTCTGAGAGATGAAATGTTGAAAGAGTTAATGAGAATAGAAAATCAAGGTGCTATTGTCAAGAAAGACGAGCCTTCAGAATGGGCCAACAGCATTGTGAGCATGGTAAAAGCATATAAAATAAGAATTGTCTTTGATCTACAAGATTTAAATAAGAGGGTTTAAAGACAGTATTGCCTTTATTCATACTATAGAAATAATCTTGAGCTGCATAATAGTAGTTTTCAGTTACTGAGGCAACCCAAGGATTTTGTTAAATGATCATGGAGTAGAACAGCAAAGAAGTTATATTATTTTAATACTTTTTGCTTATGGTCCTGGGGAAAATGATTATTTAGGTACTACATTTTGCATACTGTGCATGCCTGGATTTTTTTTTCTTGTAAGGGGTAGTCACTGAAATTATTGAGGGTTTACCAGGTTTATTGATAGGTGACTTATGTGGAGTTCCACCAAGCAGAAACTTATTAAACTGCTTGACAGACACATTATAACACACTTCTTGGAAAGCAAAATATTTGTAACATAAAGTAAACGTACCTGTAATTATTATTATTTAGTATGTGCATTGACAGCACACTTTTTTTCTTTCAAGCATTGCTATTTATTGATCTTGATAACTATTTTCAGTAACATGAAATAATACTGCAAACCTAGCAATAATTACTGTTAATTGCTTACATATTAAATACATGGTGTTATTTCTAATTTCTAATTTAAAACATGGTTCTTAAGTAATAAGACCTTAAGGCTTGAAAGGCTGTATTGGTTAGTTCTTGCTTCATCTATGTGTCCTTATTTTCATCCCAAAAGAGAAGCAAGTCAGTGATTCAGCTGACCGACTATCAAAACTTAGCTGGTTACCAGACAAAAAACACAATTACAATGACACAGAATGGAAGTTATCTGATGTAGAAAAACATAAACATCAGTGATAAGAGGTATGCATTTCTATGTACAACAGTTGTGATTAATAAGCAAACATTAGGCCCCTTTACAAAGCCCTCATTAAGCTAACCATTGAATGTAATGACCCCTATGGCATGTAACTCTCCAGATACATTCAACAACTGGAATGCCAACAGAGATACCTTACTAAGAGGATACAAGGTATAAGCAACATGTCCTACATGGACCAATTCAAAGCCCTGTCACTATACTCGGTATCCTACAGACTGGTAAGAGGTGACCTGTGTCTGGTAGATAAGGCCTCCTCTGACCCAAAACCAATAGGTTTACTGTACATCAGCAAGCCAAGAGGCATCAGAAATACTCACTGTAGGGATCTAAACCTCTTCTGGAGGGAAAGGTATATCTCACAAAGGATACCGCTGCTTTGGAACAACCCCCCCACACACATAAAACAAAATTCATCCCTGTCCATATTCAAGCACAATTTGGATCTATGGATGGGAAACAAAAAAATTACTACAAGACTGCCCCTGTACTACTAATAGACACTGGTATTGCCTAAATGCTTTATCCCATGCATGGGCCCCATCAAATTATCTATGGTATGATCCCAGATATTCTCATTAGGGATAACAATTATCTACCATGGGATGGGTAAGGACAATCTATACCCAAATGGGATAGGTTATGTTGAGTACAAAAAGGGAAATTGGCAAGGCTTAAAATGGGCTGCAAGGACAGCTAGCCTAGTACTGACCTATGAACCTATAAAAAACATATGTTGCTAATTCCATTTTTTTGTTCAGATACATGTTGCTGTGGCACTCACATGAAGGATAAACCACAACAGGTGGGACAAAACCTGCTTTCTGCTACAGATGTGAGTGATTACAGCTCATAAAAAGAGTCTTCCTTCAACCACATATGGAAGACAGTTGTTATTTGAACTTTTTCTATAAATTAGAAAGATGCAATCATATGAGAGACAAGGTAACTGTAAAATTGCCAGCAGAACTACTACAAAGGAAAGAAGAAAATTTCACACTGAAAACAAATCGATGCACACAGCCTGCATCTCATTTTTCATCTAAAACTTACAGGCTGTACCCAGAACAGCCACCTCTATCCCATTAAGGAAATCAAAAATAAAATACGTTGAACTGCCAACTCTAGCACAACTGTTTTTTTCAGACAGGCAAAGAGATCCATCTAAGGTGAAGAAAGCAACATTGTTTCAATTACATCCACAAAATTCTGCCTGCAGTCATGCGGATTTGTTGTTTGAAAAAAGTCAGCCTAGGCATCAGCATTGTGTTTTCAAGATTTCTCTCAAGATGGTGGACAGAGTAACTTTTAAATGCTGGTTCCCTATTGCTAATCTTAAAAACAATGATATTCATAAAGACTTTTTCAGCTTGGAAGTTATCCAAGAAATAAGGCTTGTGGACTAGTTTGGAGACTGTTTTGAACTAAGGAACTTCTAGATATAAAGAAATAAACTTTTTGAAATGTTTTCAAAATAACAAAATAAATAAATAGATAAATGAAATCAGGTTTAGCTTCTTAAGTTTATGGACATTGGACTTATGCAAGCGTCTTTGTTTTGCTTTAACCAGTACAGCAGTTTTAATTATTTCTGTTTAGCTACTTTAGTGTAACAAGTTCTATTTCTATATAAACAAAACCGAGGGTGTGAAGGCTGTTTTTAATTTTAACTTATATTTGAACTCACAACAGGGGAAACAGAAAAAGGACAAACCTAGGCATTAAACCAAACATCCTTTCCATCTGCTTGTTTATTAGTATTTTGGTACAGGACCGTGGGATAAGGTGTACAGGTTCTACCATCAAAGGTTTTGTCATATATCTACAGCTATTGCTATGACAAACTGAACCTTAATGGAAATAAATACCAGCTCCATATGTCTCATCCTAAAAACTGTGGGTCATATTTGACTACTTATGTTCTCAAACTGACTATAAGAAAGAGAATGCAAGAAGACAGAGCAGTTGTTTACTGTTCCAGAGCTCTGACAGATGTCCAGCGGAGATACACTCACTGAGATATGTACAAACTGGAAAGGAAATGTTGGCAACCGCATATATATATATATATATATATATATATATATATATATATATATATATATATGTGTGTGTGTGTGTGTATGTATGTATGGGTCTAGGACACATGCTCGACTAAAATATGTCTGAATCACAAAATATCAAACACACATACACGAAAGCTTGTCAATGTTAAGCACTTTCGTGTATGTGTGTTCGATGTTTTGTGATTCGGACATATGCTAGTCGAGCATGTGTCCGGATCCCGTATGTATATATATATATATATATATGAATCAACTTTAAAAAAATGAAGATCAGAACAGCGACATTAATTTTTGTGAGACTGAAAATACTGAAACCTCACATACCTGAACACGAAAGCTTTCCCAGAGTAAGTAAACACTTAACCAACATGCCCTTTTCTCCTCTGTAGTGCAATCCCGGGAAAAAAAATCAACTGTTTTTCAAGGTTCCAGTTAGACACCAGAGAAGGGGGGAAAAAACAACAGGTGCTCTAACTGTAACAGACTGCTGGATATATAAGTAGTACCATAGCTGTCCACAAATACTGACATACATAAGAATGAAATGTTTGCATTTATTAAAGAAGCCACAGTGCCACTGCAACTCATAAATGAATGCCAGATCTGCATCACCCTCTAACAGCTTTTGCCTGAAGCGGCCACCATCTACTTTCAACCCTAGTTACGGTGCTGGTTGGACTGAGAAACCTCTGATGTTATCTCACACTAATCAAGAATATCTTCCATTCTGTGATATGGTATCCTGCGTATATTGTCAAACACCAAGTATTCAGAATGTCGACTATTAAAACAGCAATCATCTTAGATTGAATCTAAATTGATCAGAAACAACAAAAATTAGAAATTATTTTTTTGCTGGGACACAAGCCTCCCTGCACCCACCTCACCTCCTGTTGATTATATATACCAACTCCAAGATCGCAAAACAGTGGGCTAACGATCACAAACAAAATACTAAAGGTAAAAACTTCACTGAAAATAATCTTCTCTCATATGAGCATTTATTATTATTTACAGCCTGAAAAAACTGTTCGATCATATGAGGATGTGATGCCCATGCACTGGGCCAGCAATCAAGGAGCCTCAATCCTCACCACTAACACCAGTGAGGGGCATCCATATAGGGAAAGGATAATAAATACACACACAGTAAAGTACAATTTCCCTTAAGAGCACACAGAAATCACAGTCAGTCTGGGGCTGGTTTCTCCCTTTCTCTCCAGGTCCCCAATAAGACTCCCCACTGGCACAGCTATAGGGTCCAGATCTCAGCCTAATGGGTAAGCTAAAAGATCCAGCACCCTGTCTGTGCAACCAGTGCTTTGTGTCCCTGCCCAAGTAGCTGACACACACACACTTTGAGATAAGAGTTTTTACAACCACACAGACACTCCTGGGGAAGGCTGGCGCAGGTTCTCCAGCTGTGCCCCTTTTACCCAGACTATATAGTAGAAATCACTGCCACCACCCAGCTAATATTTAGCAGCTACTCAAAGGCCTTTATGAAAGGGTGTCCAATTATTACTGTGCAATATTATTATCCAGATGGAACGTGCAATCAGTCAAGACTTATTTGGAGTGACTTGGTACAGTATCAATATATACATGCAATGTACTCTTAGAGCTTAGATTATCTCTGCACAAAACTGCCACAGTTGCAAGGTTTAACAATATTTAATAATAAATAAAAAACCAAGACAATACTTCTTACTACACAGTGCTAGTCAAGAGTTCAGAGATCACAGAGAAATACTTAAAATAATACAGTAGAAAAGTTCTGACATCACAGAAAAACAAACTAGTCTAATCTTCCTATGTCCTAGCTATTTCTAAGAGAAAACACAGTTCTAAAATCCTACTTACACATAGACACAAGCAGTGCTGGTGATGTTGGATGTTCCCAAGACAAATGCTCTAATGCTCTCATTCTTTCTGTCATTAAATTGATAACACAGTACTAGTGATTAATTTCAAATTACATAATTTCTTTTTGGTTCCCAGGCTACCAGATTCTCAGTGGTTAATAGCTCTTTTGATCTTGCAGCTGGTCAGGAACCAGAGCAATAAAAGGAATTATACATGCAAATTCTAGCCATTAACTCTGGCCTCAAAACAATAGCCAGAATGCCTTTATGTAGACATCTTGGCTCCATGTTTTGACATCAAAGAATTGGCTTATCAGCTTTCTTACAGCAGAGTACACTGCTGTCACATTTTTGCAGTTCCACATTTAGCACCATTTTTCCCTTTTAAGAGAACAAGCCCATGGCTTATATTAATATTTACAAATGACAGAATTATCTACAAAATTCTATCTGGTTAGGCTGGCAGCCTTCACCTATATTCACAGAGAGTTTGATGTGTCAGACTGTAACCAGTATCCTGTGTACAATATTTATATAATTCAGCTTCAGAATCTGTCATCATGTCATCTCAAATGAGACAAAAAACACTAAAAATATATATGAAGTGCAAAAGGAAAGCATGTGACCTATTACGTTTTATCTAAGATGACTGAACACACTGAGCTGCTAGTCTGTAGTTGTGATATTTGTGCTAAAGTCAGAAACCTACAAATGTTCTACTGTGACTTGCCAACTGTTAGAAATGCCAAAAATAATGCCTGAAAACTAAAAAGGGTGAAAAAGTTATTAAGCATTTTTTGCAGGCTAAGTCCCCCCCATGTGGGAAACAACTCCCCACACCATCTGTACTTATACATAAAAATCCCATGGTCGCTCTAACTCAAAGGAGGCAGAAATCCCCCTAAAGAAGGGAGTCATTGCCAGTGCTAACTTAGAAATCACACCAGCACTGAATTTGTATGAAAGTGAACAACATGATGTTCCTTGGTGTCTTTTTTTCATGCAACTGACACTCTTGAAATTTCACTTCAATCACCTGTTGCAGTACCATCTGCACCAGACAGAAGATATGATACCTCACAAGTTTCTTATACTCTCATTGCACAAAGTTTATATGGATTTATTTCAGCCCAGAAGTCAATATTAACAGTATGTGATAACACCACCCTAAGTTCCCTGAGCTACTATATTTAAAGAACACACTGAGCTTGTCTGGGATCAATCTACAGAAGACTGACACTTTCAAAGTGCAATTTATGTAAAAGATTATAAAGAACTGGGAGTTTTATCACATTGCATCCAGTCCTTACTACTCCAAAGAAATAGCCAAGAAGAAGGATTATTTAGAATATAAATGTTTTCATAACAAACTCAGTTGTCAACCTTAGTTGACTGGTACCTCTCATTCCTCAGGTGGCCGAACAGTCAAGTACAAGAAAGTAGGCTAGACTCTTGACAAAACAGCCAATGTCACTTGTGTCAGTACAACCTAGTATTGTGTGGAAATTGTAGACAAGCAATAAATACAAAACAAGTTTTATGACAGAGGAACAAATGAATAACTGTAAATAAAGATGCTGAACAATTGTAAAACCCTGAACCAAAGCATCTCAGACAATATGATGGCAACTGCTACAACCACTGTTTCAAATGAACCTGGATTTGCATCACATAAGGATGGGGCAAGAGAGAAATCATGTCGCTCTATCAACAACTACTAAATTGGATTCCAACAGATAAAAAAAAAATGTGCAACTTTCATCCTTTGCACTACCCATGTAGATGGGCACTTCAAAAGAGAAAACACCACTATTGCCAAAAGTTGTTTCTTCAGTATTTCCTTGATCTACAAGCAAATGTCTGTCACTAGCTTAGCATGCTTCCAAAAGAGTCTGTATCAGAGAAACTGAAAACATTTGCTGAAAGGTCTTGCTAGTCCAAATGAAAATGTCTCACCACTCTCTCAGTGGAAGAAGGCTTCCTATGATGACATTGCATGACAGAATGACAGACAAGAGCAGTACAGTGTTGGAATAGATAAGTTCTAGTATAAATTATAGTAGAGAATTCTAAGACATTGCAATATATGGCAGAGTCAGAATTCCAGATATCAGCCTAAACATAGGACCTTAACCTAGGATTATAAATCTGTTTATTTATAGTCATTCTTGTTACTAAATCTTGTTACAGTACAAAAAAATATACAAAGTAACCCTTTTCTTAAATGCTTAATCCCCATTAATTATAAATGCAAACTGTAGTTCTATTTTTCTAATCAGAAAGTCAGTTAAAATGTAAACAAATGTGCAGGTGCGTACAATATATAAGAAAAAATATTTTTATTTTCAAATCAGTGCAGGCAGTTGTATCATAGAACAGTGTTCTGACCTGTTAATCTGCAAAGTTAATGTTCTCTGTCAGCACAATAGATTTTTCAGGCAACAGACTTATATGCTTCTTGCTTCAAACACATGATATGTTATAACTTTCTGGGATGTGTACTAGCTAACCCTTTTTATCTGTATTTTCTGTATTTTATGGCACATAAATATGTGTAGGTCAAACTTTTGTTTTGCTTTATAGTACTCTGCATTAGATTGTAAATTTTGTAAAAAAAAAAATCACATACGAGGAAACAGATACAGTAAAGAAAAACTGCAGATTCAACTATACAGCAGAAATACATTTAAAGTGAACACTTTTATCTTTAATTCTCCTGTATGTTCCAAAACCAGGGAGGTCTGCAGCAGAAAATGTTTAATTCCTCACACAGAAAAAATAACCAAATATAGTATGCCCTAGCAAGACAACAATTAATCTGGACATGTACTCCTAAGCAGATGTTTGCATTTACCACATATATGTACTACAAAAGTTATCAGTCAAATGGTTATATAAAAAAGTACATAAGATGCCTTTATAATGCAGTAAACAAAAGCCTTTATTCATTTTTTTTATCTGCTGAGTCATCCTGCAGCATAACAATACTGGAAGGGCAGCAAGAAGTTAAAATGTTCTGGCAGCCAGGGGTTCTGAGTTCCATGGACCTCTCAATCTAGGTAGGCCAAGTCAAAGAGCTCACATGCCTGTGCTGCAAGACTCATTACTTCACTATGATGGGAGGTTGGCATAATGGTTAAGGTGTTTACCTTGCCAACAAAAGGTGCAGAGTTTGATTCTCACATGGGATAAATGGCTAAGCTTAAAGTGGTCCACAAGGACCATCAGCCTAATATGAACCTATGGCTACGCATTTGGCTTTTATCAGACAGTGCTTTTTTTTCTTTGTTCCTTACCTAAGCTAAATTACAAGGATCTGAAAATTATCCTTTTGCAAAGTATTCTTTTTTACAGAAAAAAATAAATGTCATACTTTTTGAACTTCAGTTTTATGTAGTGAATTACAACTAAAGTAAAATAGTCTTCAAAGTGATAAGGTATGGAAGAAAGAGGTGTGTCAGCAAAAAACTGGTACATTTAAATTATGAAGACCGTATGAGGCAAATACTGTGTAAGGTCCTGGTTGTTCAGATGACTCTTAATGTCCAAAAATGAAGCACAAACAGCTGCACAGCACCCAAAAATAAATTAAAAAATAGCTCTGTAAATTTTATATAAATAAGTTAATTACTACAACATATGTGTCTTATATTTCAATCTCTGAATGGCATCCCATGCTTTCTGTCTGGCATGCTATCCAAGAAAATTATTTTCCTGTGCCCCTGTCGAGCAGAGCCACAGAAGTGATCCCCAGGGTGAATTTCCTATTTCCCATCCAATCATCGAGATTTTTCTTTAAGAGTGCTAATGAGGAGCTTTATTTGATATAGATAGGTAGTTTATTCCAGAGTATGGGAAGTTTCTGGGACAGGAATCTATCCCTCCAGCATGTTCTGTTTATTGTGGTGACAATGTTTAGGTCCCTAAAGTGTGTCGCTCGAAAGGACTGGGATTTTCTTAAGTGGAGCATGTCCAACAGTTCTGGATTTGACATAGCTTTGTATGTTAGGCAGAGATCACCTCTGAATAGGCGATAAGCAATGGTGTAAATCTGGAGTTTTTTGAGATGGTCTACGTAGGGCATCTGTTTGAGGCCAGTAATCCTCTTTGTGAGGTATTTCTGCGGCCTTTCCAGTTGTTGTAGCCGTCTTGTGAGGTACATACCAAATGGGACACTGTACTCTATAATGGGTCTAATGAGTAATGAGTAGAGGGGAACAATGACCTATTTTTTTCCTCAATGAGAAACCTTTTGTGATGAGGTGTACCATGTAGAAGGATTTCCTGACTACTGTGGTGATGTAATTATCAAAGGAGAGACTACTGTCCACCTGTGTCCCAAGGTCTCTTATCATACTTTTGGTGTTAAGTAGACTACCACCTATGTGGTATTTCATGGGTACAGAATTTTAACCAAAGGAGATGACAATGCACTTTTTGGCATTGAGCTTGAGGCCATGGCTTTGACACCAGACATCTGTCTCAGTGGGGCCCTTTTGTAGGATGTCCACATCATTAGGAGTTTTGATTATGGCTCCTACTTTGCAGCCATCTGCGAACTTTATTAGTCAAAGACCTTCTGTGTTAGCCTGTGCTTCAGAGAAGTAGATACCAAACAGGAGAGGACCTAGGACTGAACCCTGTGGTACTCCACTTTGTCACTTGTCCGAAGTCGTATTTGGAGTTTGCTATTTTCACGGTGTGGATTCTGTCAGTGAGCCAGTTGGCAACCCATCTTGTGACATAGGGATTTATACCTAGTGTAGTGAGTTTATCTATAATTCCAGAGTGGGGGATGGTGTCGAAAGCCTTGGCGAGATCTAGGTAAGCTGTGTGAACAACCTAATCCTCATCTACGGCTTTGGTGACTGTTTCAAAGAAGTCTATCAGATTTAGGAGACATGATCTGCTTTTTACAAACCCGAACTGGGTGGGGTCCAGAGTTTGGAGATAACCAATGTCTTTGTTTATAAGTTCCATGACGATATGTTCCATGGTCTTGCAGACCAGGCTCGTCAGGCTAATGGGGCAGTAGTTCCAGGAATCTGTGGTGGCTTCCCATTTGCGGAGTGGGATAACCATCACTGTGCATCATTCAGTGGCCACAAAGCCTGGGGTAAGGCTATGATTGAACATGGTACTTAGGTGTGGTGCCAGTTCGTTCTGTAGTTTGTGTAGAATGCAGCCTGGGATGTTGTCAGGTCCCATGGATGCTGTATTCTTGGCTTTGCAGAGTGAGGACTTTACCTGTGCAGCCGTGATTACAGGAACTTTGTATTCTTCCAGTATACAGATGGGCCCTTTAGGGGGGTGAGGGGGGGGGGTGAGGGGGGGTAAAGTTAGCACTGAACCTATTTCCCAGGATGTTAGCAATAGCATACTAAGCTCATACCCTCACTAGAGGCAAACAATAAGAGTAACTTAAAAATCTTAATTTTTTTCCTTAATTTTTAATAGCTCACCCAAGAACATTTCATATATATCTGTTATTCATAAAATTGTCAGAAATTACTATAGCAAAAACAGATGTTTCTTTTTAGAATTATTCAAGTACTCTCAGAAGAAGATTTTGTTTACAGTCGGTGAAGGAATCCACATCTTCCCGATTCTGGCATGTATACACATGGACATTTTTACATAGATGTTTTTTCACTCTACATAGACTAGCAATAATGTACAAGAAAGATGAAATGAAATGCTGGAGATGTGGACACCATACCCCGGTACTGAGTGGATACATATGGTTGTTAATTGCAAAATAATTTGCCAGTTTTGGTTAGACTTTAAATGTCTTTGTAAAGCTCTATGGAATGACAACTGTACAATTTCTGACTCCCTTATCCTTTTTAATGTTCCTGTTCCTGAAGTTATTCATAAAAAAACAAACATTTTTACTATGGTCTATCCTCTCTATAGCAAGGAATCTTGTTACTAAAAATTGGAAATCTCAATCTCCTCCTGTCTTTAAAGTTGAGTTTATTCATCTTGTGAAATACATTTGCAAGAATGAGTTTCCTAGTCTAAAAGCAAGAACTAACAACATAACTCGTCATTTAATTGCTTAGACAAAATTGTCTAATCTGTTAGAGAAATATTGTGTTCTCCTATGTACATTTGCTTTTTAGTAGTTATGGACATTGTATACAGTTTGTTTGTTACTATACTGTTAAGTTATGGTGTTATAAAATAAATAAAAACATTTTGAAAAACAAAAAAGTAAATAAAAAGGGTTTGCATCTTCTTAAGTTTTAAATGTCAGTCTGGGTTAATACGCATAAAGAGAGTATCAGAGAAAAAATAAAAAATAAAGGTAGATAAAATAGTAGAGACTGAAGTGTGTTTTCTGAATTGAAGGTCAGAGTCAGCATTTCATAAACTTTAAAAAGTTTGGTCGTGTTCCTGTAGGACAGCAGATTTATATGACATTCTGAAAGTAATTGTGATTTGCTTATAGGACAGCTCATTCTACATAGCTCTATTGTAGCTGCAAGCTAATGTGGGAAAAGTATCACATAAATAAGAAACTACTTTATGGACCGTGATGTGTGTGCATATGTATGTGTTTGGCATGTGTGTGTGTGTGTGTGTGTGTGTGTGTGTGTGTGTGTGTGTGTGTGCATGTGTTTGTGTGTCTATGCATTTGAACGTGTGTCTGTGTTTGTGTGTGTGTGTGTGTGTGTGTGTGTGTGTGTGTGTGTGTGTGTGTGTGTGTGTGTGTGTGTGTGTGACAGTGTGTGACAGTGTGTGTGTGTGTGTGTGTGTGTGTGTGTGTGTGTGTGTGTGTGTGTACGTGAGGAATACCAACAGTCTACGTGGACATGAATCTGTATTGTAACCAGCATGTTTAGCTTTGACTGGACAGTTTCCCCCCGCCACCCCTGAAGATAGGTAATGTTACTTAGTGGGTATACCTGATTAACACATGAATAAATAAAAATAGTCTGAATCTTTTCATCAATGGAACATCAAGATGGGCTAAATGTGTCTTCAGACTTAAGGCTGGAGATGGATTGGAGGTGGGATAGGAGGTCGGGGGTGATTGTTTCTGGGAATTATTGGAATTCAGGGAATTCTGCTGCCCCTCACTTGTAAATTCAGCAATTATGACATGCAACTTCAGTACCTGCTGCCTATTGTTTCTTTTTTTTTTTTGGTGGGAAGATGAACGACACCCCACTGCAAGTTTAGAACTCACTATATACCATTAAAGTTAGCTCCACTTGTGCTGCATTTCGGCTGTGTCCCGTTACTTAAACTGATGGTTCAATATTATCTTCTTGCAGTGAGTATATAATGTTTTGCTAATAAAAATAAATATTTTGTTGCCTTCTGTAGTACGTCTTTGTCTCCTGGGAGTATTGACAGTAAGACATTCCTCTGCTTTTACATTCAGACATGCTAGACAGGTTTTACAACCTTCTACCTGCATGTTTGTTATCAACAGGTGATAATTTTCCTAGTGTCCTTCACTGGCTCAACCATATTGCTACTCATTACTTTTATTTCCAGTAGTGTCTGATCAGGACTGTAGTTGTATACATGCTTTTGTTCATCCTAAATTCCTCCTGGAGTCCCCAGTGAGTTGATTTCTGTCTCACAATAACATATGATTGGACCAGTCATCTGAGAATTATTTTCCCAAATAAAAGTGCACCCCCAGTCAGTCTTTGCTAAAAATACTCCTGTGCTAGTTTACATAAACCGGAAGAGATCCACATCTCAGCTGCTAAAACACATTATGCATGGTTAATCTCTTCCTTAATCCTATATTTTAATGGTTATTGAAATGGGTGATATCATTCTTTGTTTGCTTGACCACTGGTTAACCATTGTTTTCTTTGTACACGAATAAGATTTTGTAATTGTCTATAAAGACATGAGTCTGGAGTGTTTCTCCCCGGGCATCTGCTGAAAATTGGCTTCCTTCCAAGTCGAACCTTCCCAGTTAATAAATGTTAAATAAATAAATAAATTACTACTAACTTACTTACTTGCAAAGCCTGCCTTGAACATTTTTTGGAACAGCATGGCATTGTCTAAAGAGAAAACCTTATACTTGTACACATACACACACACACACACACACACACACACACACACACACACACACACACACACACACGTACAGTTGTACTGATCTTGTCCAAAACACCCAAATCTTGACATTTACAAAGTCACCATCTAAAGATCGATTCTGTAAATGGTGACATGCTACTATGTATATGCCGATCGACAGTCTCAGAGCATGCAAAAATTTACAAGAAAAAAATAGATTAAAACAGCACCTCTCACGCCCCCTGGTAATTGTATATACTAACTCTTAGATCAGATAATCTTGGGGAAATGGCTTTTTTCCCTACCCCAGGAATTGTGCAGTCTCACACACCTGTTGCTGATCTATTTAGTTGGTCAAATTTTATCAGCTAAACAGATGCCCCCCTAAGGTGCACATGTACACCACCACATAAAAGCAACCACTCTAAACTTACTTTGCTGAATTTAATGTTTCTCTTTCAGTCACAAGTCCTTTAACAGTAAGTTATCAGTGATTGCATATGTACTACCTCAGCTATAAATAAGGAGCCAACGTATCTCTTGAAGAGCTGTGTTACCCTGTAACACCTGTACTTCCCATATTCTAAATGAGCACCTGTGTGCACTTGCCCAATTAGTGTTACTAGTGTTACTCAGTGTTGGATATCACAGAAGACACTAAGTGAAGCATACTCATAGGTTCATAGGTTCATAGGTTCATACTAGGCTATCTGCCCGAGGGCATTTACAAGCCTAGCCCATAGTTTTGTGGCTTACGCCACCCCTTTAGTATGGGGAACTATACCCATTATTTTGCTGTGCCTCTGTCGAGCAGTGACACTGAGGTAATCCCTGGGGTATATCTGCGATCTCCCATCCATTGGTCAAGACTTCTCTTGAACAAGGCCAGCGAGGTGCTCTGCCTCACATATACCGGGATTTTGTTCCACAGCATAGGGAGTCTTTGGGTGATGAATCTATCCCTCCAGCACGTCCTATTAATAGCCGTGTCGAGGTTTAAGTCTCCCACCCTTGTGGCTCTGATGGATCTAGATTTTTTGAGGTGAAGCATATTCATCAAATCTGGGTTTGACATGGCCTTGTATGTCAGGCACAGGTCACCTCTGAGCAAGCGGTAAGCGACTGAATAGAGCTGGAGTTCTTTCAGTCGGGCAGCATAGGACAGATTTTTGAGACCCTTTATTCTTTTGGTGAGGAACTTTTGTGGCCTCTCCAGCTGCTGCAAGTGTCGGGTCAGATACATTCCGAATGGGGCATTGTACTCAATCATTGGTCTGATGAGTGATGAGTATACGGAGACTATGACCTCCCTTGATCTAGATGTGAATCCCTTCATGATAAGGTGGGCAATGTAGAAGGTCTTCCTAACTACTTTAGCTACATGGGTGTCGAATGACAGGCTACTGTCAACCTGGGTCCCCAGGTCCCTGATAACTTCTTCTGTGCTCAGTGGATTGCCACCTATATGGTAGCTAGGGGTAACCTTGTTTTTCCCGAAGGGTATGACTATGCATTTTTTGGCATTTAACTTTAGGCCATGGCTCTGGCACCAGTTATCCATATCTGTGAGACCCTTCTGAAGGATATCTGTGTCAGATGTTTTCCACTACGGCGCCCAGTTTGCAGTCATCTGCAAACTTTGTCAGCCATAACCCTCCTGTGTTTGCTTGTACTTCGGAAAAGTAGATGCCAAACAAGTGTGGGCCCAGGACTGAGCCCTGTGGGACACCACTTGTGACAGGCTTAGAGTCTGACATGGCGCCAGCAACTCTGACCCTGTGGGTTCTGTCACTCAGCCAGTTTGCAACCCATCTTGTGATGTATGGGTTAACATTTAAGCTGATGAGTTTTTCAATGATACCCGAGTGGGGTATTGTATCGAAGGCCTTCGCCAGATTGAGGTAGGCTGTATGGACTGCCTTTCCCTCATCAATGGCTTTGGTGACTGTTTCGAAAAAGTCAACCAAGTTTAAACGGCATGATCTGCCTTTGACAAAGCCAAACTGGGTTGGATCCAAAGTCTGCAAATTCCCTATGTCTTTATTTATGAGATCCATTATGATCCTCTCCATGGCTTTGCAGATAAGGCTTGTCAAGCTAATGGGCCGGTAATTTCCAGGGTCGGTGGAGGCACCGCCTTTGTGAAGTGGGACCACAGTCGCAGTGCACCACTCCTGGCATGCGTATCCAGAGGTGAGACTATGATTAAACAGCTGTCCTAGCCGTGGGTTTAATTCCTCGTTGAGTTCGTGGAGCACACAGCCGGGGACACCATCAGGTCCCATGGATGCTGTGTTTTTTGCCTTGGAGAGAGCAGTTCTCACTTGGGCGTTAGAGATGTTTGCGGGGCTGCAATCATTTGCTATAGATATCTCTCCTTTTGGGCGGCAGGGGGGGAGAAGTTTGCACTGAACCTGTCAGCCAGTATGTTGGCAATGTCTGTAGGATCAGTAATCTTCACATCATTTTGAACTAGTTCTGAGCATATCTGGGAGTTTCCTCCCAGGTTTCTAACATAGCTAAAGAAGGCCTTATGATTGTCTTTTGAGTCTTTAGCTATTTTTCTCTCAAAATTTGCTTTGGATGATTTTATGAGAGCTCTTAGTTTTTTACTTATAGTGATCAAAGGTGTCTTACCTTTTAAGGATTTTGCTCTATCTTGTAGTAGCTTCCTCCTTTTGTTGTAGAGTTTGTTTATGGCTGGGGTCCACCAGACTGGACGCTTGTCTTTGGTACAAAGAGTCTTTGTTTTGCTTGGGATTGCCTTATCCATGCAGTCCTGCAGGTGCTGGTAGAAGGCATTTGTAAGTGATTTAGCGGCTTGAGTACTGTTTTCCCGCTCGGGGCCTTAAAGGAGACCACACTAGTCTTTAGAAGTGTGAAGTCGGCTTTCGAAGTTCTTTACTGTGGTCTTTTTATTTCAGGTGGGGGTGGGATGAGGACCTCCAGCGAGATTAGTTTGTGATCTGATCTCACCAGTGAGGGGTATACTTCTGGTGTTGAACATTGTGCTCCCATGTTCGTGATGATGTGATCAAGTATGTTTTCTCCTCTTGTGGGGATGGTGACTAGTTGTTACATGGCATTTGAGTTTATGAATTCCAGGAACTTTTGGGCTAGGGTGTTTGGGCTTGAGTAGTGTTCCCAGTCAATATTAGGGTAATTGAAGTCACCTAGTATGATGGTGTTTAGAGATACATTTATCCCCTCCAGTCTTTTCAGGAAAGCCATGTGAGGTTCCTGAGTTTGTGAGGGTGGCCTGTAACATGCTACAATTTGCAGAGCAGTCTTGCCTATGGTTAATTGCACCTGGATGGTCTCCGATGCATCGTGCGTTGCCACCAATCTTGAGGTGTGGGTGTCCTTGATGAATATGGATACCCCCCCTCCTTTCTTGGTATTGTCCGGATTTTGGGGCCGGAACGCATGATATGAGGTAAAACCTGATAGTGCTGGGGTGCTCTCAGGAGCCTTGAACCAGGTTTCTGTCACAGCACAGACATCGATGTTCTCCATACTGAGAAGGGCCTCGAGTGCGTGCATTTTGAGATTGAGACTTCTGGCATTGAGCAGCATTACCCTTAGTTTTTTTCCTTTTTTGTGTTCTAGGGTGGTAGGTTTAGAATTTGAGCCTTGCCTAAAAAAGGCGCTATGGGGGTGGCAAGAGCCTTTGCCAATATCCGGAATCCCAGGGGTGACAGGTGCAAGCCGTCCCTTGCGAAGCAGCATGGCTTGTCCAGCATGTCATCCCAGGCAGACAGACATTGGATCCCCTTTGAATGACACCAGAGTTTAAGCCAATTGTTAAAGCTGATCATCTTATCTCTGTATTGTGGCATCATTCTTGGTGAAGGTAGGATACTGCTCAAGGTCAGGGTCATACCTGCCTGGGCTACATAATCAGAGAGCTCCTCAATGTCTCTTTTCATGTAGTCCAAGGAGGTACGTCTCAGGTCGTTTACACCAGCGTGGACAATGACTGAGTCGTATTTGTACCTGCTGTTGAGAGACCTGAGTGCTTGCGTTATGTGGCGGATTCTAGCACCCGACAGGCAGCTTACTGTAACCCTCTCCTTACTCAGTCTGGTGAGCGGGACGTCAGTGTGTCTGACTATGGAGTCACCAATGACTAGTGTGTCTGGCATTGTGTTTGGCCTTAAGGGCTGTGACTGTTTGACACTGTGACTGTGAGGTCTATGTGTTGCAGGTGTTGTGTTCTGAGGTGGTAGTTGTTTGGGTGTCTGCTTTGGTGGCCTCTGCTGTTTTGGTAGATTTTTGATCAGAGCCTCCGAGTATATCTTTGTGTGTTTATGTGTATGATTTGAGGTTGTGATGGTACTATGTGAGACTGGGTCTATAGTGTGTGTGGTAACCTTCTCCTCCTGTCTGGTCTTGCCAGTCCTATGTTGAGAGAGCTCAGCCTCCAGTTTGGCCGTATAGTTGCATCTCTCGCATGTATTTGTGTTTTGTGGGAGGAGGAGAGGGTTGTCTGTGTACATGAGGCAATTGTAACATTGCCTCAATATTCCCAGGTTCACCAGCTGAGCAGGAGAGGACACTAGCAACTGATCCCTCGACATGCTAGAAGGAATAGACAAAAAACTTTAAAAGTGATTCCGGGATGTGGGTGACCGAGAAATGGGGTTTGCCTTTTGGGGTACTATCTATAACAAGAGTGCTGTATCAAGGTGATAAGTACTGTAGGAGCAAGTGCTAGGTTTAACAGATAGAGAATAGTCTACTTGGAGTCAAGTAGAGATGATCTTTTTAGTTATAGGATACGCTGATTAGATCAGTAGTATAGTTCGAGGAAGGTAGTTTTAAGGGAAAATTTGAAGAGTGGACTTTAGGTAGCCCGAATAGTTTAAACCTGCTTAACTGCCGCTGCCCTAGTGTGCAACGGTGGCAACTCCACGCTAAATCACGCTAAAGCGCGCTAAAACGCGCTTTATAGCAGGGGGCTGGAAAAGACAGGAAATTACCCAAAATGGCCAATAGACTACAAGTTACTGCCTTAAACCACTCCTCTAAGGACAAACAGGCAGCTCAGTACTCCCCACTCTCACTGGTGAGTAAAGAAACTTCCCCCTGACCAAACAAGGAAAATGGAGAAACACAGGAACCAAGACAAGCCCAGGGATCAGCAAAATCTGGTCTCTGGAACACTAGTTAGGAAAGTATGGAAAACAAGGATATTTTTTTTTTTTTCAAGTTTTTTTACAGAAAGGCAGAAAACACAATAAATGCTATAATTTTCGACTAAATGCTATCAAAAGCTAGTACACTTGAGTGTATTAGCCTGTAGTTTAACTTTTAGGCAAAACTTAAACTAGCAAGTGCAGTAAACAGTTTTAGCTTATAAAGACAGGCTATAAACTCAGTGTTAGATATCACAGAAGACACTAAGTGAAGCATACTCAATGTTGGATATCACAGAAGACACTAAGTGAAGCATACTCAGTGTTAGATATCACAGAATACACTAAGTGAAGCATACCGAGTGTTAGATATCACAGAATACACTAAGTGAAGCATACAATGAGAATCTCAGCAGTTGATGAGTGTAATGGAAGTTATAACAGTGAGCTTTCAGTCTAATGTAAATCTAGCTCCATACTGAAATGTCAAGACTTGCTATGTTGAGTCCCAAAAAGTTGAAGATACAGGAGAATAGCAAATGTCAGATGTTGCTTTTCTCTGCCAGTATTGCTGCCATGCACATACACCGAATGTCTGAACCTGCGGTTCCTCTCGTACTGAGCAGGATTACTACTGCAACAACACATCATCATTAGGGTAAAACTAACCTGTCTCACAATGGTCTAATTCCAGATCACCATTCTCTATTAGGGTGTAAATAATCTAACACTTGGCAAATTCTTCTTCACAATGGTTGGAACAACCGACATCGAAGGATCAAAAAGTGATGTCACTATGAATGCTTGGTGCCGCAAGCCAATTATCCCTGAGGTAACCTTTCTGACACTTCTACTTAAAACCCAAAATGCCAGAAGGATCAAGGGACCCCACTTTCACTGTTTGTATTCATACTAAAAATCAAGATCAAGCAAGCTTTTGCCCTTCTGCTGCATGGGAGGTTTCTGTCCTCCCTGTGCCCACCTAAGGACACCTGCATTACCCTTTGACAGGTGTAGAACCCCAGTCCAACTCCCCATCTGACACAGTCCCCAGACTGGGTTGTGCCTGGAAACTCGGCCGTTTGGAGCCAGAAGGGAGACCCCCCAGTGGGCCATGCCCCCCTGCCTCCACTGGGTATGTGAAAAAATGATAAGTCTAGTGGTATTTCACTGCTGACCAAGGCCTCCCACTTATTCTACACCTCTCATGTCTCTTCACAGTGCCAGACTAAAGTCAAACTCAACAGGGCCTTCTTTCCCCAATGATTCTGCCAAGCCCATTCCCTCAGCTGTGGTTTCACTAAATAGTAGGAAAGGACAGTGGGAATCTCATTCATCCATTCATGCATGTCACTAATTAGATGATGAGGCATTTGGCTACCTTAAGAGAGTCATAGTTACTCCTGACCTTTATCTGCACTTCATTGAATTTCTTCAGTTTGATATTCAGAGGACATGGCAGAAATAATATCATGTCAACATCTCAGGCTTTTGCAATGCTTTGTTTTAATTAAGTAGTCAGATTACCCTGGTCTGCACCAGCCAGCTGCTAGCTGCCGGACAATGTAGGACACCACTCAGGACCGGCACCTACCACAGCCAGGGTGATCCACCTCCAAAGTTACCACAACCATCATCCCCCTGGCCCCTCCTTTGAGGGGGAGGTGATGTGAGGGTTGACACCATGTCAAATCACAGTGTATGTGCAGCCCCTTTTCATGCAAAAATCCAAATAATCCAACCATTACAGCTTTATCCCAAAGTTATGGGTCTGGCTTGCTGACTTCCTTTACCAACAATGTTCTAATATGGCAAAGATTGTTCACCTTGAAGACTTGTTGAAGATATGGGTACAACTTGGCATGAGATTTACCTCCTTTCCCTGGATTTTCAAGGGCCATTGAGAGCTCACCTGATGCTGCTGAAACTGAGAAACTTTCCAGTCCACAGGCCCCTCACATGGGGCAAACCCATTCCACAGCATGCGCTGCCCTTTACAAAGAAAATAGAACTATTCTAGGAGCCCTTACCAGCTTCTATAGGATTATATACATCACCGCACTGGATGCTGTGAGGCACCCATCTCTGCCATTCCAGATATGGAGATCTGAACCTAAATAATTTTCAATTGGCTGAGGGCAATAGAGGGCATTGGCCATCCATTCAGAATGGTGCTCGCCTGTTTGTCAGGATTGAGTGACCCATGTTCAACTGCTGTTCACATGGAACTGTTCTCCACTTCAGCCTTCAATGCTCTTGTTTGAATAATTGCTGCTACCACCAAGATCTGCACCTGCTGTGGCTCCACCTGGGCCCTCTCCCTGGGCTTCAGTACCACAACAACGGCCGTCCAACTCATTGTGCTGTAGCCCCTTCAGCTCTCAGTGCCGGTGATGGATGGATATGAGCCCAATGCTCCAGTGTCATCTATTTTCAGGGCTATTTGATTTTTCCACAGGCTGAGGTGCAAGCTTTCACAGTTCACACTCTTGAAATTATATATATAGCAACTTTGAGATCACCATACTGCAAAAAGGGGAATATTATTACAAATGGCAATATCAGACTTAGTATATGTAAGTCAACATTTTCAGTCAGTCATTCTCTACATTTCAGGACTCAGCACATCCAAGAGCCCATCAGATGACTACGTCCTGTTATACTCCTGAGCAGCAGACCAGTATAAAAGTGACAGTTTGCTGTCCACTTTTAATACTTTGGACCCACCTGCTTACTGAGTTAAATATTAATGACACTTGCTATCCTGGCAACAGTAGGGTGATATCTGAAGAAAGGTATAACCAGTTTTACCTGTAAGTAATCTGACAGGCTAGTACTTTGTCCTTCACCAACCAAAGAGAATTTGTTGTCAAGATCCCAAATTGCACATCAATATTATATTTTCTAGCATCATATATTATATATGGAGTGTGCTCTAACAAAAGTTCATGTAATATATCCTGGCGTCTTTTGTTAAATGTGTCCAATTTTAGGCTACATCTAGTCATCACTTCCTATGTGATCAAATCAACAGCTTGCTGTACTATGGGAGATAACCATTCTGTATAAATTTACTCTCAAGCAGAACACTAACTGTATTACATATGCAGAAGTCATTTGCTAACCTATATCCCATACTTTCATTGAAGAAACCTCACAAAATCTATTCTAATCACTGCTTCAAACTTCAAAGTGCAGGTAATAGCCTCCTTGTTCCTGGAAAATATTTTTTATTACCAGATAAAGTTTGTTGGACAGCTGTGAACTGATATACATGAACATTAGGGATCTCAGGAGAATGCTTCTGAAAAATAAGCATGGGAATGCAAATGCAGAGTTGTTTTTAATCTAATGTATAGTTTAATGTGAAAAACAGCACAGTCTAAAAAAACTCTTTAGTTAGGCAAATAAAGAACTCATTTAAAATTGTGCAAAAGAACACAACAAAGGTAGGCATTCAGGATCAGTCTGTCTCCTGCAAGCCTGTCACATACCCAGAAACGATAGGCTGTCACTCCTGAGAAACTGTAAAGTTAGAAGACAGGAGGTGTGGCCATTGGTTTAGCCAACTATGTAATGCATTGCCGAGATACAATGCACCTGCTTGAAAACAATGGATGTAAGCAGATTACTGCCATGCCAGACTGGGTGGGAGAGGGCACAGAAAAATAAAAACTATCTGTGCTGACATGTCATACCACTGTACTGAAAAAAAAAAACTAAAACTGTATGCTGTAACTCCGAAAACTTAATCCTGTTTATTTGTTGTAGACCAAGTTAGTTCTGCTCACTCAGTAGCCTGTTTTCAGGGGACACCTAAAAAGGTATGTATACCATGAGGGGAAATTTGGGCAGGGCAGTTCAGAACTCCCTTGACTATTTCTGACAGATGCCATGAAGCAACACCAACTGACGCAGATGAGGTCTTGGTTTAACATCTCATCCAAAGGCCAGCAAACCCAGGGGTGCAGCACCCACCCCTTAGGCTGCACTACTATGGTAACAATCAATCTACCTGGTATGGGAATAGAACCCACAGCCTTCTACACCAAAGATAAGTGTGCTACTTGTTGCACCAGTGACACTGCACAAATTTAATTTAAAAAAAATATATATATATATATATATATATATATATATATATATATATACACACACACACACACACACACACAGATATATATATATATATATATATATATATATATATATATATATATATATATATATCTGTGTGTGTGTGTGTGTGTGTGTGTGCGTATTTTTTTTTCCAAAATACAAATCATGAGGCAAACAATAGTGTGGATTGTCACAAATAATTAAACTTTTCAGAAGTACAGATCCTGCAATAGGTGATGCCTGCCCTATGCACTGGGTTGTCACTATGTCACTATAGCACCGAGCAATGTCTGGAACCATGACTTATTCCTTTATTAACCTTTTCATCTCTATACGCCATGTAGACACAACAAAGAACTGTGATAGCCACAAAACCTCTTTTGCTTGGTGAACAAGAGAAGTTGTCTCTGCATTCACTACGACAACTTTTAAAAAGCATAACTAGTCTCCCAAAGTTACACTGCCTTCAATATGCTACTCTATACTTCTTCAGTCTTATAAAGAAGGGAATCATACGAAAATAAAAAAACAACAATTGGTGCAGGCCAGCCAATAATATCATCAGAGCAAACAAAGATGTTGACAAAGCATGGAGCTACTAAAAGATTTTTTTCATTATAGGTATAGCCACCCACAGTTTATAAAGAAGCATGAACAGTTGTTACTGTAACCTATAAAGCATGTGACTACAATGTTAACATTGTTGCTGTAACCTATAAAGCATGTCCCAAAAAAGAAACGTGTTAACTTGAAAAACAAAAAAGCAAGACCAATAAGATGTTATAGCAGGCTGCAACGAACTCCACTTTCCACAAAGTTATAAGCGCTTTCATCCACCATTTATTTTGCGTGAACTTCTTCAGAAACATGGGAAATGACACAATAAAGACTTAAATACTTAATTTAACAGGAAGTGATCTCATTATTCCACCATAGTTTACATTTTTTATGTATAAAAACAATATATATGTATAATAAGTGTACATAAGTTACATAAAACAAAAATCAATTTATCAAATATTGTAAAAGTGTTGTTACTAATTTTAAACTAGTTTATATACTTGATTGGTTAATATTAAAAACCTTTCATAAAATACTTTAAAATGTTATTTGTATAATGTACATATAAATGTAAATATATATTGTATTGTAATATTTGAATGTTTAAATACTGAAGTTATCTGTATAGTAAAAAACATTTTAAGCTTATAACTTCATTCAATCCCGGTGTTTGGTCTGCACCAAACACCAGTTGCCAAAAAGATTCTTTACATTCAAGAATGTTATTTAAATCACCTAAATATAAGCCCTTTTGAACAGCATCCAAAATAAAGAATTCAAATTTCTTAAAATCCCTACATGTTATTGCATGCCTAGCTAAGGCATTATTTTTGTCTTTCTTTTGAATGGTAAGGCTGTGTTCATATACTCTGCATTTAAAAATCCTCTTTGTCTTACCAATGTAGTAATTTTTACATGTAACACATGTGGCAAGATAAATCACTAATTCACTATTGCAATTATAGTAATTTTTGCCCAAAAGGTGTAATTCAAGTGCTCTACTACCACAAAAGAAGAGTTACTCATGTACCTACATTGCTTGCAATTGGTACAGCTAAAAGTCCCTTTCTTGTTGGTACAACTCCTGGCTAAATTTCTGTTGTTATCACTCACATTCTTTCCGGACTCTAGTAAAAGTTTTAGATCTATAACCTTTTTGTAAGTAAATTTGGGTTTTGGACCTATGATAGACATTAGTCCTTGTTGCCCAAAATAACTTTCCAGTTATTTTCAATTATAGATTTTATTGACCATATTTCATTCACCATGGGTAATGGAAAAGCTGTTGAAAATGTTTTTTCTTCATGTTTGTTATTGGAAGCATCTAAGGTACATACTTTGGGTGCACTAAGGACTACCTCATCAGAAAATAAAATGGGTTTAGCCACTCCCTTTCTCAACGGTACTACTTCACTCTCAATCTTGTCTATGAACTTCTCTGAATACCCTCTGTTCATGAACAGAGATTTTAAAAGTGTCAGCTCTTTTTGAAAAATTTCTTCTTCTGAGGTTAGTCTACTTAGCCGTATTATTTGACATTTGATGACCCCTCTTTTCATATGGGTGGGATGTAAACTGTCTTTATGTAAATAACTGTTAGCAAAGCATGGTTTTCTATAGATTTTACTTTTAAAAGTCTTTGAAATATCATCTATAGTGAGAGTCAGGTCCAAAAAGGAGATGTTCTTGCCAAATTCTCCTGTTTTAAAAAATAAAAAATTCGTACTGTCATTCAAATCTTGAACTAGCTCTACAAACTCATGCTGTTGTCCATTCCATATGAATAGCAAATCATCTATGTATCTCCAATATTTGATGACCTTTCCAAAAAGTGGATTTGTTGTCAAAAAAGAAATCTCCCAATTTGCCATTACAATGTTCGCAAAAGATGGAGCCACCCTTGACCCCATAGCTACTCCTGACTTTTGTTTGTATATATTGTTGTTAAATTTAAAAAAGTTATTGTCCAAAATTAATTCCATTAAAGTGCATATGGAATTTGTTTTTGTTGCTGTGAAATCTGTATTCTTGGTTAGGTATTCTCTCATGAATTCAATACCCTTATCCTGATCAATACTAGTATATAAGTTTTTTGCATCTAAAGCAGCAAAAAATATGTTATTGTCAGTAATATTTATGTCCCTTAAATTTTCTAACAGATTCCACGAGTCTTTGATGTAAAATTTGGACTTTTGAACTATGGGGTTCAAAATATTATCCAACCAAATGGAAATGTTTTCTGTTTTCAAATTTTTTGCCAAAATGATTGGTCTAAAGGGTGGTTTTGTTTCATTGTTCTGTATTTTTGGAATACCAAAAAATACGGCTAATTTAGGATGTTCATTGTATAAAAATTCATATTCTGTTCTATCTATTTCACCTTGACAGAACATGTCAAACAAAATTGTGTCCATTCTTTGAAATTTCTTTGAAACTGTTTCAAAATTAACTTTGATGTATGTTTCTTTGTCTTGTAACAGTTCATCTATAGATGTTATGTAATCCCTGTTATTCATTATTACAGGTTTCCCACCTTTGTCTGCTTTCATTATTCTAATATCCTTATTGTTAACCAAATTCTTTAATGCTAACTGTTCTTCATCTGTTAGATTGTCTGTAACACTTGGTGTGTTAATATATCTAAACTCATTTTCACATAATTTTTGAAAGACTTGTAAGGTGTTTATCAAGGGTGGGTTATATGTGCTGGGTTTACTGATACTAACTTTATCAGATGAACCATCTATTTTCAGGTCTTCCAATATGTAATTTAAATTTAATTTTCTCAAATAAAGTCTAAAATCTATCAGAAGTTTACCCAAATTTAATGTATTGTTTGGAATGAAATTAAAACCTTTTCTTAATATATTTATAGTAACAGAATTTAAATCAAAGTCTGATAAATTCAATATTCCAACTTCAAATCTGTCACTGTTGTCTGTTGGAAACTGAATCACCATCTCCATCTGTTCACCCCTCTGCCCTTCCCCCAAAATTGTGTGGTGTTGTGCCACTTCATAGTCCTCTTGTTCTGTTCCTGTTTCTTGTGAAAAGGACTAGTGTTAATATTGGATGTAGAGGCCACTTTTTCAGCATAATTCATGTTATTTTTATTCACTGAAATATTGTCAACACTAGTCGAGGGTAAGGCGGGAAAATCTTGTTCAAATCTTTCTCCATTCTCATTAGTTTCTTCCTGATTGTTGACTGTTTCTGTTTGTCCCAAAGGGGCAACAATTTTGGGTATACTTCTATCAGAGTCATTTTGGTAAACCACTTTGGAAGATGTTATGGACTCAACAGAAATCATATAAGCCTGTTCATTTTTGTAAGACAGAATATCTCTTTTTAGTTTGGATTGTTTTCTGGCTATGATAGTTGCTCGATGACGGTCTGCTTTGGTTTCTATACCATTGTATAGATCTATAAAGTCATTAAAACTAACAAAGCCATGAATACATTCATCCAAACTGTTAATGTTGTCCTTTAAAACTTTTAGCTCACTATAGTAATGGTCTGTTAACATTTTCATCATTCTAATCCCCGTTTCATTGTATAGTTCTATCAATTGTTTACTCAGAGTGTCTCCCGGAGACATACAATTAGGGAACTTTGCAGTTCGCAAACCCTTAGGCACTATTTTTCTCGAAATACATTCAGTGAAATACTGTATTTCCAAATTCAAAGTTACAAACTTTAAAACATGTTTCTCCAATTCATATATGCTTTTCTTGCACAAATGCTTGTCATCTATAGAGGTACTTACTGTGTTGGAAACAGACACCTCCCCTATATTTGAAAAAGGATTATCCGTGTCTCTGTTGAGATAATTCCAAACGTTTGCTTCCGACATTACTTGCTGTAATATGTGTCCACCACTTCGGTTCTGACCTTTCGTTTTATCCTGCCCATCGTTCTCCTGATGTGAAATACTAACACCTCTATCAAGTGAGATGTTTGCAATAAGTCCAGTAGAAATGTTTTCAGAAATATCTCGTTGTAGTCCTAGTCCACCATTTCGGTTCTGACCCCTCACGTTACTATCGACGTCAGTCTCTTCACGTAAAGTGATTTCTTCATGAGAATTTAAAGTGATAGTCTCATCAGTGTTAGAAATGCGGGAAGGTGTCTCGCAAAGTAAGACCTCAATGACAATTTTCTTTATCAAGTCTTTTAAATTTTGTTGTGAATCAGCTGGTTCAGAATCTAATAAACCATTATCCATTATCGAATGTATAGTGAGATTTAAAAGTGTGCCCTCGGAAACTTCGTCATTAGCCATACTTTCCACCAAATTGGATATTAAAAAGCAAAGTCCCAAAAAAGAAACGTGTTAACTTGAAAAACAAAAAAGCAAGACCAATAAGATGTTATATATAGCAGGCTGCAACGAACTCCACTTTCCACAAAGTTATAAGCGCTTTCATCCACCTTTTATTTTGCGTGAACTTCTTCAGAAATATGGGAAATGACACAATAAAGACTTAAATACTTAATTTAACAGGAAGTGATGTCATTATTCCACCATAGTTTACATTTTTTATGTATAAAAAATATATATGTATAATAAGTGTACATAAGTTACATAAGTTACATAAAACAAAAATCAATTTAACAAATATTGTAAAAGTGTTACTAATTTTAAACTAGTTTATATGTTAAAATTGTTACTGTAACTTTTAAAGCATGCGGCTACAATGTTAAAATTGTTACTGTAACCTATAAAGCATGTGACTACAATGTTAAAATTGTTACTGTAACCTATAAAACATTTGAGTACAATGTTAAAATTGTTACTGTAACCTATAAAGCATGTGACTACAATGTTAACATTGATGCTGTAACATATAAAGCATGTGGCTACAATGTTAAAATTGTTACTATAACCTATAAAGCATGTGACCACAATGTTAAAATTGTTACTGTAACCTATAAAGCATGTGACTACAATGATAAAATTGTTGCTGTAGTCTATAAAGTATGTGACTACAATGTTAAAATTGTTACTGTAACCTATAAAGCATGTGGCTACAATGTTAAAATTGGTACTGTAACCTATAAAGCATGACTACAATGTTAAAATTGTTACTGTAACCTATAAAGCATGTGACTACAATGTTAAAATTGTTGCTGTAACCTATAAAGCATGTGACTACAATGTTAAAATTGTTACTGTAACCTATAAGGCATGTGGCTTCAATGTTAAAATTGTTGCTGTAACCTATAAAGCATGTGACAACAATGCTAAAATTGTTACTGTAACCTATAAAGCATGTGACTACAATGTTAAAATTGTTGCTGTAACCTATAAAGCATGTGACTACAATGTTAAAATTGTTGCTGTAACCTATAAAGCATGTGACTACAATGTTAAAACTGTTGCTGTAACCTATAAAGTATGTGGCTACAATGTTAAAATTGTTACTGTAACCTATAAAGCATGTGAGTACAATGTTAAAATTGTACTGTAACCTATAAAGCATGTGGTTACAATGTTAAAATTGTTACTGTAACCTATAAAGCATGTGAGTACAATGTTAAAATTGTTACTGTAACCTATAAAACATTTGAGTACAATGTTAAAATTGTTACTGTAACCTATAAAGCACGTGACCACAATGTTAAAATTGTTACTGTAACCTATAAAGCATGTGACAAGAATGATAAAATTGTTGCTGTAGTCTATAAAGTATGTGACTACAATGTTAAAATTGTTACTGTAACCTATAAAGCATGTGGCTACAATGTTAAAATTGGTACTGTAACCTATAAAGCATGAGTACAATGTTAAAATTGTTACTGTAACCTATAAAGCATGTGACTACAATGCTAAAATTGTTACTGTAATCTATAAAGCATGTGACTACAATGTTAAAATTGTTGCTGTAACCTATAAAGCATGTGGCTTCAATGTTAAAATTGTTGCTTTAACCTATAAAGCATGTGACTTCAATGTTAAAATTGTTACTGTAACCTATAAAGCATGTGACTACAATGTTAAAATTGTTACTGTAATCTATAAAGCACGTGACTACAATGTTAAAATTGTTACTGTAAACTATAAAGCATGTGAGTACAATAGGTTCATAGGTTCATAGGTTCATAGGTTCATACTAGGCTTTCTGCCCAAGGGCATTTATAAGCCTAGCCCATAGTTATTTGGCTTTCGCCACCCCTTTAGTTTGAATAAAACTATGCCTATTATTTTGCTGTGCCTCTGTCAAGCAGCGACACTGAAGTAATCACTAAAGCATGTGGCTTCAGTGTTAAAATTGTTGCTTTAACCTATAAAGCATGTGACTACAATGTTAAAATTGTTGTTGTAACATATAAAGCATGTGACTACAATGTTAAAATTGTTACTGTAACCTATAAAGCATGTGACTACAATGTTAAAATTGTTACTGTAATCTATAAAGCACGTGACTACAATGTTAAAATTGTTACTGTAACCTATAAAGCATGTGACTACAATGTTAAAAGTGTTACTGTGATCTATAAAGCACGTGACTACAATGTTAAAATTGTTACTGTAACCTATAAAGCATGTGAGTACAATGTTAAAATTGTTACTGTAACCTATAAAGCATGTGACTACAATGTTAAAATTGTTGCTGTAACCTATAAAGCATGTGAGTACAATGTTAAAATTGTTACTGTAACCTATAAAGCATATGACTACAATGTTAAAATTCTTACTGTAACTTATAAAGCATGTGGCTACAATGTTAAAATTGTTACTGTAACCTATAAAGCATGTGGCTACAATGTTGCAATTGTTACTGTAACCTACAAAGCATGTGACTACAATGTCAAAATTGTTACTGCATCCTATAAAGCATGTGACTACAATGTTAAAATTGTTACTGTAACCTGTAAAGCATGTGTCTACAATGTCAAAATTGTTACTGTAACCTATAAAGCATGTGACTACAATATTAAACATGTTACTGTAAACTATAAAGCACGTGGCTACAATGTTAAACTTGTTAATGTAACCTATAAAGCATGTGACTACAATGTTAAACTTGATACTTTAACCTATAAAGCATGTGACTACAATGTTAAAATTGTTACTGTAATCTATAAAGCATGTGACTACAATGTTAAAATTGTTACTGTAACCTATAAAGCATGGGACTACAATGTTAAAATTGTTATTGTAATCTATAAAGCCTGTGACTACAATGTTAAAATTGTTACTGTAACCTATAAAGCATGTGGCTACAATGTTAAAATTGTTACTGTAACCTATAAAGCATGTGGCTACAATGTTAAAATTGTTGCTGTAACCTATAAAGCATGTGGCTACAATGTTAAAAGTGTTGCTGTAACTTATAAAGCATGTGGCTACAATGTTAAAATTGTTGCTGTAACCTATAAAGCATGTGGCTACAATGTTAAAAGTGTTGCTGTAACTTATAAAGCATGCGGCTACAATGTTAAAATTGTTGCTGTAACCTATAAAGCATGCGGCTACAATGTTATAATTGTTGCTGTAACCTATAAAGCATGCTACTGCAATGTTAAAATTGTTACTGTAACTTATAAAGCATGTGACTACAATGTTAAAATTGTTACTGTAACCTATAAAGCATGTGACTACAATGTTAAAATTGTTACTGTAACCTATAAAGCATGTGGCTGCAATGTTAAAATTGCTGCTGTAACCTATAAAGCATGTGACTACAATGTTAAAATTGTTACTGTAACCTATAAAGCATGTGACTACAATGTTAAAATTGTTACTATAACCTATAAAGCATGTGACTACAATGTTAACATTGTTACTGTAACCTATAAAGCATGTGACTACAATGTTGCAATTGTTACTGTAACCTATAAAGCATGTGACTACAATGTTAAAATTGTTACTGTAACCTATAAAGCATGTAAATACAATGTTAAACTTGTTACTGTAAACTATAAAGCATGTGACTACAATGTTAAAATTGTTACTGTAACCTATAAAACATTTGAGTACAATGTTAAAATTGTTACTGTAACCTATAAAGCATGTGACTACAATGTTAACATTGATGCTGTAACATATAAAGCATGTGGCTACAATGTTAAAATTGTTACTGTAACCTATAAAGCATGTGACCACAATGTTAAAATTGTTACTGTAACCTATAAAGCATGTGACTACAATGATAAAATTGTTGCTGTAGTCTATAAAGTATGTGACTACAATGTTAAAATTGTTACTGTAACCTATAAAGCATGTGGCTACAATGTTAAAATTGGTACTGTAACCTATAAAGCATGACTACAATGTTAAAATTGTTACTGTAACCTATAAAGCATGTGACTACAATGTTAAAATTGTTGCTGTAACCTATAAAGCATGTGACTACAATGTTAAAATTGTTACTGTAACCTATAAGGCATGTGGCTTCAATGTTAAAATTGTTGCTGTAACCTATAAAGCATGTGACTACAATGCTAAAATTGTTACTGTAATCTATAAAGCATGTGACTACAATGTTAAAATTGTTGCTGTAACCTATAAAGCATGTGACTACAATGTTAAAATTGTTGCTGTAACATATAAAGCATGTGACTACAATGTTAAAACTGTTGCTGTAACCTATAAAATATGTGGCTACAATGTTAAAATTGTTACTGTAACCTATAAAGCATGTGAGTACAATGTTAAAATTGTACTGTAACCTATAAAGCATGTGGTTACAATGTTAAAATTGTTACTGTAACCTATAAAGCATGTGACTACAATGTTAAAATTGTTACTGTAACCTATAAAACATTTGAGTACAATGTTAAAATTGTTACTGTAACCTATAAAGCACGTGACCACAATGTTAAAATTGTTACTGTAACCTATAAAGCATGTGACAACAATGATAAAATTGTTGCTGTAGTCTATAAAGTATGTGACTACAATGTTAAAATTGTTACTGTAACCTATAAAGCATGTGGCTACAATGTTAAAATTGGTACTGTAACCTATAAAGCATGAGTACAATGTTAAAATTGTTACTGTAACCTATAAAGCATGTGACTACAATGCTAAAATTGTTACTGTAATCTATAAAGCATGTGACTACAATGTTAAAATTGTTGCTGTAACCTATAAAGCATGTGGCTTCAATGTTAAAATTGTTGCTTTAACCTATAAAGCATGTGACTTCAATGTTAAAATTGTTACTGTAACCTATAAAGCATGTGACTACAATGTTAAAATTGTTACTGTAATCTATAAAGCACGTGACTACAATGTTAAAATTGTTACTGTAAACTATAAAGCATGTGAGTACAATAGGTTCATAGGTTCATAGGTTCATAGGTTCATACTAGGCTATCTGCCCAAGGGCATTTATAAGCCTAGCCCATAGTTATTTGGCTTTCGCCACCCCTTTAGTTTGAATAAAACTATGCCTATTATTTTGCTGTGCCTCTGTCAAGCAGCGACACTGAAGTAATCACTAAAGCATGTGGCTTCAGTGTTAAAATTGTTGCTTTAACCTATAAAGCATGTGACTACAATGTTAAAATTGTTGCTGTAACCTATAAAGCATGTGACTACAATGTTAAAATTGTTACTGTAACCTATAAAGCATGTGACTACAATGTTAAAATTGTTACTGTAACCTATAAAGCATGTGACTACAATGTTAAAATTGTTACTGTAACCTATAAAGCATGTGACTACAATGTTAAAAGTGTTACTGTGATCTATAAAGCACGTGACTACAATGTTAAAATTGTTACTGTAACCTATAAAGCATGTGAGTACAATGTTAAAATTGTTACTGTAACCTATAAAGCATGTGACTACAATGTTAAAATTGTTGCTGTAACCTATAAAGCATGTGAGTACAATGTTAAAATTGTTACTGTAACCTATAAAGCATATGACTACAATGTTAAAATTCTTACTGTAACTTATAAAGCATGTGGCTACAATGTTAAAATTGTTACTGTAACCTATAAAGCATGTGGCTACAATGTTGCAATTGTTACTGTAACCTACAAAGCATGTGACTACAATGTCAAAATTGTTACTGCATCCTATAAAGCATGTGACTACAATGTTAAAATTGTTACTGTAACCTGTAAAGCATGTGTCTACAATGTCAAAATTGTTACTGTAACCTATAAAGCATGTGACTACAATATTAAACATGTTACTGTAAACTATAAAGCACGTGGCTACAATGTTAAACTTGTTACTGTAACCTATAAAGCATGTGACTACAATGTTAAACTTGTTACTTTAACCTATAAAGCATGTGACTACAATGTTAAAATTGTTACTGTAACCTATAAAGCATGTGACTACAATGTTAAAATTGTTACTGTAACCTATAAAGCATGTGACTACAATGTTAAAATTGTTACCGTAACCTATAAAGCATGTGACTACAATGTTAAAATTGTTACTGTAACCTATAAAGCATGTGGCTACAATGTTAAAATTGTTACTGTAACCTATAAAGCATGTGGCTACAATGTTAAAATTGTTGCTGTAACCTATAAAGCATGTGGCTACAATGTTAAAAGTGTTGCTGTAACTTATAAAGCATGTGGCTACAATGTTAAAATTGTTGCTGTAACCTATAAAGCATGTGGCTACAATGTTAAAATTGTTGCTGTAACCTATAAAGCATGTGACTACAATGTTAAAATTGTTACTGTAACCTATAAAGCATGTGACTACAATGTTATAATTGTTGCTGTAACCTATAAAGCATGCTACTGCAATGTTAAAATTGTTACTGTAACTTATAAAGCATGTGACTACAATGTTAAAATTGTTACTGTAACCTATAAAGCATGTGACTACAATGTTAAAATTGTTACTGTAACCTATAAAGCATGTGCCTGCAATGTTAAAATTGCTGCTGTAACCTATAAAGCATGTGACTACAATGTTAAAATTGTTACTGTAACCTATAAAGCATCTGACTACAATGTTAAAATTGTTACTATAACCTATAAAGCATGTGACTACAATGTTAACATTGTTACTGTAACCTATAAAGCATGTGACTACAATGTTGCAATTGTTACTGTAACCTATAAAGCATGTGACTACAATGTTAAAATTGTTACTGTAACCTATAAAGCATGTAAATACAATGTTAAACTTGTTACTGTAAACTATAAAGCATGTGGCTACAATGTTAAACTTGTTACTGTAACCTATAAAGCATGTGACTACAATGTTAAACTTGTTACTGTAACCTATAAAGCATGTGACTACAATGTTACAATTGCTGCTGTAACCTATAAAGCATGTGGCTACAATGTTAGAATTGTTGCTGTAACCTATAAAGCATGTGGCTACAATGTTAAAATGGTTGCTGTAACCTATAAAGCATGTGACTACAATGTTAAAATTGTTACTGTAACCTATAAAGCATGTGGCTACAATGTTAAAATTACTACTGTAACCTATAAAGCATGTGTCTATAATGTTAAAATTGTTACTGTAACCTATAAAGCATGTGACTACAATGTTAAAATTGTTACTATAACCTATAAAGCATGTGTCTACAATGTTAAAATTGTTACTGTAACCTATAGAGCATGTGACTACAATGTTAAAATTGTTACTGTAACCTATAAAGCATGTGGCTACAGTGTTAAAATTGTTACTGTAACCTATAAAGCATGTGACTACAATGTTAAAATTGTTACTGTAACCTATAAAGCATGTGGTTACAATGTTAAAATTGTTACTGTAACCTATAAAGCATGTGACTATAATGTTAAAATTGTTACTGTAACTTTTAAAGCATGTGGCTACAATGTTAAAATTCTTACTGTAACCTATAAAGCATGTGACTACAATGTTAAAATTGTTACTGTAACCTATAAAGCATGTGGCTACAATGTTAACATTGTTACTGTAACCTATAAAGCATGTGGCTACAATAACATTGTTGCTATAACCTATAGAGCATGTGGCTACAATGTTAAGCTTTTGGATAAACATAAGCAGACTAACAGGCAATTACACAACCTCCACTGTTGGTCTCTTCTTTTTATGACCCAGTTTGTTTCGCTGTACAGCATGAACAAAAGGGGTGCAACCAGAAACTTGTGTTTTGTATTCAGTCTTCAGACTGTTGCTGTCCTCTACTATGTAACAATAACATGTTTATGTACCTCAATGTTGTCATCTGAGCCCTTAAGGAATGCATACATTGTTTTCTACTATAAAAAGTTGGTTTATGAAGACTAAGCATGTTGATAAAGCTATGTATTGTGGACATTAGTTTCTGACAGGTCTACAGGTTCTGGAGTCTAACAGCCATCGTATTTCTTAGTGGTCATTAGAAAAAATGTGCCTGGGTATGTCTGACTGCATTGTTGGTGGGCAGTTACCAAACTGACCTTCAGTCTATGACCTTCTGTCATAGCTCCATCATTCCCATTCAGAATTACATCTACAGGATGCAGGCTTTTCTAGACATTATCTATAAAAATAAGTAAAATGGTGGCTGTCACTCTTGTATTGTCATACTAATAAAATATACTCACACTTGTAACGGCCTACTAACAAAACATGCTCACAGTGGTCTGCTAACAAAACATATACTTGCAGTGTACTACTAGCAAAATATACTCAAACCTGCAGTGACCTACTAACAAAGCATACTCACTCATGCAGTGGCATACTAACAAAGCATACTCAGTCTTGCAGTGGCATACTAACAAAGCATACTCAGTCTTGCAGTGGCATACTAACAAAGCATACTCACTCATGCAGTGGCATACTAACAATGCATACTCACTCATGCAGTGGCATACTAACAAAGCCTACTCACTCATGAAGTGGCATACTAACAAAGCATACTCAGTCTTGCAGTGGCATACTAACAAAACATACCCTTACTTGCAGTGGCATACTAACAAAACATACTCACTTTTGCACTGGCCTACTAACAAAACATACACACCCATATAGTGGCATACTAGCAAAACGTACTCACACTTGGAAAGGCCTAGTAACAAAACACATTCATTCTTGCAGTGGCCTCCTACCAACAAAACATACTCACTTTTGCATTGACCTATTAACAAAGTATACTCTCACTTGCAGTGGCCTAGTAATAAGACATACTTAATGTTGCAGTGACCTACTGAAAAACACACTACTCTTGATGTGACCTGTTAACAAAACATACTCGCTTTTACAGTGGCTTACTAACAAAATGTAACTGGTGTATTGTTGAAAAAAAAATAGATAGATAGACAGACAGATAGATAGACATAGATAGATAGATAGATAGATAGATAGATAGATAGATAGATAGATAGATAGATAGATAGATAGATAGATAGATAGATAGTCATTCCATTATGTTCTCCAAATGTCTCTAAAATTTGAAAAATAAGCACCACTATCCTTGCCAACAAAGCTGGTGAAAAATCTGTTATAGTCTAGTTTCACTTCTCAGTCATCTAGCATTGAGCAAGCAGTTAACAGAATACCGTCAGCAATAGTAAACAGCTGGGATTAGAAATGGGTATGGTGTTGACACTCAACCTGTCAGTTAACTTTGTCATGCCTACACTAATATCCTGCCCTATGCCTTCATCTGACTAAAGGAATGGTAGTGTAGTCATCAACAGTCTGAACTATGTTAAAGTATGACCCTGACAGTGATGGGCCGCATAACATAATGTCCAGTAGTGTAAAATCAGACTGCAATTTGATAGAAGTTAGAATTACCAAGTAATTTCTGCTGGATACAGCCCTTATTATTAAGGGTAAACTCATTCAACTCCTATTTTATTCAATTCTCCCTTTCACAGAAGTGGTCTGACCATCTCCCCAAGAAGGTTTAGATTAATTGGGAGTTTGGAGGATGCAGTTCTACAAGTGCTTTCAGAGATATGAAAAAAAAACACTGGGTAGTACCATTTCTGATGTGATCTGCAAGGGAGAACTCACAAAATGAGATTTCAGTAACTTTTCCCTCAGTATTTAGGACCACATCCTTTTTAACATGGCAACAGTGACCTCAGTGTTAGAATAATAATTGTCGGGGTACATAAGCATAGCTGACTCAAGTGTGGGGTGCACTGAGTTTCTGCCCTGTGCATATAATAATATTTGCAAATGTATGTGTTTGCAGAGTGTACAGTTTGTTCAGTTATATGGTTTTGTCTATGTTGTTTTATGTTTTGAGTATGTGTGCATGTGTGTGTGTGTGTGTGTGTGTGTGTGTGTGTGTGTGTGTGTGTGTGTGTGTGTGTGTGTGTGTGTGTGTGTGTGCGTGCGTGCGTGCGTGCTTCTGCACATTTTGCCTTATAATCAGCAGTGCATTTGCCGTGAACTATTATGCATTTGCTCTGAATAAAAGTGGGTGTACTGTATCACTTCCTCACATTTAATTGACATGATTTAGGAGGTTTGAAAATATTTGCACTGACTCACAACATTAACAAATAGCATCAGGATCACCAGACTAACTGTAGCCAAAAAACTAAATGCTCTAGATCTAAGCAATACTACAAACTCTTAAACAAACTCCTGAAGCTCATCATTAAGTATAGTCCCAGCCTTATTCTCAGTGGGGACATCCACCCCAACCCAGGGCCCTTCCACATCTAATAGTAACACCCTTATTACCTGCAACCTCAGCCATACAACTTTAAACAGTAGACTAGCTAACTCTCTCCTGACCTGTCATCTCAATATTAGGAGTATTAATAACAAAATACATGAACTGCACACACATTGGCTGTTCACTTCCCTGAGATTCTCTGTTTATCTGAGACCTGGTTAAAAGCCAACACTACTGATAATGAAGTGTTACTACCTGGGTATAACATACCTAGGTTGGATCGTGCTTCCAGGAAGGGAGGGTAGCAATACTCTATAAATCTGAGTTGAACGTAATCATAAATGTTAATCAACCACCTCAGATTAATAATTCAGAAATTCTTGCCACCAGACTGCAATTTAACAAAAGTAAATGCATAAACATCATCTGTATGTATATCCCACCGGGTAATAATATAACCACACTTGAAGACACCCTACACTGGCTTTCATGTTACTACCCCCAAGAAACCCTGCTGGTTGGAGACTTTAACATAGACTGGGGCACCTGCTCCTTAGTGCCTCCTACTACCCACATTAACCTGCATGCATTTTCACAAATAATAACTACCCCTACCAGACTAGGTAGACCAAATCAAAAAGATAGTATACTCGACTGGGTACTCATAAGTAGTAACCCCCAAATGTACACTGCTGGTACCCTCCCCGTTGGCCTAAGTGACCACTTTCTCACTTATACAGTTAAACAAAAAGCCATTATTCCACAAATACCATTACTCAGAAAAGCCAGAAACAAAAATGACTTTGACCCTGCCAAATTTCAGCAGGAACTTAACTCCTGCAATTGGTCAATGCTAATACACCTCCCTCTGGAGGATGCAGTTGCATATTTTAACAACAAATTTCTTGAAATCCTGACTGGCACGCACCTGCCCGCTTTAAGAGAACCAAAGCTAAAACTGCACCTTGGCTTTCTAAAATGTCTCTACTAAAAATCAACAGCAGAAATAAACTCTGGGCCAAATGGCGGTCCACTAAACTCCCCCATGATCATGCTAAATAACGACAAGATAGGAATGAAACTAAAAGCTCCATCTTAAATGACAAAAAACAGTACTACTGTAATCTGCAGACAGCCAGCCAGAACAACCCTCAGAAATTCTGGGCTGGACTGAATAATCTGCTTCATCCCGGTAAAACATCTACCCCTATCCCAGGTGCTACTAGTGACAGATCCCCTGAGGATGTCTCAAACAGATTTAACCACTTCTTTACTGAGACAATTCAAACTCTAACCAGCCAGTTACCCCCAGCTCCTCTGGCCCTGATAATGCCACCCATTTAAACTTACTCTCTTTCAGTTTCCAACCAGTGTCCACTTCATGTATTTGTAACAATCAAAAAACTAAAACCCACCGTACCCTCCACTGACCAACTCCCTGCCGAATACCTTCAAAAATCAGCTGATGCTATTGCCTATCCAGTTTCTATACTAATTAATCGTACCATAGCTGAGGCTAAAATTCCCACCATTTGGAAAACATCCTATGTAATCCCACTACATAAAAGAGGGGCCTCCATTGAATTCTCCAATTATAGACCAATAGCCATACTTTCTCCAGTTGCAAAGATCATGGAAAAATGCATACAAAAACAACTCATGCACCACCTAATCCAGAATCACCTCCTAGCCGATACCCAACATGGCTTCTATCCACACAACAGCACAACCTCTGCCCTACTAGCTTTTACCAATACTATCAATAACAACCGTAACAATAATCAAATATCCTCTGCCCTCTTCTTGGATCTTTCCAAGGCATTTGACATGGTGGATCATCAACTGTTGATACACACCCTGCAGACTTATAGCCTTAACTTTAAAGCCCTTCAGTGGTTGAAATCCTACCTCAGTGGGAGGCAGCAGGCTGTTATCTGGCAGAACAAGCTCTCCATCTTATTACCTACCACCCTTGGAGTCCCACAAGGCTCCATACTTGGGCCTCTTCTCTTTTCCATCTTTATTAACAACCTACATACTGTCATCCCTAATGTTAATTGTATCCAATACGCTGATGACTCCACCCTGATTTGTTCAGCTACATCTCCTGCAGACTTGAGGTTTGCTACCCAGTCCGCTTTTAATATTATAGAAAACTGGCTCTCTGAACGTCGATTGTTAGTAAATCCCAAAAAAAACTAAAATGCTGCTATTTTCACACACACAAAGGACTACAACTTTTACCTTCACCATAAAAGCAAAATATGGGACAATTATCTCCCCTTATCCTTCTACAAAACTACTAGGTGTCATTATTGATAACAACCTAAAATTTGACCTACACGTTAATCAAGTGATCAAGACTATCAATAAAAAACTTGGGTCACTATACAGAATAAAAGCCTTCTTAACCTCTCCAGCTAAGATTGCCATTGCCCACTCACACCTACTCTCAACCCTACTATATGCTTCTCCCCTTCTCTCTAATCTAAATAAGTCTGTTCTTAACAGACTATCAACATGTTACAATCACATTGCCAGGTTTGCCACTGGCCTGCCTTTTGGAACACACCACGGCACCAATCTTAAACAACTTGAGTAGCTAGAACTTCCCAGTCTTATCCAATTTAACCTTCTGGTTGTGGCCAAGAAAATCCTCCTAAATCCAGGTAATATACCTGCCCTTAAAAATATTATTACCCCCTATAACAATTAAAGACTACTTTGATCCTCAAACTACTAATTCAAACTATCGAAATTAGCAATGTAGCTGGTGCCTCCCTCTTTGCAAACACTGTTGGCAGAGTCTGGAACCTCCTGCCAGCTGATATTACATTGCTCTCCTCTCTAACCCAATTTAAAACCAGACTCAAACAACATCTGGCTCTAAACTGGCTTTGCCACTGTAACAAGCCTGGCTAAATCATATCTCATATATAAATAAATTACGAGTCAATTTACTGTTAATCTTTCTCTCCTGAATATATCCAAGGGTTAACCCTTGCCAGTGAAATTGTTATTCTGTCTTTGTAAATATCAAATCTGTAAAGTGTCTTCATTTTTATTTTAATTGTTGCTGTTTGTCTTGGAGATTTTCTCCCAGGGCCTCTGCTGAAAATGGACATGATCCCAGTTGCACTATCCCGGTCAACAAATGTAAAAATAAAAAAAAATAAAAAAATGGAGCTTTTCTCTTGTTCCTTCTAATGAAGTACTGCATGAGTCAGGTCTGAGTTCTAGAATAGTCTCACTATGTATAAATGCACTATGTCAGTACTGTAACGATGCAGTTTCCATTCCATAGGGTGTTGTGTCATTTCTATTACCCATGCTGACAATACATTATGGTTACAAGAAAGACTCCCAAAGAGCTTTATAAAGCTCATGTTCCCAATCGGTCCCTCATCTTATTCTTCTGATACAGACAAGGTACTCAATATTCATAAAATAAATACATGTTGTTCATACAATAAGTGGGGGTAATCAAGATGGTTTGCATTATATAATATTTGTCAGAAATTACTAGTCAGAAGGATGTGGTTCTTAATATCAACACCAACCCCATTGAGCTCCTATTTCATCAAGCTTGTCCACTGCAGATCACATTAGCAATGCAGAACACTGGACCATTCAACCAGAGCTAAGGTACTTAATCAATTAGGGGTCCTTTAGCACTCAAAAAACTATCTGATTGTATAATTAATGTAATATATATATATATAGCAAATTTCATTTATTTGATAATGATGACAGAGTCTGGAAGCATTATCTGGTTAAGTGACTTGATCAGAGTCATTCACTACAGAAGTAGAGGACAAGGGAATCAAACCCTGGACTACAGAAAGTAGTTTATTAAGGCCTTAATTCTTTCTCTGCTAAGAGCTAGAGATGACAAGTCATCCAGAATGTTGACCTTGGCAATTAGCTTTACAACAGCTTTTCCAGAAAGCATTGCTGTGCCAGATGTGGAAAAATAGGGTGGTTTAGCAATAAAGTAAGTTACCCCTAATTAGCAATGCTGTACAGGCTAAAAGACATGCAGTTAATGTGCACCCCTCCAGAAAGCTTAGGTCAGCTAATGTTATGTACTTGGGGTAACTCAAGTCAAAAACAGACAAATGTGCAGTGTGTGTGTGTGTGTGTGTGTGTGTGTGTGTGTGTGTGTGTGTGTGTGTGTGTGTGTGTGTGTGTGTGTGTGTGTGTGTGTGTGTGTGTATATATATATATATATATATATATATATAGATAGAGAGAGAGAGAGAGAGAGAGAGAGAGAGGGAGAGAAACTGCTTATATGCAAAATTAATTGTACAAAGCTTTAAACTAAATGGTAGTAGAAGTATACAAAAGGTAACAGGGAAGACAACAGGAGAATTGTAAACGACTACAAAAGGGTACTATCAGATAAAACCAGTTACATCATAAGATCAACCATAATAAATACTAATGCAAACTAATGTTACTTGCACTGTAAATCCCAAAAACATGTCAAAGTTGTACATTTAACTTAAGACCTAGTACAGGTGTTAGAATATATATTGCAAGGTGAAGAACACTGTACAGTAAAATATACATGCATGCATATATGGCTGCACTGTGTTTCACTGTACTTTTGTTAATTTTGAACAATTTTGTTAGGAGGCTTGGGGATGCCAGCAGTTGTATTGCAGCATTGCTACATTGGGGAGTGGGATTTTTCCCTTTCCACACTATTTTGCATTCTAATAGTTGGTACATATAAATAGCAAGATATATATGAGGTGCAGGGTGGTTTGACCCCTGCATGAAATTTTTCTCTTTTTTTTCAATTTATATAGACCTATCATAAAACAGCAGTGAAATCATTATTTATAGACATCAAGGGAATATAAGGAAAGAAAATTAGATTTTAGCAGTAAAAGGCTTTGATTCAGTAAGGGCTGTGATTTAATATTTGCTAATAAAGAGAAGAGGCAGTAACTTAGGCTGCTTTGTGGATTCAGGCTGTGAAACCTGTAATCCGATAAAGACTGGAATGGAAAGAAAAGGAAGAGAAGAGAACGTAAAATGGATGAAGATGAAAAATAAATAATAATAATAATAATTACAAGCTAGCTGTTAGAATTGAAGCTGAGGGAAGAGGGCTGAAATATTACCAAACATCTCTAAAGAAGAAATAAACAGAGGAGCTAGAAATGTGTCTATATATCACTGCATCCAGAAGGAATTAAAGTCAATTTGTCCACTGTTGCTGGATGGGGTAGCATTCCAGATTCTAGTGGTCATATTAGAAAAGCGTTGTTAAAAGATAAAAGGGAGAAGTGTAGACACAAAAGTGTAGGGGTTCCCATCATTTTGGCTTCTGACATCATAATGAAGAAAGTTATAACAAGTGTAAATGAAAGGAGAATAGATATTACAGAAAAGGAGCTGGCAAAGAAAAGGGTAGCGCTTCTAGAAACAGAAAGAACATTCGGTTTAGATAGGGGATAGTTAGGTGCTCCTGCCTATGGGAAAAGGAAATCAAACAGATTTTGTTTAATGTGATCTCACGGTGTTAGGATTTAATGTCTAAGCTAAAGGAAAACAGAGGCAGAGCATACTTAAGAAACAGAATGTGGATACTATTGCTATTCGCAACTTTGGATTCGGATATCAGAACCCCATTCAACTGACATGTGGTTCTGAGCTGGGTTTGAATAGACGCATACATTTTTAGTATGCAATGACCTAGACAAAGAAAGTCTGAGACAGAGACTGAAGTATTTAAAAGTTTGGAGAAGTCCTGGTCCCACTGTACTCTGCACTGATCAAGCCCATCGTAGAATATAATGCCCCATCTAGGATGTATCTTACTAAACACATCAAGAAATTAGAGCGATCCCCTCTCCTATACGGAATTTATTTGCTTAGCAAATACTGTATGCAATAGGGAATTGCAAACTGTCTATATGAGATCTTCAAGTGTTATAAATCAATATTAATTGTGGCAAAAAATGTAATAATTTATTAGAAAAATATTAATGGTTTCTTAAAGTATAACATTTTTTATGGACTTTGTATATAGTTTCGATTATTTTTATTATCTGTCATATTTTCTATATATATTGTTTTATTCTGTTAAAATGTTAAAAATAAAAAAGGAAATTAGAGAGATCCCAAAGGTTCCTGACAAAAAAAGGTCATGGGACTAAAGGACCTATCTACCAACAGAGGCTGGAGGCCTTTTCCTATATTTGCTGTCCTACAGACTTCTTAGGGACAATCTGTATCTTGATTTCCAGGTCATTAGGGATCCAGGTGTCCAAGACCTCTTATTTCTCCACAAATCAAATAGTTCTGCAAAAACTAGAATGAGACAGCTGAATCTGCTTAAATAAATAAACAAATTGAGGAGGAGAGAGATTCATCATGCAGTGACTACCCCTACCCTGAAATAAACTCCCTCTCTAGATCAAGCAATATGACACACTATTTTCCTTTAACAGGGAGTTAGACAAGTGGATGGGTATTCATAAAGCCACCCCAGGTATGTCTGGCCTATAGCTCCTTGAAAAACTAGGCAAGGTCTAGGGTTGGATACTGGGAAGGTGTAAATGCTCACCTAACCCAGTTGTATTGTACACTCTATGATTCCATAATATGATTCTAAGGTTTGTCTCCATACCTAGCAGACTAGAGCTATTTAAAAGAGGGGTGTGATCAAGTCATCCATAATAAAGGCTCTTTTTAAAATCAGTAAAAATCATATGTTGAATAAGTTACCCCACTTTTTTGTAAATGGTGTTAGATATCATTAAGTGGGCAAAGGCAAGGTCAACCACAAAGAAAGCCACTTAGAGCCTGGGAGAGAAGTCCACAGTTGTCAACAATTCTAAACCTTGTATGTAAACAATATTTTGAGTATTTTGGCCAGGCACAGGAAAAATGTCCATGGGCTTAAGGTCAAAAAGAGTGGAAGGGAAGAGGTTTTAGGGAGGGGGAAGATAACAGTATGCATCCATGCTACAGGATGAATTTGAAAATTAGCAAGACTGTAGTGAAAGCAGAACAGAATGGCTTTATAATAAAGAAGAGAGTTTTTTTAGAAATATTAGCTACAACATCCCTGATGAAAGGTAGCATTTCTTATGTAGAAACACTGCAATCTTCTTGACATCTTTGACTGTAGCCTGCAAAACAGGAATTCAGAAGGAAGAAAGGAGTCAAACCAGGAGGTTGGTGAGATGAAGAGCTGAAACAGGGGAGACATGTTATAGAAAATGAGACCAGATTATGCCAGCTTAGAATGGAAAGGGTAGAACTGCCAGTTATTAAGACTTAGGAGAAAGATTCAGGAATGGATGGCTCTTCCAATACTTTTATTTGGCATTAGAGTCTATTATTAAAAGTAATGTGCCATGTCCAGTTTAAAAACTGTATTCTACAGTATTATAAGTGTGAGATAAAAGGGGTTAGAGTTTGTTGGCTTCCATGGAAACCAGGCACTCCTTTCAATGGTAATTTTAATTTTTTCAGAGTCAGGTGAACCAAGACACCTTTGTAGTGGTAAAGGGGATGTTTCAAATTATTCCAGTGCTAGTGTAATGTCATTCATGGGGAATGGTTGAGGGGGTTATGAATAAGAAAGAGGCATTGAGCTGAATGGGTCTTTTCAGTAGTGGAAGCTGACCCAGTCAACCAGGGGTTTAAAGGATCAGAAGAAAATAAAAACATGCACAGTAATCACTAATCCTGTTAGATCATATTTGAAATTTCAGGCAGCAGTAGTCGGGTGGAAATAATAAGATCCCAGTCTAAGACATAATGAGTTCCTGAAAGGGCGTTGGGTCTGGTTGGCTGGTCATACTTGTTATGACATCATAACAGAGATCTAGATAATGGTTTTACCATCAGACAGAACATGCAAGTTATTATCCCCAAGAAAGATAATATTAGGCTTTCCTAGCCTGTCTCTGGGACGTTCATATAGCATCAGAAGGGTTGTGAAGGTTGAGCAGATGTGGACTGATACAATATATAGTTCTCCGGACCCTTCCAGCACTATATTTGTGCAACAAACTACTTTGGGTTATGGTCATCAGAAGAGTTAGTAGTGAAAAGAAGTACAATGAAAACCTGTACAGAGTTGTTAGTGAGGAGAGCAATTTCAGCACAAGCCTTGAGGCCAAGCCTATCATGTCTATATAGAGAATGTTTACTTAAATAGCAGAAGAGTGTGTGGCTGGCTTTAAGCCAGCTTTCAGAAAGTGATAAGAGGTCAGGATTGTGTGTATGAACACAGGCCTCAAGCTGGTTAGTTTTATGATTTTTTTTTTTATATTCTGTTTTTTTTTTCATTTTGTCCTGTGCCTGCCAGCCATCAAGTCCCTGCTGCAACATTTCCCACTCATCAATGTAGTGAGAGGCAAAGTTTAGTATCATCCAAGCAGCCATGAGAGACTTTCCTTTTTTTCTGTCTCTTACCTTTCTCCCAGTAGGTAACGTGCACCTACTGGGAGGAAGATACTGCTGTACCCTCTCCTAAAATGTAATAATTCCATAAAGGCTGCCATGTGGGCTTGGCTCAGCAGAGGCTTGGGTATGTACTAAGCCCATTCCACAAATGTCTCCCTCCACTGGATGGCCAGCATGGCATTGAGCCAGAGTATCTTCATTATTTTCTCAGGGTGGTCACCAGCTGCTTACTCTTACCCTGCCTCATTTGTTCCTGCAGTACTCACAACACTAGACGGTCATTGGCCCTCTGAGTCCTAGTCAGGGGTTTATCCCTCTTTGCCACAGGTCCAGCTAATCAGTCTTATTATTAAGATGATAGTGACTGTGTTAAAAAATTGCTCTACCAAAGTGCAGGGATGTTGTAACAAAAAGGCAAGGGTAATGTTCAATTCAGTAACTCCTGAGGGAAACAGGAATTTTGCAGATATGAGAAGACATTTATTAAGGAGACATCAAAGAGATTTAGGGATGCATTTGCAAGAGATATGATGAGATGCTGGACAAAACCTGAGATGAATAGAAATAGCAATAGTGTAGCAACAGCTAGAGTGAGACAGAGAGAGAGAGAGAGAGAGAGAGAAGGCCATCAGATGTTAGCTGTGGGAATAAATCTTTAAAGAGAACTCACAGAGTATGCAGGTACCTGTTACTGAAGCAAACCATGAAAAATTAGGATACAAATTATAGAAAATGCCAAAATTACAGCTACATGAGATCTAGGGCATATAAAATAACCTTCCTGACTACTCTAGATTAAAATTATATTGCGGACTTGAAAAAATTCAAACTTTTTTTTTAACCAAAACATCTTTTGTTTCACTGCAAATTACAGCATTACTTATGGAGATAACAGCCAGCATGATAACTATATCAGCACAGTGAAACTTGAGTCTATATTAAAATAGCGAAACCTCACTTATGCAAATACCTAAACGCTGACACATAAATAGCGAACCACGAAAACACCAAACGTCCTGAAGTGTGAAATTCGAAATATCGAATTGTCATAGTTGGCCCTTATAGATTCCTAAAGTAAATGTGCAATAGTTACGGACCTTAGGGTTAGGGTGCGGGTTAAGGTAAGTGCATACATAATAATACATGCAACCTTTACTTTAGGGTTAGAAGTAGGGTTATGTTAAGTGTATGTATAGTAATATAGTTGTATAGCTGAATGTATACGTAAATTATACTTTTCCCGTAGTTGCGTGTTGTTTGTTTATAGTTAGATACATTTGTGTGTAGTGAATGTTTGATTAGGATATGGGATATATGAGTGAAGTATAGATATGGGGAAGTGTGGATTATTTATTTTGTTTGGGTAGTTAGTACGTAGCGGGAGGTGGGGTTGGCCAACTATGGCAATTCGATATTTCAGATTTCACGCTTCGGGACATTCAGTGTTTTCGCAGTTCGCTATTTATGTGTTGGCATTTAGGTATTCGTGTAAGTGAGGTTTCGGTATTTTAATATAGACCCTCAAAATCATGATATTCATCAGCTTAGCTAACAGAGAGTATTACTGCCAGTTAGCTAACAGAGAGTATTATTGCCAGTTACTGCCAATTAGCTAACAGAGAGTATTACTGCCAGTTAGCTAACAGAGGATTACTGCCAGTTACTGCCAGTTAGCTAACAGAGAGTATTACTGCCAGTTAGCTAACAGAGAGTATTACTGCCAGTTACTGCCAGTTAGCTAACAGAGAGTATTACTGACAGTTAGCTAACATAGTATTACTGCCAGTTACTGCTAGTTAGCTAACAGAGAGTATTACTGCCAGTTAGCTAACAGAGAGTATTACTGCCAGTTCATAGGTTCATAGGTAGGTACTAGGATATCTGCCTGAGGGCATTTATAAGCCTAGCCAGAGTGTGTCAGCTTTCACCACCCCATTGATTAATTAACTGAGCCTCTTTCAAGCAGAGCCAATAAAGTGATCCCAGGGGTGTATTTTCTGTTACCCATTTACTCATCAAGGTTCCTCTTGAAGAGTGTTAATGAGGGGCTCTGCCTAATGTAGTTAGGAATTTTGTTCCAAAGCATGGGGAGTCTCTGTGACAGGAATCTATCCCTCCAGCGTGTTCTATTTATTGTTGTGGTGAGGTTTAGCTCACTAGAGCGCGTGGCTCACAGTGACTTGGATTTCTTTAGGTGGAGCATATCCATCAATTCTGAGTTGGACATGGCTTTGTAAGTCAGGCAGAGATCACCTCTGAGTAAGCGATATGCCACTGAGTACAGCTAGAGGTTTTTCAGTCGGTCTGCATAGGACATATGTTTGAGGCCAGTAATCATCTTGGTGAGGTACTTTTGTGGTCTTTCCAGCTGTTGGAAGTGTCTTGTGAGGTACATCCCAAATGGGGCATTGTACTCTATGATGGGTCTGATGAGTGACGAGTAGAGGGGCACTATAACCTCTTTATTTCTAGATGTGAACCCTTTAGTAATTAAATGGGCCACATAGAAGGATTTCCTAACTACTTTGGCAATATGATTGTCAAAGGAGAGATTACTATCTACCTGAGTCCCCAGATCTCTTATTACCTCTTCTGTATTAAGGGAGCTGCCACCTATGTGGTAATTAGGTGGGTGTTTTGTTTTTCCCAAATGGGATGACTATGCATTTTTGGCATTTAGCTTGAGGCCATGACTTTGACACCAGGTGTCCGTCTCAGTAAGGCCTTTTTGGAGGATGTCCGTGTCAGCCAGAGAGTCAATTATGGCTCCCAGTTTGCAGTCATTGGCAAACTTGGTTAGCTATAGTCCTCCTGTGTTTGCTTGTACTTCTGAGAAGTATATGCCAACCAGTAGGGGTCCCAGGACCGAGCCTTGCGGGGCACCACTTGTGACTGGTTTAGAGTCGGACCTGGAGCCTGCTATTCTTACTGTGTGAGTTCTGTCTGTAAGCCAGTTGGCAACCCGATTTTGTGATGTAGGGTTTTATGTTCAGGCTGGTGAGTTTTTCTATAATACCCGAGTGAGGAATGGTGTCAAATGCCTTGGCGAGGTCAAGGTAGGCTGTGTGAACCACCTTTCCTTCGTCTATGGCCTTGGTGACTGTCTCAAAGAAGTCAACCAGGTTTAGTAGGCATGATCTGCCCTTAACAAAGCCAAACTGGGTCGGGTCAAGTGTTTGGAGGTTCCCAATGTGTTTGTTAATGAGTTCCATGATGATGCACTCCATAGCTTGCAGACCAGGCTAGTCAGGCTTATGGGGTGAGAGTTACCAGAGTCAGTTGTGGCCCCTCCTTTGTGGAGTGGAATAACCATTGCTGTGCACCATTCTATGGGCACGTAGCCTGTGGAGAGGCTAAGGTTGAACAGCATGTTTAGGAGGGGGGTTAGTTCGTTCTGTAGTTCTTGCAAGACACATCCTGGGGCACCATCTGGCCCCATTGACACTGTGTTTTTGGCTTTTGAAAGGGCTGTTTTCACCTGTGCATGTGTGAATTCCAGGACACTACACTTTTCCGGTATTGTTGTGGGCCCTTTTGGAGGTGAGAAAGGGGTGAAGTTTGCACTGAATCTATCTGCCAGGATGTTGGCAATATCAGTAGGTTCAGTATATTTTGTGTTATTTTGCACTAGCTCAAAGCATATCTGTGAGTTGCCACTTAGATTCTTGACATAGCTAAAGAAAGCTTTGTGGTTATCGTTTGAATTCTTGGCTATTTTTCTTACCAAGTTAGCCTTGGATGATTTTATGAGGGACCTTAGTTTCTTACTGATACTGATCAGGGATGTCTTTCCTTCTTGGGATTTGCTTTTTTTCTGAACTAGTTTCCTCCTTTTATTGTATAACCTGTTTATGGCAGGGGTCCACCAGACTGGTTTCCTTCTCTTAGGGGAGTGAATCTTGGTTTTGCTAGGGATGGCACGATCCATGCATCCTTGTAGGTGCTCATAGAGTGCATTTGTAAAGGATTCTGCATCTTGGGCAGCGTTATCTTTTAGCGTGGGGGATGTAAAACTTACCACCTATGTCTTAAGTAAGGTGAAGTTTGCTTTAGAAAAGTTTTTCACTGTGGTTTCCTTGGTTGGGGGTAGTGGTGGGGTGTGGACATTCAAAGTGATTAGTTTATGGTCTGATATAACCAGTGACAGGTTGACCTCCGGTGCGGAACACCTGTCGCCCATGTTGGTGATGACCAGGTCCAATATGTTTTCACCTCTGATAGGGGAGTTTACCAGCTGATCCAGGGCATTTGAGTTGATAAATTCCAGGAAGCGCTGAGCCTGGGAGTTTGTTCTCAAGTAGTTTTCTCAGTTAATGGTAGGGTAATTGAAATCACCCAATATCAAGGTGTTCGGTAGGACCTTCATCTTTTCCAGTGTCTCCAGAAAGGCAGAGTGGTGGTCCTGGGTCATGGAGGGTGATCTGTAGCAGGCCACAATTTGCATTGCAGATTTGCCTGATGTTAGTTGCACATGGATGATCTCAGAGGTATCATGCTGCACCACTAACCTGGAGGTGTAGGTATCCTTGATGAATATGGATACACCCCCTCATTTTATGTTTCGGTCCATTTTCTGTGGCCGAAATGTGTGGTATGAGTTGTAGCATGGTAGTGCTGGAGTGCTCTCTGGAGCCTTGAACCAGGTTTCAGTTACTGCACAGATGTCGATGTTCTCCATACTAAGGAGTGCTTCAAGCACGTGCATTTTGAGATTTAAACTCCTGGCATTGAGTAGCATAACCCTCATTTTTTTTATTTGTGCTGTTTATGGAGGTGGGTTTGACTTTTGAGCCTTGCCTCAAAAAGGTACTATTGGGGCAGCAAGAGCCTTGGCCAGTATTCGAAAGCCTAGGGGTGACAGGTGTAAGCCGTCTCATGCAAAGCAACGCAGCTTGTCAAGCATGTCGTCCCAAGCTGACAGACACTGGATCCCCTTTGAATGACACCAGAAGCTTAGCCAATTGTTGAAATTGATCATTTTTTCTTTATACTGAGGTATCATTCTTGATGAGGGCAGGATGCTACACAGGGTCAGGGTCATACCCACCTGGGCTACATGATAAGAGAGCTCTTCCATGTCTCTTTTCATGTAGTCCAGGGAGGTACATCTCAGGTCATTCATACCAACATGAACAATGACAGAGCCATATTTGTACTTGTTCTGGAGTGACCTGAGTGCTTGCGTTATGTGGCGTATTCTGGCTCCTTACAGGCAGCTAACAGTAACCTTCTCCTTGTTCAGCCTAGTGAGTGGGACATCAGTGTGCCTGACTATAGAGTCACCTATTACTAGTGTGTTAGGTATGTTATTTCGCCTTAAGGGCTGTAATTGTGTGGCACATTGATTTTGTGTTTTATGTGCTGTCTGGTTTGTGATGGGAGGTGCAGGTTTTTTGGGTGTGTGCTTTGGAGCTCTCTGATGCTTTTTCAGGTTTTTATTTAGAGCTTCCAAGTATGATTTAGTGTATTTATGTGTATTTTTTGCCAGTGCTAGTTTAGTAGGTCTATGTGAGGCTAGAGGTGTGGTGCAATGTTAACATTCTCCTCATGACTGTCTGTTCCAGTCTTGGGTGGAGAGACCTTAGCCTCCAGTTTGGCTGTATAATTGCATCTCTTGCATATGTTAGTGTTTTATGGTAGGAGGAGAGGGTTGTCTGTGTACATGAGGCAGTTGTAACATTGCCTCAGGATACCCAGATTCACCAGCTGGATTGGAGAGTACACCTGAAGTTGCCCTTTGGTCATGCCTGAATAGTAGCGTGAGCTGCTTAGTCGCTTAGTTAGTGAGGGGTGGATAAAGAGCCTTGCACTGCTGGGCAATCAAGTGTTGGAGTATATTAGTGCTTGCTATTAGGTCTGATCAAGTGCTGGACTGTAGGATGCTTTTTGAGTGCTTAGCTTTAGAGTTAGACTAGTTTCAAGGGAAAAACTGAAGAGGAGACTTAGTGGAGCTGGGAATAATTTAACCCTAGCCAACCAGTGCTGCCCGGCATGCAAAACTGTGCAAATGCGGTTTTTAAACTAACTTCTGGGCTGGAACCACTCCTCCAGGGACAGATGGCTGCTCAGAGTTCCCCTCTCTCACAGGTGAACAGAGAAACTTCCCTCTATCCAAGTAAGGTATGGGCAACTCAGAAACTTGTAACACAGCCCTGAATTCAGCACTAGCCTGAAAGCTGGCCTATACTAACTTAGAAAGGTGGGAAACAAGGAATGTTTTTGTTTGTTTTTTGTTTTTTTTGTTTTTTTGAAAAGTTAAGGCAAAAACAGTAAAAAGTACACTTAAAACAGCTTTAAACGACTACAAGCGATCAGAAAAGGCTATTGCACTTTAGTGTGTAGCCTACAATAGTTAAACAAATTACAAAAAAACAACTTTTTAAATGTGCAGGCAGTCAAATAAGAACAATATGTGAAAAAAACAAGCTTTTAAATCACAATAAATGCTGGAAAATCAGTGTTTAGGCAGAAAACAGTTAAGTACAGCAAGAAAATACAGAAAACTGATACTTAATCACTCCAAAGTCTCTCTTTTAAGCTAGAAGGCTTGCATCAGTTTAAGGCTTTCTAGTGTTTTCCAGTAGGTTAGTTACAGGAAAGATGGGAAACAAGCGTAGATGTGGTCTTTTAAACCAGAAAGTTAAAAGAGATGGACAGCTTCCCAAACGATCAATAAACTACAATTCCTTGGCCAAGAACCACTCCTCTTGTGGTAGACAGGCTACCTAGTACTTACCACTCCCACTGATAAGCTAGAAGGCTCCACTCCAACACAAAGGCTTGGGGGGCTCAGAAGCGTACAAACAGTCCTGGATACAGCAAATCTGTACCTGGACTAGACTAGTTACGGGAAAGGTGAGGATCAAGCGCAAACACAGACTTTAAAACCAGAATCTGCCAGTCAGCTAACAGAGAGTATTACTGCCAGTTAGCTAACAGAATATTACTGCCAGTTACTGCCAGTTAGCTAACAGAGAGTATTACAGCCAGTTCTCATCGCAAGTCAAAACAAGTTAAAAAGGACATCTGAAATGTTTACATAGATATTTTTATACCTCAAGTAGAGTCCAGAGAATTTTTCCTCAGGCAGACAGTAAGTGTTGGAGGTGTGAAGGGGAAGAGAGAGATAATTGGGAGCATATTTTCTGGGGCTGTGGTGAGTTGGTGGACTTTAAGGATTCCCTGCGGGATGCATTGTCCAAGATGCTGGGTGAGCAGATTGGTTTGACAAGGGAGATTATTTTTCTGAGCTAGGATACAGAATCAGAATTGCCTAGACATGGTAAGGCCTTGCTGCATCTAATAATGGTGGCTGCCAAAAAAGCAATTACTAGAAAAAGGAAATCAAAATCTAAACCAATTACAATGGAAGTAGTGAATATAGTAACAGCTAAAAACAACTGGAATTGAGATCTTTAGAAAACGGTAGGAGCATACTACATAGGAAAAAATGGGAACTGTGGGAATAATACATACAAGAGAGGAATGGGTTTAAAAGGTGGCAGTACTTAAATGAGCTATGTAATGTTTGAGTGAGAAAGATTGGGTAGATTATAAGTGATGTATAATGTTTGCAACTGGGAGTGTGTGAGTATAGTTTGTGATGTAAAATGCTTGCAACTAGGATTGTGTCAGTGTGATTTGTTTATAAATGTATGACTGCCTATGCAGTAATTGATGGTTTAATAAAGATGTTTCTTGTTTAAAAAAAAGGCAGGAACTGAATAATTTATGTAATATTGCTTAGGTTATATGATACACAGCAATATATGTGAAGTATAATGTTTGTTATGTTAATATAGTTTAATTACTTTTATATGAATGTAAATTTGCGTATGTCACAAGTGAATTCAATAAAGGTGTTTGAAAACAAATGTTAAAATGGGATATCCAGTGGCGTGCTAACAGGTCAAATACTATTAATCCAAAGGGCAAAGTTATAAGAAAAAGGGACTTTTTCCATCCCCTCCATATGGAGTGACCTAAGGATGGATTTCACTAAGAAAGGAACAGCAAATTTCTTGTGTGCAGCATAAGGTGTGCTTTATCTGTAATAGAAAAACAGATTTGGTCCTTATGTCATAAGCTATATTTTTGGCTAATAATTTTGTTCAGCCAGCCTTGATGTGTTTAGTCTATGATATTTTAAAATAGTTTAGCGAAGATATGCTTTTGTTTTATTCCATAACATAATTTAACTGTGGCAGGGCTAGCCACCCAGTGGTGCAAACCTTGGCTCGAGATGATTGTCACTGTTGAAGTGACACCCCGATCCCAAGTGCAAAAATAGGAAAAGGGGAAGGGGAAGGATAGACAGATGGATGCTTTTGTTTTATTCCGTAGCAATTAGTTCATTAGCAACTCCAAAAAACACTACATAATATGGCATGAAATTTATAACATAATGATATGTTGGAGGCAGGCCTATAAACATGATAATTTATTCTGCAGTTTTCTCATTCATCACATGATTTTGTGTTGGTCTGACATTAAAAAGATCTGATGCTGCCATAGCTCTCCTTATGTCCAGAGTCAAACACAAATCCAACAGTAGTAATGAATAAAAGCTTGGGAAGTTATCCCGTGGTGGAAGCCCTAGACTCTGAGGAAGAATGAAAGGGCCAAACAGGTGAAGGTAGAGAAGCCATTAAGTCAGACAAAAAAAAAATATTAAAATAACGCTCACCTGTCTTAGTGCCACAGGTTTTTTGCATAGCAGTTTTCATATTCACATCTGATCAGAAAATCATAGATTCTCTACTGACAGCTGGCACTTGTGATAAAACTTTGGTGATGACATTCTGATACAGCTTGTTCAGTACTAGACGACTGAGGTGGCTACAGTGATTGTCGACACAAAATCAAGGTTCCATTAGCCTGTCCACTTAGTAATTCAGGCTATGATAAAGATATCATGGCTCATTTTTGATTAATTAATAATATATTATCATTTTAAAGGACATCCGTGGTGGTGCAGCTGTAGCGTTGTTGCCTCACAGCAAGAGGTTCTCTCGTTCGAGTCTTGGCTGGAGTGCAGGGAGTGCCTTCTGTGTGGAGTCTGCATGCCCTCCCTGCGGTTGGGTGGGCGTTCAAAAGAAATGCGTAAATGGTGTGCCTTCATTGAAGGTTGAACGTCGAGCTGGCACCTCGGCGTTTGTGAAAGTCTACTGCCAATCTTTAGCGGATCGGAGTTCCGCTGTGGTGACCCCTAACCTGGAAAAGCCGAAAGACAAACAACAACATATCATCACTTTAAAAATAATATTATTTAGTAAGTTGCAATACTTTTCTTTATACTTTTCATCTAGAAAACACTTCTCAATAATAAGGGAGGTTGGGATTGTTATAATTGTTAAGGCCTTTACCGTGTAATCACAAATTACAGGATTTGATTCTAATGCCTGGTTATTGGCTAGGCATGTAATAGCCTACAGACTGATAATCTAGCATTTACCTATGAACAAACAAACCTAAATGTTTTCTTGTTGCTTATTTGTTGTTTTTGTCTTTCTAATGCTTGTTTTATCCTTTTCAACATTTTACTGTTGTTTCTATTAAGTATGTAGCAGTGTTTAAGCATTAAGTTACCTTCTTATATATATAGTAATAATGAAAACTACCATGCTATTTTTTTACCATTATATATATATATATATATATATATATATATATATATATATATAGATATATATATATATATATATATATATATATATATAAGTTCCAGATGTGTATACTGCTGTAATCTTATATAGTCAATGAACATGAGGGCATTCCTGGAATAATATCTTAATTGTCCCTATTTACTGTCTTTCTTTCCGTATTATTTAGAACCAATATTCTTTGTTACCATTTTCCATTTTTATTTGTTGCAGGTTTACATACTAGTGTGCTGCCATGTACATAATGGCTAAGAGAACTTTGCTGGAATTCTAGTTTAATTATTCCTATTGACTTTAATAGCACCTTGGTCTGTGTTGCATGATTCTGATAGATCAGTGGATCAGTGCACTTGCCATGTTTCCCAATATAAATAAAATAAAGATCAGAAGAAGATCTCTCTCTTTTCTCTCTCTTACTTGTTATTATATCATTATGTTTTGTAGTCACTTTTAGCACATCTACCCCTAACAAATCCCTGACTATAAATGCGGGTAATTTTTGAATGAGACATTTTAACCACAACTATCATCAGTAAACATACTCAGTTAAAACTATGGCTAGCAGTGGGAAAATAACAACAAATGACTCAAATAAATTTACAAATGCCTAGTTAAGGTGAGAGTGTATAAGATATACTCAGTGGAGGTTTGCTGGATACTTTTCCAAGATTCTACCTAATTCACTGTTCATAGTGGTCTAACTTGTGACAAAAAATGTGAAACTAAATTTAACCTTCTCAGTCAGGTTGCAAAGATTATGGTAGCAGTGTGACGTGTGTAAGAAAGCATAATAGATGGTTTAAAGCTACGTTATTACAACAAGGTAACAAAACATTATGTGTAATTTTTTATCTTTTTGATATACGTAGCACAGTTAATTGATGAACAAACTTTCTGTGCATACAGTATTTCTCCGTAAATAAGACCTAACCAGAGAATAAGGCCTAGCAGGGTTTTCCAGGGTAGCCATGATATAAGCTCTACCCCAAAAATAAGCCCTAGTAAAGATCATCAACAACACATGATGGACGTGTTGAATTATACAATAATAATATTATTGACACCTGTTGACTGAGGTTATCATACTATGCTCACCATTTTCAGACCATTCAGACACCCAACTTCTTCTCTTTGCAGAAAGTCATAAGATTCTTTCCCTGGGAGTCCCCCATGATTCTTACTGTAACCCTAATCCTCACTCACACTTGGTGGTGGAGATCCTTGGCCCATAAACACTGGCAAGTGTACTTTGATTGGTCAAAGTACAGACAATGCACATAAAACATGCACACTTGATAATGAACAGGTGTGTTTGTGTCTTCTTAACTGTCGTCATTTTGTGTTGCCACTCCTGTCACTTAAGACTTCAATTACCCCCCCCCCCCCAGACAAGATGAGTGCAAAAAGAAAGAGCTATTTCATCGAGTATAAGAAAGGAATCGTGGAGGACTCCCAGGGAAAGAATCTGATGGCTTTCTGCAAAGAGAAGAAGTTGGATCTCTGAATGGTCAGAAAATGGCGTGCAGTGTATGATAACCTCAGTTAACAGATGGACGAAGGAAATGCTAACAAGTGCAAGTGTGGATCAGGTGAGCAACCATTATTTCCTGAGCTGGAAGACCATCTGTGAATGGATTGCTAACAGCAGAGCAAAGGCTTTGGTTGTGCGCAGGGCTGATATTTAAGCATTTGCCATTGCAATGGCACCACAGTTAGAAATATCCCCAGAAGAATTCAAAGCATCACAATATTGGCCGGATGGCTTCCTTCAGTGATATGAACTGTCTCTAAGAAGATCCACAACACTGTTCAAGCTGGAAGATACTGAAGTTATTAAACGTGCTCTTGCATTCAAGTCCTTTGTTGATGGCATCGACTTTTCTATATACCAACTCTCCAACATGATTGCTATGGATGAAACTGCAGTGTTTATGGGCCAAGGATCTCAAGCAACAATTGATCAGGGGGGTGCCTCGTCAAGCTACATTCCCTCCAGTGGTTACGAAAGTGCATGTGTTACCTGTATTTTGGCAATTTTTCTAGATGGAAAGAAAACACCACCTCTAATCATTAGTAAGGGCAAGAAAGATAATATTGAATGTGGTTCAGGCATTTACATTCTTGAAACCGAAAAAGCCAGGTCTACACAAGCAGTTATAAGGAAGTGGGTTGATGTAATGCTGCCACTTGTTTTGCAAGGTGGCAAAACAAGTCTGCTAGTCTGGGATTCAGCCAGAACTCACCGTGCTAGAGACATGAAGATCTTCCTTGCACATAGAAGAATAGATCAAATAATGATTCCCGCAGAAATGACTGCCTATCTCCAGACTCTTGATATTGCAATAAACAAAAAAAATGGAAACGCACAGAGGAACAAGGACAACCAGGACCACTTTAATTGCAACGATTTCTACGATAATCCAATGTTTACATCCAATGTTGCAAAGCGTTTTTCGTCCCTTACAATGAAGGGACTTCTTCAGGCAAACAGTTTAAAACAATCAGTGCTGTTTAAATGCATTAAGGACTCTCCCCTAATTAACACTAATTAACCTGTTAGTCAATTCCTTTCATCTATATTAAAGGGTAACATGAAAAATAAAGGTTACGCTTTTCACCAAAGTGCAAGTGCTTCGTAAACAATAAATGTGTTACACATCTTACATAAAAAGTCACTCACGATCTATGTAACTGTTCCTCTAACCTCTAACAATACTACTGTTTAAGAAAAATGTATTTAGAACACACAATAAAAAATAATAATAATTATGAATAATAAATAATTAACCTGTGGTATTAAAAATAGTTTTTAAAAACAACTTTAAAAGCTTTAAAGCACAGCTACACACTACAGGGCAATGCTTAAAACATAGATATTAAACATACATATATTTAAAGGTGTATGTGAAAAATGCATACATAAATATAAAACGTGAAGTATAAAATGTAAAATATGTAGGTACAAAGTTACTTTAAACTACCTCAATAAGTTTTTCAATTTTAATACACATGTAATATAATATACTTCATTTAAACCAGGTGGTAAGCATGCCCTGGTTCGCATTTGCCAGCAGAGTTCTAGTTTTTCCAGCAGTAATGATTCTGGACCACCTCTGCCATCACTAGTAATACAGTCAATTGCCCTAAATCTAAAGATGTGATCTGGATGGGCATCAATATGTCTGGCTAATGCACTTTATACATTATGGTTCTTAATATAATATAAATGTTCATATACTCTCTCTCTTAGTCTTCTGTCTGTCTTACCGATATAATATGAGGGACACTTTTGGCATTGTGCTAGGTAAATCACACCCTTAGACTGACAGTTGAATCTATAGTTCATGGTATAATTATGTTCCTTGATGTTAAAGGAAATACCTGTTGCCATATAGGCACAGTATCTACACATACAACACTTGAACATTCCATTATTTCTCCTATGTACTAGTTGGTTGCTACCACATTCTAAAATATTTTTTAAATTTTTACCACGCTTGAAGACAAATTTGGGTAGTGTGTTAAAATAATCCTGAATAGTGTGGTCATTGATTAAATATTCCCAATTTTTTTAAATATTATTCCTTATAATAAAACTATATATACTGAATGGTGTAATGAAAGCTAAACTTAAATCTTCATGAATAGAAGGGCCTTCGGTATTAATAAAATCCATTCTTACAGTTTCTAAAGAGATAATATTTTCTCTCACAGATAAAATTGGTTTGTAAGTACCTAGTGACCTCTTAGTAGTCACCTCATGGATCAAGGAGTCTAGAAAATACTGAGGGTAACCTCGACTGGTAAACATACATGCTAGTTTTTTACATTCTAATCTAAATTCATCTTCCTTAGAGACCATACGGGCAGCTCTTACTAGTTGGCCCTTGACCACAGATCTTTTTTGGTGTATGAGGTGGCAGCTACTGTAATGTAAGAAATTATTACAGTAAGTTTCCTTATGGAAAATGATTGCTGTGTAACAGCAGTTTACATTTTTTTTCAAAAGTACATCCAAATAGGGAATCTGACTATCGTGAAAAACATAAGTAAAGGATAAAAAGTCAGTTGTACTGTTAAAGTAAGAAACTAGCTATTTACCATCGGTTTCATTCCCCTGAATTAACATAAAAATATCATCCAATTAGTGTGCGTAAAATTTAATTTGGTGTGATATATGGGCTATATCAAAGATGAACTCATGTTCCCAGTGGGCCATAACAAGATTAACAAAACTGGCACCACATGGGGAACCCATTGCCACACCAATTTTTTGTAAGTAAAATTTACCATTGAATGTAATAAAATTAAAGCTTAGAATCAAATCAAGAAATTCCTCAATCAAGGAAATCTCTGATTCATGTGCTTTTCTAGTACGTAAAACATCTTTCACCCATTTGATACCTGTTGTTTGAGGTATTGCAGAATAAAGATCCTTTACATCTACTGTTAAAAAATTACAGTCAGAAAATTCAAGGTTATTGATGTCTGATAAAAAAGTCCACGAATCTTTACAAATTTGTTTTTCACACTCAACATATTTTTTCAAGATGTGATCCACTGCCTTGGCACAAGCATATGTGGTACTATTTCTAGCATCTACAAAAGGTCTCATTGGTCGGTCATTTAAGTATTTGTGGATATTTGGTATCCCAAATAGTAAGGGTAATCTAGGTGCTGGCATGTTTAAAAAATGAAACATGTCAAGATCAATTCTATTTTCTATGAACATATCATTGAGGTGTGAACATATTCTATTATATGCAGTATTCATTTCACTTTTAGATACCTCTTCATAGGTTTCAGTAGTAATAATACTTTCCATACGACGAATGTAATCATTGCAGTTCATTATAACCACCCCACCCCCCTTGTCCGGTTGCATGATTCTTTCACCGGCTTCCTGTAGTGATTTAAGCTCATCTCTTTCAAACTTAGTTGTGTTAAAAACATTCATTTTGTTATTAATATTCATTTTTAAACAACTCACAATATCCAATTCGCAAGCGCGTTCAAACAGGGACAAAGAGGGGTGTATGGGTGGGTTAAAAGTACTGGATACTCTAAATATATTAGTAACTGTAGTGTTTTCACCAAACATAATTTTCAGATTTAGTTTTCTTGTAAATAATTTTAGGTCAATTAAGGTAGTTGAAACATCAGCCTTCCTGGCTGGAACAAACGTAGGACCATTTGCCAGCAAATTAATTGAAGCTGGTGCAATGTCTATATTAGAAACGTTATACACTCTAAAGTCTTTGGCATCATTGTAAAGCACGTTGAAAGTGTTAACAGTACTTACAGAAAGTGCATTTAGTTCATCGTTCTGTTCCTAGAACTAAAACTAGAACTCTGCTGGCAATTGCGAACCAGGGCATGTTTACCACCTGGTTTAAATGAAGTATATTCTATTACATGTGTATTAAAATTGAAAAACTTATTGAGGTAGTTTAAAGTAACTTTGTACCTACATATTTTACATTTTATACTTCACATTTTATATTTATATATGTATTTTTCACATACACCTTTAAATATATGTATGTTTAATATCTATGTTTTAAACATTGCCCTGTAGTGTGTAGCTGTGCTTTAAAGCTTTTAAAGTTGTTTTTAAAAACTATTTTAATACCACAGGTTAATTATTTATTATTCATTATTATTATTATTTTTTATTGTGTGTTCTAAACAAATTTTTCTTAAAAAGTAGTATTGTTAGAGGTTAGAGGAACAGTTACATAGATCGTGAGTGACTTTTTATGTAATATGTGTAACACATTTATTGTTTACGAAGCACTTGCACTTTGGTGAAAAGCGTAACCTTTATTTTTCATGTTACCCTTTAATTTAGATGAAAGGAATTGACTAACAGGTTAATTAGTGTTAATTAGGGGAGAGTCCTTAATGTATTTAAACAGCACTGATTGTTTTAAACTGTTTGCCTGAAGAAATCCCTTCATTGTAAGGGACAAAAAGCGCTTTGCAACATTGGATGTAAACATTGGATTATCGTAGAAATCGTTGAAATTAAAGTGGTCCTGGTTGTCCTTATACCTCCGTGTGTTTCCGTTTTCTTCTGTTTGACATCTTTCTTGGTTTGTCCCCGTTTATTGCAATAAACAAGCCATTCAAGGACCATTTGCACATGGAACTCAATAACTACATTGAAAATAGAATGAAGAGAAATCAGCATGGAAACTTTGTGAAGCCTAGCCTGCAAGAGGTTGTGACTTGGGTGAAGAATTCATGTGATAAAATCACTGACAGCTGTGTTGCCAATGCACTACGAGCAGGCTACATGGACAAGCAGTGCTCATTTAAGGAGAGCTCTATTGCTAGGCATGACAGATTGGGGCCAATGGTCGCAAGAAATTCAGGCCAGAATTTGGGGGTTGGAGACTAATGACAATGTTCCAGAAGAAGATGACATGACTGTATTTGAATAAGTTTTATTCATTATCAGGGCAACAGAATGGATTGCTTCTGCTTTTAGCTGCCAGCATGCTCTTGTCATTTTTTTACTTTATTGTATTAAGGTAACGTTTCATTATCAAGGGGTAATTACAAGGTAAGGCCACTAGTTCCCAGACTTCATTTTTAAGACTTTCCATCATTCTTCTCTTGCAGTTTGGGTAAGGAATAAAGAAAGCATCACCACTCAAAAAGTGGCAGCTATTCACCTGTTTTATTCCCCTCCTCCAATACACATGTATTGACATTTTTCTGTACTTTCTGTTAAGCATGAAATATTGCACTGTGGAAGCCAAGGTGTAGATATTCTGAAGTTGAAATGTTTGTTGCACTGTTTATGTAGAATTCTCTCACAACTGTTAACGCGTTACCTAGAACTGTTGCCCAATAATGGAAAAGTACCAAATAAATGTCAATTTGTGTACATAAATAAATGTCAATTTGTGTACATGAATAAATGTCGATTCTTGAAAATGAATAAATGTCGATTTGTGTACATGAATAAATGATTTGTGGACATGAATAAATGTTGATTTTTATAAATGAATAAATGAATAAATGTAGATTGTTGTATGGGGGGGGGGGTTAAATAAGGCATCCCCTGATAATAAGCCCTAATGAAAATTTCAGTGGGGAAAAAAAGTATAAGACCCGGTCTTATTTTTGGGGAAATACAGTACGAGCGGTGGGACATCACCCAAGGCTGAGACCCAGACTCTGATGGGACACTCTGTCATCCCTTAATGCCTGTAGGCTGCCAAATCATGCAGTGTCCCCATACCCTCGGGCCTTCTTTGGGGGACTTCCCTCTGATCACGGCCGGCCTCGCAGAGCTCCCCTTGGCCACAGAGGGGCAGATCCACCTAAATCAAGACTTCCATGTGCCCCTGCTCTCATGTCCAGCGCACCTCTGGAGACTTTGCAATTTTTTGGGGACACCGTCAGGTACCGGGCAAGGTTGGACACCTTCACCCTGCGTAGCAGCAGCTCTCCAGGCCCTGAAGATGCCCACCTCTCACTCCCTTAAGGACTTCCATCATGGGGGTCTCCACCTGACCCCGCTCACTCAGCAAGAGCTCTCCAGACCCTGCAGCTGTCCACCAGCCACTGCCTTGATGACTTCTGTACCGGGGGGGGGTGTGATCAGGACCTTCTCACCCAGGCAGCAGCTCGTCTAGCCTGGCCATTTTCCACCTCTCTTTCCCTTAAGGACTTCCATCTGAAGGGGCCCTTTCATGGCTACCACTTCTACCCAGGCGGGACAGCTCTTTTCCCGGGTCACATAACTCCTGGAGGCTGCCAAATTATAATGTGTCAGCCATGCCCTCAGAGCTTCCCAGGGGAGCTTCCCATTGATCCTTCCTAGCCTCGTGGAACTCTTCTGGGCCACAAGGCTGCAGCCAGACCCTAATCCAGACTTCAATAATGGTGGTTCTTCCTTTGCCCTCCACCTAGGACTTTCAAACTCGCACAGGATATGGCCCCAGGTCCCAGCATCTTGGTCCATTTTGCCTCACACCTCCGTCTCTCTCCTCAGCACACCAGGCACTGATGAATGTGCTTCGCTTCAAGCCTTCTGGCATGTGTCCCCTTGCCTCTTGAGTGGTGCTGTTCGCAGGGCGGCATCCCTGCAGTGCTGGGTGAAGGATCAGAGGTTATCCAGGTGCCTGCAGATGGTCCTGGGTGTGAGATGCCATGGCAGCCATATCTCTGCACCCCTGGGGGTTGGGAGGATGGGATCGCAGACCTGGATCCCAAGGGCAGCCTTCAGCATGCCCACATTGTTGGCTGACTCTCCTGGCAGAACCTAGGTGTGAGACACCACAGCAGCCGTATCTCCTGCCCACAGGTTCCAGGAGAATGGGATCCTGGATCTGACTTCCCCAAATGGACCTCTCCCGGGAACCACGCAACCACCACTGGGTCACCCCTCTGGGGATGACCCTTAAACCCGAGTATGCAATCCTCAGCCCACTCTGCTCCAGCATAAGTTCCGGCTATCTGGATGGAGACACCGGAGAGGAGGAGTGATGGGTGCAACCAGGGACCTCCTGCCACATGGGAGGCCTCACAGCTGGGGCGTACCCAGCCCGCACTCCTTCTCTTACCCGGCCAGACCCCATGCCCACCTCCGATGAGCAAAATCTCACCGACAATCTGGACGGAGGGGAGGAGGCAGGGTGGCACACAGGGTGTGCGAGTCAAGAATGGGTCCCCCCTACCCGTAAGGGTGCAGAGCCCGTCCCCCCACCTGTGACAAAAGCTTGGCTCAAGGGCTGACTTTCAATAGATTGCAGCTTTTTGCTGCTCTGCTACATATGAAACCCTGACCTAGAATCAGGTTGTCTACGAATGATTTAGCACACGGTTCCCCACAAATGTGTGGTGCACTGCTGGAGAGAAGCAGCCCCCTTCCATCCATGCTCTGACCCAGTGATGGCCAACCGGAGATCTGCGGCACTGCAGTATTGTTATGTTTAGGTGGGATTCTTACCTAGAGGCATTTAGTCATAATCCCACCATTGGCTCCTCAGCCAAGCACATACACCAAATGTTTGAACCTGCATTTCCTCTTGTATGAGCAGGATTGCTATCGCAACAACACATCATCAGTAGGGTAACACTAACTGTTATCACGATGGTCTAAACCCAGCTCACATTTCCTATTAGTGGGTGAACAAGCCAACGCTTGGTGAATTCTGCTTCACAATGATAGGAAGAGCAGACATCAAAGGATCAGAAAGCGATGTCACTATGAATGCTTGGCCACAACAAGCCAATTATCCCTGTGGTGACTTTTCTAACACCTCCTGCTTAAATCCCAAAAAGCCAGAAGGATTGTGAGGCACCGCTTTCATGGTCTGTATTCATACTGAAAATTAAGATCAAGCAAGCTTTTGCACTTCTGCTCCAAGGGAGATTTCTGTCCTCCCTGAGCTCACCTAAGGACACCTGTGTTACTCTTTGACAGGTGTACTGCCCCAGTCAAACTCCCCACCTGACACTGCCCCAGCGCGGGTCGCTCCAAGATGCCCAGGTGCTTGGAGCCAGAAGCGAGAGCCCCAGTGGAGCTCACCCACCATCTGACAGGGTAAGTGAAAAAATGATAAGAGTAGTGGTATTTCACCATCAGCTGAGGCCTCCCACTTATTCTACACCTCTCATGTCTCTTCACAGTGCCAGACTAGAGTCAAGCTCAACAGGGTCTTCCTTCCCTGATGATTCTGTCAAGCCCGTTCCTTGGTTGTGGTTTCACTAGATAGTAGGTAGGGACAGTGGGAATCTCATTCATCCATTCATGAGCGTCACTAGGTTCACGGGTTCATAGGTTCATAGGTTGGTACTAGGCTATTGGCCCTGGGGCCTATACAAGCCTACCCATAACAATTCCCTGGCTATTTCTTCCCACAGTATTTACTTCCCTGGATGCCTGTCTAGCAGGCTGACTGATGTGATTCCCAGGGTGAATTTCCTATCTCCCATCCAATCATCAAGGTTCCTCTTGAAGAGCGACAAAGAGGCACTCTGCTTGACATGTATGGGCAGTCTATTCCAGAGTCTGGGGAGTCTCTGGGTCAGGAACCTATCCCTCCAGCATGTTTTGTTCATTGTGATGACAAGGTTTAGATCCCTGGAGTGTGTGGCTCTGAGGGATTGGGATTTCTTTAAGTGTAGCATGTCCAACAGCTCTAGGTTTGACATGGCCTTGTATGTTAAGCAGACATTGCCTCTGAGTAGACGATATGTTACAGAGTATAGGTGGAGTTTTTTTTAGATGGTCAGCATAGGCCATCTGCTTTAGGCCTGTGATTCTTTTAGTGAGGTATTTCTGCGGCCTTTCCAGTTGTTGCAGACGTCTTGAGAGGTACATACATAATGGGGCATTGTATTCTATAATAGGTCTAATGAGGGATGAGTAGAGTGGGACAATTATCTCCTTTTTTCTGGATGAAAAGCCCTCAGTGTTGAGGTGTGCCACATAGAAGGATTTCCTGACTGTTGTGGCGATGTGGTTATTGAAGGTGAGACCACTGTCCACCTGTGTCCCTAAGTCTCTTATCACACTTTCAATCTAATTAGATGACAAGGCATTTGGCTACCTTAAGAGAGTCATGGATACTCCCGCCATTTACCCGCACTTCATTGAACTTCTTCACTTTGACATTCAGAGCACTGGGGGGAAATCACAGTGCATCAACACCCATCTCAGGGCTTCTCAATGCTTTGTTTTAATTAAACAGTCAGATTCCCCCAGTCTGTATGAGTAATAAGTCAGCTGCTAGCTGCCGGACGATGCAGGATGCTGGTCGAGACCAGCGCCTGCCACAGCCGGGGCAATACACAGGAAGGGGCCGGTACATGTCCAGAGTCACGGCCCCTGCCACCCCCCGGCCCTCCCGGGAGAGGGGAGCATGGCAAGGGTGCGACACCTCATCCAGCCACGGCACATGCCCAGTCCCACTTTACACCCGAGCCCGACCGACCTAGCCCTTAGAGCCAATCCTTATCCTGAATTTACGGATCTGGTTTGCCAACTTGCCTTACCTACATTGTTCTAATAAATGTTAAAATGGGATATCCAGTGGCGTGCTAACAGGTCAAATACTATTAATCCAAAGGGCAAAGTTATAAGAAAAAGGGACTTTTTCCACCCCCTCCATATGGAGTGACCTAAGGATGGATTTCACTAAGAAAGGAACAGCAAATTTCTTGTGTGCAGCATAATTAGTGTGCTTTATCTGTAAGAGAAAAACAGATTTGGTCCTTATGTCATAAGCTATATTTTTGGCTAATAATTTTGTTCAGCCAGCCTTGATGTAGCTAGTCTATGATATTTTAAAATAGTTTAGCGAAGATATGCTTTTGTTTTATTCCATAACATAATTTAACTGTGGCAGGGCTAGCCACCCAGTGGTGTAAACCTTGGCTCGAGATGATTGTAACTGTTGAAGTGACACCCTGATCCCAAGTGTAAAAATAGGAAAAGGGGAAGGGGATGGATAGACAGATGGATGCTTTTGTTTAATTCCATAGCAATTAGTTCATTAGCAACTGCAAAAAACACTACATACTATGACGTGAAATTTATAATATAATGATATGTTGGAGGCAGGCCTATAAACATGGTCATTTATTCTGCAGTTTTCTCATTCATCACATGATTTTGTGTTGGTCTGACACTAATAAGATCTGATGCTGCCATAGCTCTCCTTATGTCCAGAGTCAAACACAAATCCAACAGCAGTAATGAATAAAAGCTTGGGAAGATATCCCGTGGTGGTAGCCTTAGACTCTGAGGAGGAATGAAAGGGCCAAACAGGTGACGGTAGAGAAGCCATTAAGTCAGACAAAAAAAATATTAAAATAACACTCACCTACCTTAGTGCCACAGGTTTTTTGCATAGCAGTTGTCATGTTCACATCTGATCAGAAAAGCATAGTTCTCTACTGACACCTGGCACTTATGATAAAACTTTGGTGATGACATTCTCATACAGCTTGTATGGCACTAGACAACTGAGTTGGCTTCAGTGATTGTTGACACTAAATCAAGGCTCCATTAGCCTCTCCATGTAGTAATTCAGGGTATGATAAATATATCATGGCTCATTTTTGATTAATTAATAATATATCATCACTTTAAAAATAATATGGAGGCCATCGCCCATCCCTTTGGAACAGTGATCGCCTATCTCTCAGGACCGACTGACCCATGTTCAACTACTGTTCACATGGGACCCTCTCCACTTCAGCCTTGAAAGCTCTCCTTTCAATATTTGCTACTACCACCAAGATCTGCACCCACAGCGGCTCCACCCAGACCCTCGTCCTGGGCTTCAGTGCCACAGTGGCAGCCATCCTACTCATCGTGGCATAGCCCCCTTGGCTCCCAGTGCCAGCGATGGCCGGGTATGGGCCCAACACTGCCGCTCCATCCATTTTCAGGCCTAGTTGATTTGGCAAATGAGTTGTTACGCACTCCTTAGCAGATTCTGACTTCCATCACCACCATCCTGCTGTCTATATCAACCAACACCTTTTCTGGGGTCTGATGAGCATTGGCATTGGATGCCTTAACCCAGCATTAAGTTCATCGTGTAGCACCAGTTCTGATTACCAAAAGTGGCCCACTGGGCACTCGCATTCCACACCCTACTCCAAGCCAGTGAGTCGGGCTTCTTACCCATTTAAAGTTTGAGAATAGGTTGAGATTGTTTCAGCCCTAAGACCTCTGATCATTCGCTTTACCAGATAAAACTACATCTGCTGAGTGCCAACTATCCTGAGGGAAACTTCGGAGGGAACCAGCTACTAGATGGTTCGATTAGTCTTTCACCCCTATATCCAGGTCAGATGACTGATTTGCACTTCAGGACCTCTATGGACTTCCATCAGAGTTTCCTCTGGCTTTGCCCTGCCCAGACACAGTTCACCAGCTTTCGGGTCCCACCAAGTACGCTCACGCTCCATCTCGCTGACAGGACGGATGAGACAGGTCGGCGGTGCGGGTGGATCCTATGTCAGCTGGTGCTCACTGGCTCTCACTATCATTGTGCTGTGGGGTCTCCTGCCCACCCGTGGACTCACGCACCTGTTAGACTCCTTGGTCCATTTTTCAAGACTGGACAGGTGGGTTATGGACAGCATCGCGGACCCCGGGTACCTGAGGTGAGTCCACCAGCCCGGGAGTGGAATGCAGTCAGGTCACACTGAGGACAGTCCGGCCCATTCATCAGTTCCACCTGGAGCCAGGGGCTCTGACCCCCACTGCAAGGGCAAGGGAGGGTGCGGCGGCGGTTGTTTCTCACAACTCCGGGGCACAGTGAGGCTGATTCCATGGGCTGTAACACTCCCCTGCAGGAAGGGGAGCCACCTTCCATGCGTTCTGCCCGGCTGACCTGGAGCCAGTCGCGGCACACCGCCACAGAGGAAGTGCGCCCGATGGCAGAAGGTGCACCCAAGGATGGTCTCCCATCCCCCAGAGGGAGAGGGGAATCTGCCTCACCCGGGGGGCTGGCATGGCCGCTGAATTGAATCCTCCATGTGAACCTCACCTGTTTACCTCTGAATGGTTTCACACCCTCTTGAACTCTTTCTTCAAAGTTCTTTTTGACTTTCCCTTATGGTACTTGTCTGCTATCAGTCTTGTGCTGGTGTTTAGCTTTAGATGGAGTTTACCACCCACTTTGGGCTGCATTCACAAACAACCTGACTCCGGGAAGACCTGAGCTCGATGTCCCGGGGGCTGACACTGGCCTCACACCATCCGTGGACTGAGCCTCAATCACAAGGACATGGGCCTCCTGGGTGGCACCGGGGAGATGGACTTCCGTATGCCACAATTCCCTGCGCCCATTGCCTGAGCAGGGATTTGCCCCTGGCCTCTTCCCTCTTCACTCGCTGTTACTGAGGGAATCCTGGTTAATTTCTTTTCCTCCGCTAAGTAATATACTTAAATTCGATGGGTCGCCACGTCTGATCTGAGGTTGCATTCCGAGCATGGTCGCAGATGATGGGGGGCTGGCACCAGTCCTCCCCCGGCCCTCGCACCCACTCCCCCACTGCCGGACTCAGGGTAGTGGAGGATGGCCAACACGACCCCGGCATGTGGGAACCAGGTGGCTGAGCATTGTGTCTCACCCTGGGAGGGCAGTCAAGTAGCAGTACCACTGACAGCCTCTAGGGGGTGGGACAGATGTGCACCTATACCCTCCCATCTGCAGCAGCGTGCGGGTGGGCTTCCTGGCTTGGGGCAGCAAGGACTTCCTCTCCTCCATCGGCATCTCACCCTGGGGGGATGGTGACCCATCGCAAGCTCCCTTGACTACCCTGGCATGCCCTCAATGGGGGTCGGACATCCTTGGGGGCAGTGGAAGGCACGGTAACCCTCAGCCAGGCATAGCCCCAGGAGTAACCCGGGGCCGCAAAGTGCTTTTGAAGTGTCGATGATCAGTGTGACCTACAATTCACATTAGTTCTTGCACCTAGCTGAGTTCTTCATTGACACATAAGCTGAGTGATCCACCACTCAGAGTCGTACTGGGGGCACTGTAGCCCATGTGGAATCACACCTCGAGATGAGCATGCAAGATTTCATGGGCACTGTCGTGGGCACCAGGACTGGTGTTACTAGCCCTGACACCAGCCATAATGCCACACTCTGGGTCTTCAAACTGATGTCCCACGGGGAGCAGGGCATCCTCCACAGGTACCCATGACCACCTTCAAGGGGAGAGGACACCAGGGTGTGCCCCACTAGGGTAACCCCGTGTGACCGGAGGGGTTGGGCCATTGTCCCCTTGGCGGGATGACACCCTCTCCCTCCCCTTCCCACATGGGGAGCCTGTCACCTCCGGGGTGCGCAGCGGACTGCACCACTGGGCCAGATGCACCCTCCGCCACCATCCCCTCAGGGCAGCAGAGGAGCGCCTGCACCTCCTGCAGCACAAATGGGACCCCTTCCCTCCCACCGGTGGGAGGCGAGGAGGGATGGACACCACCCCTCCTCTCACTCCCTCCCATCTTCTTCCCTCCCTCCCACCCCTTCAGGGCCTTTAGGCTCAGTCCCGCCAGCCTCTGCAAGGGTGCATGGAGAGATAGGAGTCAGAGAGAGAGAGAGAGAGAGAGACAGAGAGGATCAGTTCAGCAGAGTGAGGAGAGGGCCTGGTACCCAGGGATGGTGCCATCCCGGGACCCTCAGCGTTAATGATCCTTCCACAGGTTAACCTACAGAATCCTTGTTATGACTTTTACTTTTACTTCCCCTAGATTGTCAAGTTTGATCATCTTCTCTGCTCACCGACGAGGCCGTAACCAACTCCAGTGGTGCCGATCCGAGGACCTCACTAAACCATCCAATCGGTAGTAGTAATAGGCGGTGTGTACAAAGGGCAAGAATTTAATCAATGCAAGCTTATGACCCACACTTTCTGGGAATTCCTCATTCATGGGGAATAATTGCAATCTCCAGTCCCTATCACGAATGGGGTTCAGCATATTACCCGGACCTGTCGGCCAAGGATAGACACGTGCTGATCCATTCAGTGTAGCACTCGTGCAGCCCCGGACATCTAAGAGCATCACAGATCTGTTATTGCTCAATCCTGTGTGGCTGAAAGCCACTTGTCCCTCTAAGAAGTTGGAGACGACTGGACGGAGTTGCATAACTAGTTAGTATGGCAGAGTCTCATTCATTATCAGAATTAACCAGACAAATCGCTCAACCAACTAAGAAAGGGCATACACCACCACCCACAGAATTGAGAAAGAGCTATCAATCTGTCAATCCTTTCCGTGTCCGAGCTGGATGAGGTTTCCCTTGTTGAGTCAAATTAAGCCATAAGCTCCACTCCTGGTGGTGCCCTTCCATCAATTCCTTTAAGTTTCAGCTTTACAACCGTACTCCCCCCAGAACCCAAAGACTTTGGTTTCCAGGAAGCTCCCCGGTGGGTCATGGGAATAACACTGCCGGATTGCTAGTCGGCATCATTTATGGTCGGAACTATGACAGTACCTGATCATCTTCGAACCTCCGACTTTCATTCTTGATTAATGAAAATATTCTTGGCAAATGCTTTCGCTTTCTTTGTGTTGCACTGGTCCAATAATTTCACCTCTAGCAGCACAATACAAATGCCCCAACCGTCCCTCATAATTGTGGCCCCAGTTCTGAAAACCAACAAAATAGAACTGGAGTCCTATTCCATTACTCCTAGTTGAAGTATTCAGGTGACCTGCCTGCTTTCAACACTCTAATTTTTTCAAAGTAAATGCTTCAGACCCCCAAGACACTCATTTAAGACCATCCAGGGAGTGCTGAGAGGCAGAGGCTGGGACAGGCAGTAGCTCACCTCCCAGTGGACTGCCAGCCCAGTCCCAAGATCCAACTACGAGCTTTTTAACTTCAGCAACTTTAATATGCACTATTGAAGCTGGAATTACTGCGGCTGCTGGCACTAGACTTGCCCTCCAATAGATCCTAGTTAAAGGATTTAAAGTGTACTCATTCCAATTACAGGGCCTCAAAAGAGTCCTGTATTGTTATTTTTTGTCACTACCTCCCCTAGTCGGGAGTGGGGTAATTTGCGTGTCTGCTGCCTTCTTTGGATGTGGTAGCCATTTCTCAGGCTCCAGATGTGGTAGCCATTTCTCAAGCTCCCTCTCTGGAATCAAACCCTGATTCCCCGTTACCCATGGTCACCATGGTAGGCACAGATAGTACAATGGAAAGTTGATAGGGCAGACATTCAAATGTCGCTTTGCCACCACAAGGGTACACGATCGGCCCGAGTTTATCTAGAGTCACCAAAGCCCCTGGGCTGAGACCCGGATTTGGTTTTGGTCTGATAAATCCACGCATCCCTGGAAGTCAGCACTCATCAACATGTATTAGCTCTAGAATTACCACAGTTATCCAAGTAACGGTGGAGTGCTCAAATGAACCATAACTGATTTAATGAGCCATTTGCAGTTTCACTGTAGGGTCCGTGTGCACTGAGACTTGCATGGCGTAATCTTTGAGACAAGCGTATGCTACTGCAAGGATCAACCAAATAGGAGAACCTCAATGGGCAGGCAGCAAGGAGGTGCTGGAGCCTGCACCTCCACCAACAGGAGGGGTCATTCTCCCCGCGGAGAACCATGGGCCAGCATGATGTGCGCCAGTACTCAGAGCCAGAGAGAAGAGGGAGAGAACCCCCCCAACTCTTTGGCCGCTCATGGATGCCGGGGAACAGTGACCGTGTCACAGGACTCCTTCACCTCAGCCCAGGCTCATCTGTCTCTCGTTGACTTCCACCCTGAGAGGCATGAAATGCTCCACACCCCCACCCACGCCTCACTCGCGGGGTGGAGAAGCTATACCCACAAGCCGTGACCCACAGAGCCACTCCGCAGGGGTGCTCCGCAATTGGGAGTCAGTCGGCCAGATCGATTGATGGACAGTGGGTAAAAGCACCTCTATCCCACATGGACACCTGGCAGGACATCACCTGGGGATGGGACCAAGACTCTGATGGGACGCCCCGTTGGCCCTTAACTCCTGGAGGCTGTCAAATCATGCCAGATCACGCATGCCTGTCAGATGATCGGGGGAGCAAACCTGCAGGGTGCGACCGGCCCCGCGGAACTCCCCTCATTCACAGAGGGGCAGATCTACTCTCATACAGACTACCAGCCAGAACAAAGAGCCACAGGAGGGTGACTCGACCCCACACAGACACCTGCAGGACATTCCACTGGGGCTTTACCCGTACCTGTACTAGCACCCTGACAGGACACCCCACTGTCCCTTAACTCCTGGAGGCTGCCAAATCATGCTGGACATGCATGCCCGCCAGACAATCGGGGGGGCAAACATGCAGGGTGCAACAGGCCCCAAGGAAATCCCATCGGCTATGGAGGGGTAGGTCCACTCTCATGAGAATTTCCGAGTCCCCTCCTTTCTGATCTAGAGCACCTCTGGGGACTTTGCAATATTTTAGGGATGCCATCGGGTACCGGGCAAGGTCAGATGACTGCCCAGACAGGAGCTCTCTGGGCCCTGACGCCATCCACCCTATGCTCCCTTGAGGACTTCCTTCAGGGCCGAGCCTTACGGGCCTCCTATTCAACCCTGTTGAGAGACATCCTTCCCCGGCAGCTGTGTCCGACTCGCCTCGGGGGACCCCCTCCACCTCCATGTCCCCTGCAGGCTGCCAAGCCATATCATGTCATAAATGCCCTTGGAGCCTCTCCAGGGAGCTTCAATCTGATCCCAGCTGGCCTCATGGAACTCCCCTTGGCTGCCAAGGGGTAGGCCTGCTCTCATTGGGACTTCCACATTCCTCTCCTTTCTGATCCAGAGTTCAATGGTCTCCGTCTCCCGCATATCCCGTGAAGGGTGTCAAATCGTGCAGTGTCCCTGTGCCCTCAGGCCCTCTCAGGGGAGCTTCCCCTGATTGCGGCCAGCCTTGCAGAACTCCCCTCAGCCACTGAAGGGCAGGTACACTGCCATCTCTTCTGTGTTCTCCCCCTGCTCTACCATCTACAGCACCTCCGGGGAATTTGCAATATTTCATTGATGCCGTTGGGTACAGGTGAGGTCAGATGCCTTCAACCTGCCTGGCAGGAGCTCTCCAGGCCCCACACATGCCCACCGCTCAATCCCTTAAGGACTTCCATCATGGGGGCCTCTGCCTGACATCCCTCACCCAGGCAGGAGCTCTCTGGAACCCGCAACCCTCCACCAGGGGCTCCATTGAGGACTTCCATCAGGGCCAACCCCCATACCAGCCTTCCCCTTGACCCTGCCGAGAGATCTCCTTCCCCGGCCACTGCCACCGACTCGCCTCAGGGGACCCCACAGCCTCCATGTCCCCTGCAGGCTGCCAAGCCATGCCATGTCACGTGTGTCCTCAGACCCTCTCTGGGGAACTACCCTCAGCCACTGAGGGGTTAGGCCTGCTCTCATCGGGACTTCCACATCCCCCTCCTTTCTGGTCCACAGCTCCATGGTCTCTGTCTCCCACATATCCCTTGAAGGCTGACAAATTATGCTGTGTCCCCGTGCCTTAAGGACTTCTCATGGGAGCTTCCCATGATCATGGCTGGCCTTGTGGAACTCCCCTTGGCTACCGAGGGGCAGGTACACTCCCATCTGGGCTTCCATGTCCCCCCTGCTTTCCTGCCTAGATCACCTCTAAGGACTTTGTGATATTTTGGGGATGCCTTCAGGTACAGGGCAAAGTCAGAGGCCTTCACCCTACCTAGCAGGAACTCTCCAGGCCCCGCAGATGCCCACTGCTCATGCCCTTAAGGACTTCCATTGTTGGGGGCCTCTGCCTGATCCTGGTCACCCAGGGAGGATTTCTCTGGGCCCTGCAGCTCTCTGCCCAGTGCTCCCTTGAGGACTTCTGTTGTGGGCGGGCTCTGCCTGACCCTGCTCATCCAGGCAGGAGCTCTACACGTCCCACAGCCCTCTGCCATGTGCTCACTTGAGGACTTCCATCAGGGCTGACCCACATATGGGCCTCCCCGTCGACCCTGCCGAGAGACCTTCTTCCTGGTCACTGCCCCTGACTCACTGCTTCCATGTCCCCTGCAGGCTGCCAAACTGTGCTGGGTCACTCGTGCCCTTTCCGGGGGACTTTGGTCCAATCCCAGCTGGCCTCGCGGAACTCCCCTTGGCCACTGATTGGCAGGCCCACTCTCACCGGGACTTCCACATCTCCCTCCTTTCTAGTCCAGAGCTCCATGGTCTCCATCTCCTGCATATCCCCTGAAGGCTGCCAGATTGTGCAGTGTCCCCATGCCCTCGGGCCCTCTCAGGGGGACTTCCCTCCAATCACGGCTGGCCTTGCAGAACTTCCCTTGGCTGCAGAGGGGCAGATGGGCAGATCTACCCTCATCAAGACTTCCATGTGCCCCTATTCTCCCATCCAGAGCACCTCCGGGGACTTTGCGATTTTTCAGGGATGCCATCAGGTACCAGGCAAAGACAGATGCCTTCACCGTGCCTGACAGGAGCTCTCCAGGCCCTGCAGATGCCCACCACTCACTCCCTTAAGGACTTCCATCATGGGGGCCTCCACCTGAACCCACTCACACATGGAGGAGCTCTCTGGGCCCCGCAGCTGTCTGCCAACTGCTCCCTTGAGGACTTCCATACCAGAGGGGGGCATGAATGGACCTTCTCACACAGGCGGGAGTACTCACTGCCCGGCCACTTTCCACCTCTCTTCTGCCTTCCAGATTTCCATCCTGAAGGGGCTGCGGTCCAGACCCCCTCACCTGGGTGGCAGCTCTCCCAGCCTGGCCATTTTCCGCCTCTCTTTCCCTTAAGGACTTCCATCGGGAGGGATCACCTCATGGCTTCCACTTCTACCCGGGTGGGAGAGCTCTTTTCACAGGTTGCATACCGTATTTCTCCATGAATAAGATCTAACCAAAAAATAAGGCCTAGCATGGTTTTCCAGGGTGGTCATGATATAAGCCCTACCCCATAAATAAGCCCCAGTTAAGATCATCAGCAACACATGACGGACATGTTGAATTTTACAATAATAATATTATTGACACCTGTTGACTGAAGTTATCGTACTCTGTTCGCCATTTTTGGACCATTTGGACACCCAACTTTTTCTCTTTGCAGAAAATCATAAGATTTTTTCCCTGGGAGTCCTTCACTATTCTTACTGTAACCCTAATCCTCACTCACACTTGACGGTTGAGATCCTTGGCCCATAAACACTGGCAAGGGTACTTTGATTGGTAAAAGTACAGACAATGCACGTAAAATGTGCACACTTGATAATGAACAGGTGTTTTTGTGTCTTCTTAACTGTCACCATTTTGTGTTGCCACTCCTGTCTCTTTAGTCTTCAATTAACCCACCCAGACAAGATGAGTGCAAAAAGAAAAAGCTATTCCATCGTGTACAAGAAAGGAATCATGGAGGACTCCAGGGGAAAGAATCTGATGGCTTTCTGTAAAGAGAAGTTGGATCTCCGAATGATCTGAAAATGGTGAGCAGACTACGATAACCTCAGTCAACATGCAGACAAGGGAAATGCTAAGAAGTGCAAGTGTGGATCAGGGTGGCAACCATTATTTCCTCAGCTGAAAGACATCATCTGTGAATGGATTGCTAACAGGAGAGCAAAGGCTTTGGTTGTGAGCAGGGCTCATATTCAAGCATTTGCCCTTGCAATGGCACCACAGTTAGAAATACCCCCAGAAGAATTCAAAGCATCACAACACTGGCTGGATGGATTCCTTCAGCAATATGAACTGTCTCTAAGATGATCGACAACACTGTTCATGCTGAAAGATACTGAAGTTATTAAATGTGCACTTGCATTCAAGTCCTTTGTAGATGGCATCAACTTTTCTCAATACCAACTCTCCAACATGATTGCTATGGATGAAACTGCAGTGTTTATGGGCCAAGGATCTCAAACAACAATTGATCAGAGGGGTGCCTCGTCAATCTACATTCCCTCCACTAGTTACGAAAGTGCATGTGTTACCTGTATTTTGGCAATTCATCTAGATGGAAATAAAAACCCACCTCTAATCATTAGCATGGACAAGAAAGGCAAGATTGAACATGTTTCAGGCATTTACATTCTTGAAACCAAAAAAGCCTGGTGCAAACAAGCAGTTATAAGGAAGTGGGTCGATGTAATGCTGCCACTTGTTTTGCGAGGTGGCAAAAGAGGTCTGCTAGCCTGGGATTCAACCAGCACTCACTGTGCTAAATGTATGAAGAACTTCCTTGCACATAGAAGAATAGATCAAATAATGATTCCCGCAGAAATGACTGCCTGTCTCCAGACTCTTGATATTGCAATAAACAAGCCATTCAAGGACCATTTGCACATGGAACTCAATGACTACATTGAAAATAGAATGAAGAGAAATCAGCATGGAAACTTTGTGAAGCCTAGCCTGCAAGAGGTTGTAACTTGGGTGAAGAATTAATGGGATAAAATCACTGACAGCTGTGTTGTCAATGCACTTCGAGCAGGCTACATGGACAAGCAGTGCTCATTTAAGGAGAGCTCTATTGCTAGGCATGACAGATTGGGGCCAATGGTTCTACAGGAAATGGAGTCGCAAGAAATTCAGGCCAGAATTTGGGGGTTGGAGACTTATGACAATGTCAGCAAGCTCTTGTCAGTTTTTTTTTACTTTCTTGTATTAAGGTAACATTTCATTATCAAGAGGTAATTACAAAGTAAGGCCACCAGTTCCCAGACTTCATTTTTATGACTTTCCATCATTCTTCTCTTATGGTTTGCTTAAGGAATAAAGAAACCATCACCACTCAAAAAGTTCCACTTATTCACCTGTTTTATTCCTCTTCTCCAGTACACATGTATTGAGATTTTTCTGCACTTTCTGTTAAGCATGAAATATTGCACTGTGAAAGCCAAGGTGTAGATATTCTGAAGTTGAAATGTTTGTTGCACTGTTTATGTAGAATTCTCACACAACTGTTAACGCATTACCTAGAACTGTTGCCCAATAATGGAAAAGTACCAAATAAATGTCAATTTGTGTACATGAATAAATGTCGATTTGTGTACATGAATAAATGTTGATTTGTGTACATGAATAAATGATGATTTTTGTACATGAATAAATGTTGGTGTGCATGAATAAATGTCGATTTGTGTAGATGAATGTCAATTTTTGTACATGAATAAATGAATAAATGTTGATTGTTGTATGGGAGGGGTAAATAAGGCATCCCTTGATAATAAGCCCTAATGCATATTTTGGTGGGGGGAAGAGTATAAGACACAGTCTTATTTTCAGGGAAATACGGTAGTATTCTGTGAAATATAGTCTCTTTGATTTTGTATCTTTGCTTATATATAATCAATGTTTGTTTTAATACTCTGTAAATCCTGTTTTTTTCTTCCTATTGCCAGATGGCTGAAAGTGACTAGAACTAACCTACCTACCCAATTAACAAATAGCAAACAAGTAAACAACCAAATAAAAATATAGATTAATAAATCTGTCAACATCTAAAGTAATCTAGAAACGAGTTCTTGTTTTTTTTTTTCACAACTATACTTACAAATTATCTGTTACCAGATTTTAATAGCGGTATCTAAGATTCACCATCCTTTTGCCTTTTAGTATTTCCTTAGCAAATCAATAAGTTTTCAGCAATAAAATCAGTATATGTCTACTCTATAGTCTGCTTCTGGTACGAATATCTCAAGTCCTGCTAAAAGTGCAGGTACTAAATCCTGAAATGAATAATGAACCGTAATCTCTGGTCTGTTCTGTTTTGATCCCGATGTACCTTATCTATTGTCTGGTAGTTACAAATAAGTAAATATAAAGGCTTACACTATGTATTATTGAGCTGCTTCCTGCAGTCTAAGGTTTGATTCAATCATCCTCCATTTTCCTATTGTGTGAGTCTAAGAAAGTCAGTTAACCATAAAGTGCTCCTGGGTTTCCCCAGAAAAGAAACACTTGTGTCTAGTTGGCTTACCCAGTCAAGAAATAAATAAAAAAGTAAACTGAGCAGAGGTCTTGGATAGAAATCTGTAGAAAAATGTGATGACAAATTCAAGCTACGAGCTAAGACAATGGAGCATAGGAGCAATACTAAACAACTGTCCAGCCATATTCACCTCTAAGCAGACACACTTAAAAGTTCAGGCCTCCAGTGTTTTCTCCATGTCAAGCTTCATGCTTGGGCAAGTGGACTATGGAAGACCTGGAATGAAGAGATACAGTCCCAACAAAATGAATATAAACTAGTTAATTAGCAGCACTCTAAACTCAAGTCTCTTGAAATTAAAGAGCATTTATCAGACATTAAAAATATGATTCAAAACATTTAATTAAAAGAAATGAAGTTGTATTGGATAGGCTGAATTCACAGTATTATGACATTTCTCCCAAGGAATACTTGAGGCTGGACAGAAAATTTAAGGTCAATGCCTGTCACCACTCTTGTCCTGCTTACATAGACATCAAAACAATTGATGACAAGTCCAGGAGATTCTAGCTAAGTATAGATATTATTATCAGGATGTATATTCAGACTCGGGGCTGTACCATATCTTCATTCTGGGTTTTGAATTTAAACAAAGTATTCCTACACCAGATTTTATCAGATGATATGAGGTGAGACTTTAAGTAGACCTTTTACCAAGGGTGAGTTATCTACTTCCATTAGATATTTAAAGCCAACTAAAGCCCTAGAGACTGATGGGATTCTATCAGAAGTTTATAAGCACCCTCAGCCTTGGTTTCAATTTGTTATGGCAGGCATGCGTTTCCATCTTTGTCAGTTATTCAACTCCCCCATCTTGGAGACAATACTTCTTACTACCCTTGTTGAATCCTAGGAAAGACCTTTCATTTCCTTGAAGCTACAGTCCTAGCTGTTTGCAAAATGTGGACTGTAATATTTATATGGCCATTTGGATAGCATGCCTTATCTCTCTACTTCCTACTATTCTTCACCTTGATCAAGCTAAATTTTTCAAAAAGAGAGCTGCATGGCACAATATTGTGCATATTACACAATTGCTTCAGACTCGTAACTGCTTACATTTTCCACAGACCTTGCTGTCAGACGATGCTGATAATGGTTTTGGCTGGGAATGTCTTTGCAATCATTGATTTTATCCCAGTGCCTTTTTCATACTAGGAGGAAGTCTACCTGAGTTTCAAATTGGCCATTCTTGTATGTGGTCTTGTCACTGTCTCTTTTTCTGAACCATGTGCTGGCTACCACCAAACCATTTGCCAGACAGATGTCTGAAATGGCCTTTCTTTATTCCTGTTGCCCCATCCATTTGGACCCAGGCAGTCCTCATATCCTGTTATGTTTGTCTGTCTGTGCATTTAGGTCACCTATTATCAGCACAAATTTATGTTGTCCTGCTTTAGGTCCTGCAACTGCTGTCTGAATGCACTTTTTTCTTCAGTACCAGTACCCTGTTGTGGGACATAGGCTGAGATTATGAATACTGCCCCATCCTTACACTGGAACTGATTGCCATGAGACTGTCACCAATTCTTGTGACATCCCTCACTGACTTCTAAAGCCTTTCCCTCACCACAATTCCTACACCATTTCTAACCTGTCCTCCTCCTGAGTAGTAAACTCTGGATCCCAAGTCATGTGCATTTGCTGCACTGTCCTTCCATCTTGTTTCCTAGATATGCAGGATATCCAACCACCTCCTTACCATAATGTCATCCACTTCCAAGCTGCATACAGTCAGTAAATCTACTTTGAGTGTAGCAATACTTAGTTCATGGTTGGCAGGTTGATTGGTTTCATATCCAGCTTTCACTCAGCACAGCTATCCCAGATAACCCAAGCTGGGCAACTGGACACCAGCCAGCCAGTAGCTCATTGACCCAGAATTTGCTGGGCTTTATGGCAGGCACACACTGACCAGTAGGGGCATATACCTCCACTGTTAGCATGGGTCACTGGCATAGGCTGCAGAAGCATGGTTCCTCATACCACTTATCACTGGCAAATACTTGTGATCATTTGGTGTCATTAGTCAACAAGACTGAATCACCTAGATTAAATTGTTACACTATTGAGTGGTTAACCCTGACATGGTGCACAGACTATGATCTGTGTTCTCCTGTATTAGGGATACTGCACATCACAGATAATGTCCAAAGCGGTTGACCTATAGAACTCTTCCCTTTTTATAGGCACCATTTAGAGTCTGTGCTGCTGCCCACAAGTCCATTCTTGGGTGAATTTAAGGTGAACTCACCATGCTTTTTGGGAGGTAGGAGGAACACCACAGAGACACAGGAAGAACATGCAAGCTCAATATAGGCATTGGCTGTAGGTCAGGATCAAACCTTGTACCTTGTGCATGGGAGGTGAAAACCTTAACAATATATCAACTGAGAGACCAGATATGAAAGAATATGAAAAAGGAAATTATGGAATTTATCTGGGATAACAAAAGGGAAAGAATGCAATGTGAAGAACTGTTACTGACAACAGAACAAAGTGGTTTGGGGACTACCAGATTTGGAGGCATACTGTAAGGTCACACAACTACAGTAATATATTAGGATATGGAATACATGCCCAAATGGAAATGCATGATTCATATAGTGTCTGATGAGGTATCTGCAATATTACCTGAATATTTGGGAAGATTTAGGAAAGGAATGTAAAGAGCATAATGTACAGCCTTATACACATGAAAGTATTAAGCAAGTGTTTATGTTAAAAGAAGTTAGACCATGGAAAAGATCACTCACTCTAGGGATCTCAACCTTGCCAGTGACATTAACAGAACATGCTGGAGAGACGGGTATGTCAACCAGAGACTGCAGGTGCTCTAGAATAAACTTCCAATTCCTGTGAAGCAGAGCTCCTCAATGACCCTGCTCAAGCGCAAGCTGGACAAATGGATGGGTGACTGTAAATTCACCCTGGGAGTGGCGCCCATGTCCCTCATGGACAGGGGTAGTCAGTGCTGATCTGTAAAGTACATCCATCTAACCAAGGACAGTTGGTGCAACCTGGGATTAACATGGCTAGGCTTATAAAGGCTCTAGGGCCACTAAACTAGTAACTTCCTATGAGCCTATCAGCCTATGAACCTATGAATAACACCTGTAGGTTATGCTATTTATAGTAATAAGAAAGACATAGGAGAAAGCCTGTAGGTTATACTATTTATAATAACAAGGAAAACACAGGAGAGGATGTCATGAGGATTTGGAAAAGAAAGAAAAAGAGTGTTTGAGGAGCAGATGGCAAAAGAAAGTGAGGTAATAAAATGAAGGTATTACAAATGAGTAATAGGGGGCAATATATTTTAATCCTAAATAGGCAACTAAATTAAGACAACTTAAAATTTTTACATGGAAACGATTACACAAATAATTTTATAACCATATCAGTCTTGAAAATGTTTCTGCAGACAACAGGCTTATGCTGAAGATGTGATGGTTTAGAAAGAGGTTTTTGGAAGCATATATTCTGGTAATGTAAGAAGTTAAGTACAAACATGACTTGAATAATATGCTAAATGTTATACTTGGTAGAGAAGTTAACCACAGTATAGAAATGTTGGTGTAAAAAATATATACTAAAGAAGTGAAAGCACTGCTGTTAGTTGTGATAGCAGCTAAGAAAGCTATAACTAGAAAGTGGAAAGCCAAAGATAAAACATCAATAAGACAGGTGGAAATGGTTACAGAAGTTAAAAATATGGATATGAGAACTAGCAGAGATCATAAACAGAACTCCTTAATAAGAAAATGGACTATATGAGATAGTACATTGCAATTTGAGCTTGAAGAGGATTCTGACATTAAACAGAGTGCCTAAGATTCATTTCTGTTTATTAAAGTAGACTCCATTACAAGGTGAGAAGCCACTGGTACAGTTGTTAAGATTTATAGTATAATGTAAATAAAAATAATGTGCTCACTAATTAATTTCTGATCTCACATTTGTCTGTAAATGGTTGATTTGTGTTCTTAATTGTTTTATTTAATGAACAATGCTGAATCAAACATGGTATTAAGACTGAATAGAATAGTTTATTTGATATTTGCAGGTGCATCCTTAACAATGCCAAATAATGGATAACTGAATATAAATACCACCTGTCTGACAGGAGAATATGTTATTAGTATTCTATAAACATATAATTATAAAATGATTGTACCAGCAATTACTACCAAAACAACACCATGCAAGGGGATTGCACAGTATGTTACAATAGAAGATTCTGTAACAAAGTATCTACATTGCTCAAAAAACAGCTCCTCTTCATTTGTCATTGTAACAAAGTATCTACATTGCTCAAAAAAACAGCTTCTCTTCATTTGTCATTGGAAGGTAATATGACCCACTTTTAGATTATTGAGAATATATCATGGAGATGTCATGTATTGGGACTTTTAGGGAAGGTAAATCACACTTTGTTGAATTCTCGACCTTTTTACAAGCATACAAATATAGCTTATTGGTCATAGAAAATTCAAACAGGCAGTGTCTGGTTTACTCAAACAGCAAGTCAGTTATTTACAGAGTAGTACCTTCAAAAAAGCCAGTCACTGAATTGCTAACTTCAAGAATTGTATTTTTCAAGAATATAGAATCATAGACTACCCTGTGAGTGAAAGCATCATATTCTATTTAATTCAAAATAAGTGAATTCTCCCAGATATTCATTCCTGATTTTTTTCTTTACCAATAACAACATGGCTCACTTTTTTAACCTGTCAAGAGTCACTAAACTAAGCCAGCCGGAACACCAACTACCAGGTCTACATCGACTCTATGCTGAAATGACATCAGCATATGGACCAGAAAAAGAAATGCGTCAGTGAACTAGTTGTGAAATATATTACAATAGCATAAGGCCGTTTAGCAGCTGATTCTCTTAACATTAAAGTGCAGTCATCAGTTAAGGCTGATGAATAAGTATACACACCATATCTTTCATATTAAACCTTGATAATGAATTGTTCAGGAAAAGTAAAGACTGACAACAAGGGGGCATTGTTTTTCAAGATTAATACCACTCCCTTTCCTTTATGAGGAACTTCAGTTCTCAACACAGAAACACTGAAAAAAATACAGATTGTGCAATCTAACAGCATAATATTGTATTCAGTGTTTTAATGGGTCATAGTTGATTGATGTAATGTCAATTAGATCTATCAAGGCACAAAACATTCAACATTAAAAAGTACTGAAATATGGACCAGCACCTCTGTAGGACACACATTAATGCTCATTTTAGAATTCCAGTCTTTTCTGATTATATCACTTTTAGTTGATACTATGAGGTTCAACCAATACTGCATTTAGAATATGCAAATATAATTATATACACATGCATGCCCATGTGTGTGATACAGAAATACACTTTGAAATATTTCTGTGTAAATAAATATTGACATATGCAGTCACAATTGAGCATTTATAGCTCAAGTCCATGGTCTGTTAATCCTACAAGGGGAAACAAACTTAAGTTGTAAAATGTTTTGCTCTGTGATACTGTGCTTAACATTACTGTCATATGACCTGCTAAAGAAAATGTTTATAGTATTATTACTACATATGGTAAATGACCAAATGTAGCCATTTCAAATAAGAAGGTCTATGTTCAGCCCACTGGAGTCTTCTTCGCATAAACGTTGACTATCAGCTAAGTTTTCTTGCTGGGACATTGTCAAGGCTTTAGTCACAGTTATAACAGTTTCCTTTACTAGTGTCAACCCCAAACTTCAGAAATCAACAGTGCCATGTGATAATATGTTTCCCATTTGACTTAGTAACCTTTGGCCTTGATTCTCCTCTTATTTAGAATGGTTCTGAGCTGTAAAAAAAGAGTCATGATTGTGCTATTTATTTTATGCTATCAACAGTTTGTCCTGTATAAAAAGAGTGTTCTTGGCCTTTCTGGTAACAGCATATCTTCTCTTGTTGTCTTTCATCCCCCAATCTCTCCTTCTTATTTCTTAATCCATTCTTTCCCTTGGTTTGGTCATGGAAAGACGCTTGTTCTGAAGGACAGCTCAGATGGCATTCTGACTGTCATCACTCCAGTTTTATAATTGCAGCCTCTTTGCATACTGTTTAATTGGTGCTTCTCCTGAGTCCTCATGTCATGGTACGTTTCATTGCCTCACTGATACTCTGCATAGAATGCTTCAAAAGAATAATGGCTTGTGTTAAACTAGAACCATTTTCTATGTGTAATTCCTTGGAACTGATAGACTTTTTAGAGCAGGTAAGGGGTATATTTTTGTCAGACCTCACAATTTCTGTTATGCTAAAAGCATTGCATTGATTTTCAGTTCATACTTCTGCATATGGTGATGATGATGATGATGATAATGATGATGATGATAATGATGATGATGATGATGAATATTGTTAAGTTACGCACTACCTTGAGAATGAAGACAAATACAGTTCTTTCTCTCTTTCAGTGTTATTTATTAACGACAGTACACACATGTGGGAGCCTCATGGAAAAGCACCAGGGAGACTCCCAGAACAAAGGAATGCACTAGCTTATATACTGTGAATATTGCTGACAGTACAAAAATATAAAATGAACCAATTAGATCATTATACAAAACAATTAACCAATCAATGATTTACCCGTAAGCATAAAACAGTTCACATCATTATATCTTTGAGCAGAGAAAGAAAATCAGATATACTTCTATACAAGGCACATTTCCTGCTTTCAAGCAGACTCTTGTTTTTCAGTAATTTTCCACTACTCACATTTCATTCAAAGTTCATAGTACACAGTACATAGGTTCATAGGTTCATAGGTTCATACTAGGCTATCTGTCCTAGGGCATTTATAAGCCTAGCCAGAGTGTGTTTGGCTTTCGCCACCCATTTTAAAATTAATTTTGCTATGCCCTTTTTCGAGGTTAGTATACTGTGCCTCTGCCTAACAGTGACACAGAATGCTTCAAAAGATTAATGGCTTGTGTTAAACTAGAGCCATTTTCTATGTGTAATTCCTTGAAACTGATAGACTTTTTAGAGCAGGTAAGGGGTATGCAGGCTGCCATGTACTCAATTCCTTCAAACACATGCTTTGGCTGTTCATATTCTACAATCCCCCATTTGATGCTGTGTAAGTATCACCACTTAACCTATCATACATTTGTCCCAAATCTAACATTACCATGTTACTGGTCTTTTCATCATTGGTAAACATTGTCATGTCATTGTCGACATTCATAGTTGCAGGCATATAAAACGTAGGCACCTTTTTCACAGTTTTTGAAGACATCTATTTTAAGATCAGTGCTTTGATTAAAAGTATGACAAGAAAAGCAACAATTGCTAATACTGCAATTAATAAAATCAACTTTAACAGTCCACCACCCCAACCTGAGAACAGGTTAGTTAACCATGCCCATGTTGAACTATCAGCCTCTTTAGCCTCAGAGAGTTTGGAAACTCTTTGAATCAGTTCAAGATGGCTTTCAATTTTGTGCTGATTGTTGGGAATAAACGTACAGCACTCCACCTGTATTAAAGCGCAAGTTCCTCCTTTTGCGCTAGGGTGATGTCGAGAGCCATACGATTTTGGAGCACTACAGCTCTCATAGCAGTCAGTTCATCAGTCATTAGTTCCAAGGCACAAAATGTAGCATTGCTTAATACTTCAAGCAATTTGGATAGCTTTCTTAGTTCCCAAATTGATTTCACTGCTCCATATGCTGGAATTATACCAGCCCATGATATGTCGTTATCACCCAAGTCCGTATGGGATAGTCCTTTAGTAACAGCATGAGCTAAATCATGATGATAGATCCATGAAGCATCAACTTGACCTATCGGATTGGTAGGCTTCTTGACCTCTTGAACATTTCGGATTTTTCCTTGAGGTAAAACAGATATATGTCGGATGGCTGGGACTAAATAGCCGAAAAACCAGCTACCAGACCAGTTTTCCGGTAGCCATTTATAGGCTATTCTTCCGCATATAAAATAACAGTCCTGCACCAGGGTGGTAATGTTTGAGGAATGATTGCTGCCCGTGGTCATGACATGAAATATGGCAAATAGTATGATATTGTGAGAGCCATTTAATGAGGCGTTTCTCAGTATCGGCTGAATGGCATTAAACGAGACTCGACAGACCGAGTATCTATGGTCTCCTTCCATGTAATTGCACTGGTATTCGGTCATTGTGTTGCAAACACTTTGTCCCATTTTCCGAGTCCAATGATGTCGACTTGAGTAATTTTGTCGAAAACACAGAGAGCCATTGTGACGAAGGGAAAGTTGTAATGCAATAGATTTGCTGGATGTAATATTAGCGGTATTGTTGAGTAAGCTAGTCCATGTATCAATGATACTTAATGGAGCCGCAGCCAATGACAATCCTCCATGGACAGAGGGAATGGCAGTGCAGATCCAGCAGTTTGAAGCATTAAAAGTAGAAGCATAAGTATATTTGATGGCCTGGTAGGTGTTAAAAGATGGGTGCCAAGTAGCTCGTTTGTTGTGATGCGTCAATGGAGCAGTAAATAAAAATGGCCAAAGTAGAAATAATAGAACAACAAGGATAACCACCAAAATAGCTGTCCAGTACTTTTGTGGAAATGGTGGTTGAGTTTGCATAGTATCAGGAGTTTGGGGTTTTCCAAACAGGTAGATGTTAGGCATCGTCAGGTGCCGGTACAGTATGGCTTTGAGTACGAGTAGCAATAGGTGGAGAGTCTGGAGTTGAAAAAGGTAAAGGCTGTTGATTTTCGGATGGGACGACCTTTTTGACGTGCAATATGTGAATCCAGGTGGGCGAGTCTTGTAGTCGCACCGCTGATGATGTCATCAGTAGAACCAGGAAGGGCCCCTTTCAACGTGGTTGAAGCGCTGTTTTTCGAGAGAAAGACTTGATGTACACCCAGTCTCCTGGTTGTAGTGCGGAAGACAGGAAAGGATTAGGGATATGTTGAGCCGCTGCTACCTGGCGGTGATGAAACTGTAAAAAAGAGACAAGAGAAGTGCAATATACAAGGATATCATGATCAAATGCATCATACTCAGAGAAAGGTGGTGGTGGTGTCATGGGCATGTGCATAGGGCAGCCCATGAGGATTTCATGAGGAGAAAGTTCTTTAGTAGGATGTACTTGTGCTCTCATAGAGAGTAGGGCTAGAGGTAAGGCCTGTACCCAAGTGAGGCCCATTTCTGTAGTAATTTTAGCCAATCTAATTTTTAGTGTCTGATTTATGCATTCAATAATACCTGATGCCTGTGGTCTATATGGACAATGAAATTTTAAGGTGATGCCTAACATTTTACACAATGAATCAATTAACTGAGCAGTAAAATGTGTTCCACAGTCTGAATATATTTCACAGGGAACACCAAAATGAGGTATCAATTCATAACAAAGTTTCTTAGCAACTGAAATAGCATCATTTTTAACACGTGGGTAGGCTTCTAACCACCCAGAGAAAACATCAACAGTTAAAACATATTTGAAATGAGTACAAGGTGGGAGTTCAATAAAATCCCATTGCAAAGCACAGAATGGTCCCAATGGTTTTGGCAGTGGTTGTGCGGGAGCCATACTGCCTTTTGAAATGTTATACTGTAAACAAATGGAGCACGTGCTCAAAAAATGCTGCACAGAAGCAGAAAGTCCAGGGGCAAATCAATCCTTTTGGATTTGTTTTATTAATGCTTGTACCCCTACATGGGCTGGCAAATGATACGCTTTAATAAGAAAATTTAAAATGGACATTGGGCAGACCAATCTGCCATCTGGATGTTGCCATATGAGATCAGAGCATTTAAAACAACCTTGAGCCAGCCATGTTTTTCTTTCTGATTCTGGTACTTCATCCCATAAAGCTTTTAACACTGCGGTATCAAAAGTAACCATTTGTTGCAGAGGCTGCAGAAAATGTCCCTGAACAGTTTGTGAGAGAGCAGCCTGTTTAGCAGCCCAGTCAGCTAAATTATTGCCCTTAGTTTTAAAGGAGTCATTGGATTGATGGGCTGCACATTTAACAACAGCAAGTTCAGAAGGTAACAATAAGTCTTGTAGCAAGTTATTGATATATAAATGGTTTTTAACAGGTGCCCCGGAAGATGTTAAAAACCCTCTTTCCTTTCACAATATACCAAAATCATGAACAACACCATGGGCATAACGGGAGTCAGTATATATAGTAACAGACTTGTCCTTAGCTATTTTGCATGCATTTGATAATGCCACTAGTTCCGCAGCCTGCGCGGAAGTGCCTTGGGGTAATTGTGCTGATCTTAAAACTTCAGTCGGAGTGCAAACCAACCAAGCAGCTTGGAATTCACCAGAGTTTGTTCGTAAGCAGGATCTATCAACAAAAAGAACTAAATCTGGATTTTGCAAAGGAGTGTCATATAAATGTAACCTAGGAAAAAGAACAGAGTTAATTACAAGCACACAATCATGTGGTTCACCCTCATCTGAAGTTGGTATTAAAGAAGCAGGGTTCAGTGGTGGGCAGCGTATGACTTGTAGGGCAGGATTATTTATTAAACTTAATTTATACTTAGTAAGGCGTGCATTTGAAAGATACTGTGTTTTTGTTTTTAAAAGTAATGCTTGAACTGCATGTGGAGCTTCTAGTATTGTATCATGTCCCAGGGTTAGTAGGGCTGCCATATTGACCAAGACAGCGGCAGCTGCCATAGCCCATAAACAGGCTGGGTAACCAGAGGTAACCAGATCTAGCTGAGTGCTGTAGTAAGCAATAGGCCGGTAGCCTCCAGTGCGTTGCTGAGCTAAGAGACCCAAGGCAGTCTTGTTTTGGTCACAGCAAAAGAAAACAAAAGGGTTGGAATAATCTGGCAACCCTAAGGCAGGAGGATTTACCAAGGCTGTTTTGATAGCCTGAAAAGCCTCTTCATGCTTTGACGTCCAGGATAAAGGTTCTGTAACATCCTTTTTTTAGGAGTCGTAACAGGGGGGCCGAAATCTCTGAAAAATTAGGCACCCACTGTCTGCAGTATCCTGCTTGGCCAAGGAATCCTCGAAGCTGCCTCTGGGTTACAGGGCGAGGGGCACTTTGAATAGAAGTTATGCGATTTGGGAGTATTTGACGGGAAACCATTGCAATTATATGTCCCAAATACTGCACCTTTTCCTGACAGAATTGTAATTTTGATCTATTTACTTTAAACCCTCATGTAGCTAAAAAGTTTAACACTAAAAGGGAATCCTCCATACATGATTTACTGTCTGGTGAAGCTATAAGAATATTGTCCACATATTGGACAAGAACTGAACGTGATGGTAGTTGCAGATCCTGTAGCTGTCTATGCATCTCTCTAGAAAATAAGGTTGGGGACTCTACGTATCCCTGGGGCAATCGAGTCCAAGTATACTGCTGACCTTTATAAGTAAATGCAAACAAATACTGAGTATTGGGATGTACTGGAATAGAGAAAAAAGCTGATGAAATATCTATGACCGTAAAACATTTTGCGGTAGGTGGGATACAGCTCAAAATAGTAGCTGGATTTGGTACAATTGGGAAAACAGGCAAAACAGCTTTGTTGACTTCATGCAAGTCCTGCACAAATCTGTAAGCTTGTTTGCCAGGATTTTTTACTGGTAATATTGGGGTATTACATGGGCTTGTGGTGGGTACAATGATCCCTTGCTGTTCCAATGCAGAAATAACAGGGGCAATACCAGATATAGCCTCAGCTGTCAAAGAGTACTGTGACACTCGTGGCAACTTTGCTCCTAGTTTTAGAGTTATTTTTACAGGAGTAGCTGAGGTCAAAAATCCCACATCATTGTCATGAGTAGTCCACAGGTGAGAGGGTAGGGAATGTAAACACCTGTTTCTATCAAGATCTGACTGGATGCACATTGTCTGTAAAGTGATAGTTTCATCTAAGGCTGCCAGTATCTGAAGGTACTTGGAGATAAACTCCATCAGCTGTGCAAAAAATGGTGGCCCCCATTTTGCAAAGCAAGTCTCTCCCTAATAGATTTAAAGGTGCTGAGGATCCTACTAAAAATGCATGGTTATCTTGTAGAGGTCCCAAAGTTACTTGGGACTGGAACAGTTTTGGAATACTCAATAGGTATACCAGAGACACCCACTCCTCTAGTTATCTTGTCGGAGAGGGGAACATTCATTGCTGCTTTGCCAGCTAGCATGGATTTAGTTGCTCCAGTATCAATTAAAAATGGATATGGTTTATTTTTAACTAGTAACATAACATGTGGTCCATTCTGATCCACAGGAATAAAAGGGCACAACTGCTGCTGTTTCTGTTCAGGGAACCTTCATTATGGTTGCTGTTGATTGGACTGAGTCCAATTAGAATTCCACTGATGTGACGTATCAGTGGGTGGGGCAGGTTTTTCAGCTAAATATGGACATTCATTCCTCCAATGGCCTATTTGGCCACAGTTGAAACACTCTGTCTGATTACTATAATTCTGGGGTGGGGCTGACTGTGTTTCCTGCCAGTTTTGTCTATTTTGATTTTCTGCCCCTTGGCGTCCACCCCTTCCTCTTCCTCATCCTTGTCCTCTACCTCGCTGACCAGGCAGCTGGCCAAAAGCGTTACACATTTGAATTTGTGCCTTTACTAACTTTTCCTGAAGTCCTTCTTTTCTTTAGCTAAGTGGTCAGATAGGTATTGTACCTGTTGGATTAACTCATGTAATCCTAAACTAGGCCAGTTTAAGCACACTTCCTTTAACTTATCCCTCACCTGGGGGTGTAACCCATCTACGAAAGCAACTGACAATCTACTCTGTGCTGGTCCTTCGGTGGGCTCTGGATACCCAGAATAAGCCTCAAAGCCTTCAGTGAGCCAATTTAAATATTTGTCTACAGGCTCATCTTCTTTTTGTATGACTGATTTAATTTTCGACCAATTAGGGGTAGGCGGGACTATTACAGTGATAGCATCGACAATACGTTGCCTGACCACCTCAAACCCATTCTCCCCTCATATATTGTGCTTCGGTATTGGGGTAGGATCATTAGCATGATCCCAGATTCGTTTCATTAAATCAGCTGGGACGGCGTATTGAAGGACTGCTCTAACCTCTTCTATGGTAGGATTTTGCAGACAAATATGTCCTGCTAGTACACGTTGGAATTTTGCTGGGTTTGTATGGATGGGTGGGAGTGACTTAGTAATGGCTTGAAAATCAACTGCTGACCACGCCCTAGGTACTACTACAGTTGCTGGTTGTCCCGCATCCCTACATGCACTGGGTTCGGAACTTCTCTCAAGGGAAACATTCTGACATCGTCTGATGACTCAGAGTCTGAATCAGGATTAAACTTATCAGGGCCATAATAGCCATCACCATCATTTATCATGGCAGGAAACTGGCCAAAATGTTTTTTTCCGATGTAAGTAAAGCCTTCCTTTTTTTCCTGATAAGATCTAGGCTTATAAGATCTAGGCTTAAAAAACATTTGTGCATTTGTCTCCTTTTTTATTTTACTACGAGTCATCATGTGTAATGCCTTTTCCTTATCCTGTTCCTCAATGTCTGATTTACTAGCCTGACCTCCCCCTGCCTGATCTCCGCTCCCAGTACTAGCATGCTCCTCTCCCCGCTGACTACTGCTCCCTGTCGTGGAGCTCACCGCTCATTCCTGGACCGGTGGGGCTGTGGGAGGTGGGGGAAACCAAGGATTATCATCTTCAGATGATTCAGGTATTTGTAATTTACTTAATTCTTTTACCGGATATAATCCCTTGAAGGGCGGTTCCTTTAGTCGCTTACCATCTGCTACATCTAAATTACTCGCAGTATGTTGCTGATCTTTTAACTGTTCTTTTAATTTTTGCTGATTATCTTTAAGACTACTAATTACGGAATCCTTTTCCCTTTCCTTTGCCTCTGACATCCAGTCATTGAAAGCTGCCCAACATAACCCTGGTATTTTTCTTCCCTTTTTTCTCAATTTTCCCTACAAATTTGTCAGGATATTTTTATTAAAACTTACCATTTTCTGGGAAGGCGAGATCACCATCATTTTTAGTAAGGGCGATCCACTGATTTAAAAACATGCAACTGTCCCGGGACACATGAAAAAACATATAACCTGCTGGTGTACCTCTTACTGGCTCTTTTATTGTTCCCACACTCTCTCTCATTGTCACACAGAAAGCTATACTGCATTTTACAGGTTTAGCTAAGATGTTGTGTAAACGTCATTTTTCTCCACTCTCATATCTCCTTTCACACTTATCGCCAGCATTTTGTTTTAACCCACACTCATACTGCACAATCAAAAGCAGAAAAGAAATGCATGCCACTTACCTTAAAATGACTGAATGAGAGAAATCATGTCATTTCTGCATAGTTAAAAATACCAAATCTTTAAGGTAGACAGATGCAGAAAAATGAAAGAAACACCACAGAAACAGAAAAATCTGTTATGGGCCCTTTTATTAGCAGTATTTCGTTCAATTCCTGACTGCTGCAGCTTGTTTTCAATTCAGATCCGAGTCACGGCACCAATTGCTAAGTTACACATTACCTTGAGAATGAAGACAAATACAGTTCTTTCTCTCTTTCAGTGGTATTTATTAACTACAGTACACACGTGTGGGAGCCTCATGGAAAAGCACCAGGGAGACTCCCAGAACAAAGGAATGCACTAGCTTATATACTGTAAATATTGCTGATGGTACAAAAATATAAAATGAACCAATTAGATCGTTATACAAAACAATTAACCAATCAATGATTTACCCATAAGTATAAAGCAGTTCACATCATTATATCTCTGGGCAGAGAAAGAAAATTGGATATACTTCTATATAAGGCACATTTCCTGCTTTCAAGCAGACTCTTGTTTTTCAGTAATTTTCCACTACTCACAGTTCATTTAAAGTTCATAGTACACAGTACATCTTAATACATGCAGACTGTCACATACTCAATTCATTCAAACACATGCTTTGGCTGTTCATATTCTACAATATACTGCTTCATCAACTATAAATCTTGCACGTTTCATTCAAAAGCACAAACTCTCAAGAATATGAGATCTTGAATTATTGGTTACAAATTTTGAAAATGAAATCTTTGAATGTTATGTTGTTTAGCTGTGCAAGATTGCAATACAATGAAGATTGTCATATTTGCCCTTTTCTTATATTATATATATATATATATATATATATATATATATATATATATATATAGATACAGATAGACATAGATAGATACAGATATATATACACACACACATATACTATATGGTTTACTATCAAAATGACGAGTGTAGGTTCGGCTAACACGGAATGTCGAATAACAGTTGGCTGATTCTCGTGTTGCCGAACCTACATGTTTTCAAGTCCCCAGTTCAGAGAATGCACTGTGCATTCACACATATGTGGTAGACCGTTGGACTAGAGATCGCAGTACAGTGAAGATCGGGAAATGTACCCTTTTCCCCACTGTCGCCCGATCTCTGAGTTTGAATATATAATTTGCAGGGGGTATGGGGGAACAGGGGTCTTGCCCCCCCTGCAAAAATGTGTAATTTAGTGTTATGCAATATGTATGTATGTACTGCTGAAAAGTATAACATCCGTTGCTGTTCTCAAAGATGCCAGGAAAGGAATGTGTCGAATAATGACAAATTCGAATACTCGGCATTACATTCAACATACTGACTTTTTTCTTCTGCAGTTTTTGGTATTGTGATTCACATGAATGAATTTAATTCATTCTGTCATTCACGATTTTGATAGTAAATCATATATATATATATATATATATATATATATATATATATATATATGTGTGTGTGTGTGTGTGTGTGTGTGTGCATATGTATTGGTGTATATATATATATATATATATATATATATATATATATATATATATATATATATATATATATATATATATTTATATAAGCAAGGGCACCCCCCCTGCAAAAAATATAGTTTTTTATTTTACTTCAAATTCTTATTTATTTGAATCCTTGTGATTCAAACTTACTTACTCTTTGAGCTGGATTACAAAAGCTTCACAAAATTCACATGGGTGCCAGAACCATAAAGCCAGGGGGGGGGGAGCCCCCCACTTTTACAAATGCAAGACCTGTCAGAAAAAATTAATGAAGTGGAGTTTTCACGCTTATGTGGATTCGCACAGGGAAGATAAACTAACTAAACTAGCTGTTCTTGTTCTCTTTTGCTCTGTGTTACAGGAGTTATGCAGCCGCTGTTCCATTGGTGCTGCCAAAGTCATGCCGGTAAGGAGAGTTTTGTTCTTTTATTTGCAGGAGTTTTGCTGCTCCCATGTGTGTGTGTGTGTGTGTGTGTGTGTGTGTGTGTGTGTGTGTGTGTGTGTGTGTGTGAAATGCCCCAGTTAGGTATACCTGGTGGTTAGTGTTACTCAGACTCAAACAAGAGCCTGCATTCTCTACCCATACCACCTCTTGTGATTCAGAGAATTGAGTCCATAGCTCTCAACTGTCCAGATTTTCACAGAATATTTGGCTCATACATTTGGTCTATTCCTCTTAAAATTTGTGGTTTTCTGGCAAATCAGTGAGAACTGAATTCATAAAATAATGATAGCCCTTTAAGTTTCAGTCTTCCTATCTTTCAGGAAACACATGGTAACACAAAACACTTTATTTTAGCAACTTTCTAAGATTATACAAGCAATATTAAAAATGTGTCCCTGGTTTTAGGCCTTTGTCCCCCCTCCAATAAATTTTGGCTCTTTCCAGATTTCTTGCGCTGCGAAGTTGAGAGATTTAGCTGAGTGTGAAGTGAATTTTACAAGGAGCTGAGAGCTTCAGGGGAAGAGAAGTTTAGTGTTACATATGCTAAGTCATTTGCATTGTTAGCAGCACAACAGGTAGTATACTTGCTTTTGATGCAGTAGGCCGTGGGTTCTACTCCCACAGTATGCAGATGGATCACTGATACTGTACTATGTTGTACTTTAATGGGAGTGGATGCTACAGTCCTATGAATGTCCTCCTTCGGAGGAGTTACTTAGTAACTATGAACCCGTTATCAGTTTGCCATCCATTTCCCATTACAAAATTACTAGCTTATCATAGGCAATTTATTCTTCAAGGGCAACAGGCACTTTATTTGTACATGAAATAATGAAATATAAAGTTGTTTGCTAGCAGCACCTCTTCATTAGTTACAGATCCCTTTAATGTGGAATTATTTAGATGACTTCTGCAGAGATTTTGCATATTTACTGATATTGGTGGATTGTAATGACAGAAGTTTGAGTGGCCTTTTATGGTTGAAATTTTCTGAAATGGGTAGTTTTGTCATTATCAGTTCATACATTTTGTTTCATTGCTTACTAGAAGACTGTTCCAAACTACAAATTTAAAACACATTTTAACAAGTGATGCTGTATTATACAAGGAATATCATTTAATACAATCAGGAAGGTGAATCAAAGAATGCATACATTTATGCTTGCTCATAGGATGCAGGAAATAAAACAGGGGGAAGAGACCAGTCACCAATGTAGTCCCCCAGGGTTCGGTGCTGAGACTTTTTCTGTTTGGCATATACAGCTCAAAAATAGAAGGAAATACCAAAGGGCTTTGGCCAACTTAGTTTCAGATGACTGCAAGCTAGGAGCAGTTAATGAATCCTCAAATGACTTAGCAATTATGCAGGAAGCTTTGTCCCAAACAATAACTGGTGTCAGAATCATGAATTGAAACTAAACTCCAAGAAATATATTATCATATCCTTTGGGAAATCATCTACTCCAGGGAACTGCCAAAATGACAATGCTCCCTGAGAACTGACCCAGTTGTTTGGCATTTTAGAACTTGTGTGTACAGTGACCTAACTTATGACCAACATGTCCCCAGTGTCATAAAAAAGTATTTCTATATTGCACAGCTTATAAACAAATTGATTGTGACTAGATCTAGACATGTTATTGTCCCCATTTACAAAGCCCTCATTAGGTCAGTCATTTTGTATAGTGCCTACTTTGGCATGTATCTGTCCAGACCCATGCAGCAATTGGAATACTCACAGAGATGCCTTACTAAAAGGATACAAGTCCTAAACTATAGGTCTTGTATGGACCACCTCAAAGATTTATCACTATACTCAGTATCCTATATAGTGCTTAGAGGTGATATGTCTGGCATACAAGGCATCCTAATACAGATGGACCTACTGAACATCAGCAAGTCAAATGGCATCAGAAATACTCAGTACAGGTGTCATGTTGTGGAGAGATGGATATATATCACAAAGGCTACTACTCTTCCAGAACAGACTATCCATTCAAGTAAAACAAAGCTCATCCCTGTCCACATTCAAATGCAACTTGGATGTAAGGATTTGTAATATAAAATGTACTCCAGCCCTCATGCCACTAATGGACAGAGGCAGTTCTTAAATGCTGCATCCCTTACATGGGTCCCCTCAAATTATCTATAGTATGATCACATTTATTTTATTTTTATTTTTTTTATTTATCATTTGTTGACCGGGAAAGTCTGACTAGGTTCCACAGAGCCTGTTTTCAGCGGAGGCCCGGGGAGAAATGCTCCAGATGCATGTCTCACTAGGGCTAATATACAACTATCAGCCATGGGATAGGTAAGATCAATCAGAAAATGTTAATTCAAGCACCAAAAGGGAAATTGGCTAAGCTTAAAATGTCCTCCAAGTGAACCTATGCCCTTTTTAGATCACTAAGTACCCCTCTCACCCTCTGATCCCCCCCAGTCTTCAACAGCTTCCAGCACCTCTGAAAATTCAGTAGAATGCACCAAGTTCTGAGCAAGATTTGCAGTAAGTCAAGTTTGTTGTTTTGGCTTTTCCCAGTTAGGAGTCACCACAGCAGAACTCTAGTCCACTAATGATTGGCAGTAGACTTTTATGGTGCCAAGTTGCCAGCCCAATGCCCAACCTTCAGCGAAGGCACGCCCATTCACACATGTCTTTCGATGGCCACTTGACCACAGGAAGGGCATGCAGACTCCACACAAGGCACTCCAGCCAAGAATCGAACAGGAGAACCTCTTGCTGTGAGGCAACAATGCTACCACTGTACCACCGCGGCTTATTTGCAGTAAGTCAAGTAATATGCAAATATGCTCCTGACTAATGAACATATCTTAACACGATGTAGACACAACAATAACCCATGACATATGTCTGTTAGGAATGTATTTGTGTAGACAGGTAGACAAAACTCAAAAGAATATGTGGAATAATTTACTTCAGCAGTAGTACTCTAAAACCAGAAATATTCACAATATGTTGTGTATATCATCATATAATGCAGACATAGATATACACACAAATATCCATTATCATTTGCAGACTCTGTCATAATACAGAAAAAAATAATTATGGTAAAGTGGTATCCATGGCTAACTTCAGCTAGCAGTAAGTGTGGAACATGTGTGCTGAGCACATGCAATTCACACACCAAAGAAAATATGGTGATAGCAAAGCAGATGTGAGGTGAGGGTAAAAAAGAAGGGTACACAAAAAGAGGGATGATTAAATAGGAAGATCAGAGGGGCATGGCAATTTGTTTTGGTGGGAATAGGTTTCATTTTGTTATGTATTCATTTATTTATTTTTATAGAGTAGAAGGTATATAAAAGACAAGGAAAGAAGATATGGGGGAAACAGTGGGTATAAACAAATAACAAGTAGCAAAAAAATGACCAAAGGATGGAAATATACATAAAGGATAGGTGAGGTACATAGACAGCACTCATATGGGCTGTACAACATGGCTTAAGGGAAGATGACAAACTGGGTAGGAATGCACACCAGCCACGGTGCAAATCAGTAATGTGTTCTGTACCAATGCGCTAAGCAGTGCTGAGATGTTGCAAACTGTGTAACAACCATACCAAAAGAGTACAACTGATGGTAAATGTATGTCAGATGACTAAATAGAGACTGCTTGCATGGCAGTACACAATGGATATCAAACATCACCATCTGGTAGACTGTCGGGTGTGCAAGTATAAGGCAAGCAACAGCAGGCTGAGCAAAACCAGCAAAGGAAAAGTAGGATCACACAAGTGGAGGACAAATTAGTGCCTCTAACCCTACATGCAAAAGGCAAAAGGCAAGCAACTAAGAACAGTGCCAGGCAGCAGTACTGCATCAAAAGAGTAATGTTACTGTGTAATAAACCACTAAGCACAATAGATAGTAAGACAGGAGAAATGGGATCATGACATCAAATTAGACATTACATGACAGAGACAACACAGATGGTGTGTAGGTAGGCAATGTAGATATGTGACATGCGATGATATCATACAAGCCAAACAAACCAAAGGGTCATCACACATACTCCCCAGCAATGACATGCAATATGAAATTGCCATGTACAAACCACATGGTGATAGAGATACATTACTAAATAGTACATAAATAACACAATGCCTCTGCATACATAGCTATGCAGGAAACATAGAAAATGTATATGGGGAATGCATGACACACAAGTAAAACATGATCATGTATGGAAACATCACAATGATCACCACACTGGTGAATATGCATTGTGCATGTATATGAAAGCCTATCATGGTGGCAGAATGTTGTATAAGCCCAGTAAACCTACATTCCAAAGATGATATGATACACAAAGATGCATACATATATGCACGTGCCACGTGTATGTGAAACATACAACCAAAAGCTATAAGGTGGAAGGGAAATGGGCAACATATGTCAACAGCAAGAAGGAAATGCTTGCGTGAAAATGCAGGCACATAAAAACATAGGATAAGCATATCTAAGTAAAAACATTGCACATGCATGTGTACCCAGCATAAGATGGTCTGCAAGTCCCCAACAAAGTACATGCAGTGCAGCAAAGGGCCAGTGTCTGACACATGTGCATTGAGCATTGGTGATGGCTAGTAACATGTTCATGTATAAATGACACAAGCAACACAGTAATGTGCAACAAGTAAACAGTAATTAGCATAACTACATAAGGAAAGTAGGGTTGTATGTCACCTACTCATATATACTGCCGCTCAAACATAAAGCGACTAGTCACACCCTCACCAAAAGTAATAACAATAGTATATGTAAATTTCTGTGACTGATCAGAGGACAGCTGTGCATGCACACCACCTGCAGGAGAATCACTCATTGATAATATTGCATTACAAGGGCAATTTGTGTATTGTCAATGTTAGGGACATACAAATGTACAGCCATACAAAGCAATGCAGGTGTTTTATACATAATGAAAACTGCACAAGTATGTTATCATGTGTAATACACAGAAAACATTGCACATGTCAGAATAGAAGCTATAAGTGCAATACAGTGCCGTTTTCCATAATAACAAGGCCACACTACACAGGTGGTCATTACATATGCCATTCATACAGCATCATGAAATTCCCAAAAGAAAACAAGGAATGTCAATCCATGTCACTAACTCCATATAGCAAGAAGAAAGACTGTGCAGATGTTAATACCAGTGACATACATTATGACATTAGAAGAAAACTGTGTATTACATGGCACATATATTAGCATTAAATATCACACTCAATGCAGAGTGTCAAAGGGGCCTCATGACATACCAGTGTCACTAAAGGAGCAAACATACTGGTATGTCATGTATGTTAACAGGGACACCAAAAGCAAACATTGACACAGCAATGTGTGCAAAATATGCACATATATCACCCATGTGCAAATAGTCTTAGGAGAATGGCACTACAGTGCTAAGTTTGTAGAATCTAATTAAAATTAGCATGTGTAATGTAGCACACTTGCTAATGTCATCACCTTTCCATGTAGTCATGTGAGCACTGCCAGCAGGATGAGTGCGTAACAGTAGCAGAATGCTAACTACATCATACATATCTGTCACCTACAAGGGCAGACTGGATCAGAAATGGCAATGGCATGCTCCACTCTATGCAGATGAGGCAAGCCACATACAAAGGGCAGGAATACTTTTCTTGCATGTTGCTAACACTATCTGCAGGAATGACAGCATCTGATTATCATGTGACACAATTGCGATAATCCTGTGACATATTTTAACATGTACCGTACTTCATCGATAAAATATAGCCCCATATGACCTCACTTGTCAAATGTGCATCATGGGAAATATCTTAAAAGCACGGCTACAGTATGGGAAGTCTGCACAAATGTGTGTGTAATACTGAAAGCTAGGTGACTAGGAACACACCATGATGGGAGCATTACATGATTGGGACACATAGACAATACTTACATATCACAGGACCCTCCCTGATGAGGTCAAACATCTCAAATGATCTTTTGTGCAATTTCCCAGAAGGAGTTGAGGATGACACACACCATGTCCTGGAAGAACTTGCCCATCTTCTCCCTCATCTGCATATGGAATACGTTGGTGACAATATCACAGATCTAGTCCCTCAATGCCTTCTTGCTGGCATGGTTTTAGGTTACTGTCGGCCCACTGGAATGATGGCACATGTTAGTCCCACTTCCTTGCCATTGTGATTATCATCCTGGTGTCCCTCCTGGTTCACGAAGTCAGACTCTGCCAGAAGTGGTTGATTACATTGTTGTCCTTATGGTGGATACATGGACTGGCACAGGTCCCACACTCTGTAACATGACAGTAGCTGTATTTCCTTAAATATTCCTAAAAGAGCAATAACAGTAAAAAAAAAACATCAATATGTATAAAGTTGTTCAGGCACTCTGTACAGAATCTTATATATATGATGTGTTACTAAGGTGGGAATTAATCCATGTTTACCACTTTCATTAAAATGTGCAATGCATCAAACCCTAACATATTATAAACCTGTCTGTTACGCAAGTCAAATTGTTATGGAAAACCAATTTGCAATACATCCATGTCATATGTAATGCAGTCACATAATTGAAAAAATGTGTCCAGTAATATCATCATCTCCTTATGTAAAAACACACGTTTGTCATTATACAGTGTAGTATCTGCTACTATCAAAGTTGTTTAAGAAAGCTTTCCAATAATAATATGTATATTGGAAATATAACAGAACAGAGCTAGATATTAAAGAGCATGTCAGAGAAGCACATAAAGAGACTTGTAAAGGAGGACACACAAACACATTAATATCATAATCTATCTGTATGCAATTCTCGCAGCAAGTATTATTATAGTCAAAGGCCGACATATACTAAGTCTGAGATGCCATTTATTGAATTATTTCCTTTTCTCTGAGATATGTCAAGCTCAGAGTTGATATATATATATATAATCAAACCAAGACTCAGGATTACAACGAGGCAACCAGGCCTTTGGCTGAAAATTTCATACAGCGTATATTCTTCAAGCAGAAGGATTTATCCAAGTAACAGCAAGTCCAGTCTGTGTAAAATTCACAACTCACAGTTCATTTATTTGGATAATAAAAGCACAGCAACAACTTGCTCAATATAAAATGTATAAAAGTTATACAGCACAAATAACGCATATAACATGCACTAATTTATACAGAAATAAAATAATAAATGCACAGCAACAGCTTGCTCAAAACACAATTCAAGAATACAGTTCAAGAACACTGTTGTTGCTGTGCTTTTATCATTTTACTTCTGCATTTTTATCTTTGCTTTCATTTTTGCATTTTTGTATAAATATTTAAATTAGACACATGACCATGAAAGAAGTGTTCTGATTTGTAATGACACATTTTGAAATATTTGAAGGTAGTATATAAGGAAAGGAAAGGTGTGTTTGTTCTTGAAGGTCTATGGAAGCTATCTAGCGAAAGCGTTTACCATTTTTATGTCACTCAAATAAATGAACTGTGAGTTGTAAATTTTACACAGACTGGACTTGTTGTTACTTGGATAAATCCTTCTGTTTGAAGAATGTATGCTGTTTGAGTTTTTCAGCCAAAGGCCTGGTTGCCTCGTTGTAATCCTGAGTCTTGGTTTGATTTTCTTGTTGAATTTTATCAATGAGGCATTTACCCCATGGAGTATAGTCCATTTTGATGTTTGCTACTACTTTTTTACATATATATATATATATATATATATATATATATATATATATAAGTTCGGGGGGTGCAGTATGGGCCCCCCCACAAAAAGAAGTTTAAAGGATAAGAGTGAAATTCGTTGTTCTGCGTTTTCATTCTTTTGTTTGTCTTGTTGGCACTTAATATTTTGAATGTCGACATTTCAATAACAGCCAGGAGGACAGACACAGTAAGGCATTCAATATGGTTGCTATACTGCAATATTGTTAAATATAAATGTGATTTTTATCACTAATGTGGTCTTGTTCACTTGGACAGGGCCTTAAACATCAGGCCAACAGTGTCATGCATCAGGTACAGGTCTATATATTCAGTTAGGATCTTCAATAGGTCTTGCCTGCCTCTGCCTGCTGTTATAACTGATATGTATACTCACTTATTAAATGTGTTCCACTGTAACCAGTAGCCTTTACATTATGCAGAATGATCCATTCCCCATCCAGAGGGACAGACCTGGAAAGGGAATCTATATGGTTGCTACAGTGCAGCATTATTAAGTACAGCTGTCACAATAGATTGCATTATGTTGCAGATGTGTTATGACACACACACTACCACGTTACACATGTGGTAATCAGTTCAATGTTAAAGATATTCTGTACTTAATGCATGTATTGCTCCATATGGGCAGGGGTGTTACTCCTTACATGTGTGTGTGTGTGTGTGTGTGTGTGTGTGTGTGTGTGTGTGTGTGTGTCTTTACTCCTATACATTCATTGTAGCATGCTATTATGTTCAATTAAATGTAGCCCTTTATGTGACAGATATGACTGTTGCAGTTACCATGATGTAAGTGAGACACAGATGTTCTTGTTGTAGTGTTCCACTCTATACATTGGTGGGAAGACAGTGATCCACAAACTGCATTATTCCCATACTTTGCGTATAAGTCAGTGAGATAGGTCTGTTTTGTTAATTTGCATGTTATCCATCTGTATGCATTCCATCCACTCCTCTATTGGTTGTTGCTTTCTTATGTCTGTTCACCAACATAACATGTCCTTGCCCATGGGATTTCTGTTACATTGTTGAGTCATGCTGTTGCACTTAGGCTCTGTGTGTAGCATGCTGTAGCAAATATTGTGCTATGTTATATCAAATTACTGTGACTGGTATATAAGGCAGGTGTCCTTCAAATACTGCATAGGCAGTCACTATTCCATTATTTTATGTACAGTGGCGTTAATGCTTTATTAAGCATAATTCCTAAATGCCTTGTTTGTCCTTATCTATTATATTACAACATACGTAAACAAATTTGCATACACGTCCATGTTTATGCATTTGGAGTACATTAACAATGATTTACATACATATGCACATATTATGATCGACACAAACACCCTTGTAATTTGGGACTGTGTGCAAACATTTATTCCATTTTCCTGTGTTTTACTATTGTTCACAGGACTGTCCTTTCATCAGTCCTATACATGAACTGTACTATATAGGGTCTATATCACAAAGTCGAAGTTCCATAACTCTGAACACCTAATGGTCAAACGATTATGTTCGAAGTTACAGAACTTCGACTATGTAAAAAAAAAAAAAAAAAAAAAAAGGGCAATGGGAGGGTGGCCTAATGGTTAAGGTATTTGCCTTGCAAGCGAAAGGTGCAGTGTTTGAGTCTCACAAGGGATAAATGGCTAGGCTTAAAATGGCTTGCAAGGGCAGTTAGCTTAGTACTAACCTATGACAACAAAATAAATTGTTGTAAGCAGGGGGGCGAGCACCCCTCCAGCCCCCACCTCCCCCACTACTTAAATATACCAACTCCAAGATCACACCATATTGAACTGAATGGAAATCTCCGCATATGGAGATTTCCATTCAAATGCTCAAAATTTTACAAATTCAAACTTATCGTCTCGACCATATGTGGTTCAAACTTGTAAAAATTTGACTAGGTGATAGGAACCTTTGCTTCTTTGCCATCATTGTTTTCTTTGTTTCTATGCACAGGCTGGCATTCCTTATCTATCATTACTCATGCATGACTTACCATTTCCATGTCACTGATGTGTGTATGTGTGCTGACATTTCTTCCTGATAGGGTCATGTTAATGCATTGCATGTCACACATATACATTGTATACATGACAACACATCTGTGTTGCCGATGATGAGGCATATGTCTTTGACATATGGATCCTATTTCACCTATGCTTGTTTTTTGTACACTTATTCGTTTATAAAATGGTTACATTCTTGCTTTGTAGCAGTTCTGTTGATTGGCACTGTGCTTGATTGTTCACGTTTCACATGCAGGGTTAGAGGTTCTAATCTATCTTCCACTTGTCTTCTACTGCATTTCCTTGGCTAGGTTTGCTAATCCATTTTGTTGATCTGCTTACACTTGCAGTGCTCTCAGATGACGTGGTGACTGGTTTCAGTATACACTCTGTACCACAGTCCCCATTTATTTACCTGCAACACACACTTACCATCAGTTATACACATTCAGGTATGACTGCCACACAATTTGCAACATCTTAGTACTGAGTAGTACATTGGTACATATGTAGTTTTGCATTGCAGCATAGCTGGTGAGCATCCCTACCCTGTTTGTCCAGTTTCCTTTACCCATGTTATAGAGTCTGTGTGTTGTCTGCATACCTTACCTCACCTCACCTTTATGTTTAGTTTCAACCATTGTCTGTCATGTCTTGTGATATTTCTTATATGTTTACCCCTGCTGTTTTCCCTCCTACTCCTCTTTCTATGTATTTTCTATTACTTCTATTTAAAAAAATGGGGCTTCACCACCACCTCTGCTTTTGTATCTCCCTATTTCATTGGGTATATGTTTTACTTGTTCCCCACACATGTTCTGCACCCATTGTCAGCTACTGTTGACCATGGCAAAGTGTCAGTGATTGCCCTTTGCATTCATTATTTTTTTAATTGAAACTTTGTGGATTCAGTATATTTAGACAAATGTATTCATATACATCCGTTCACAGATTATGATGAAATCCGTAATTGTTTGTGAATATTTCACATTTTCTGGACAGATTTATTGGTATTCCTTTAGTAATTTTCAGTTAGTTGCACCGAGCTTGTACAATTCCCATAGATGTACATTAGTAAACACATCTCGGTTTATTAAACACTTTTCTTGACATACAGATTCTATGTACAGTGAGGCGTAATTGCATATAATGAGGTTATTGACAACTTTTGCTCAGAACTCAATGAACTGAATCAGATTCTGCTAACTTAATAGAATCCAACCCATTCAAATATAATTCTTTCTCTTTTAATCTCTAGGCATATATTATAGTGTCAGACTTTTATGACTTTTGCTTCCTTTTATCAGAATTGTCCTCAGGTATTATTTTCATTCAGGCTTATATGCCTCTCTGTATTCTTCCAGCAGTTGGCTTAGAGTCTTAAGAAGCTGTTTTCTGTCATCAAGAGGTGCAAGGCTTGATTCTGTCAGCGTCCCTTACCTAACTGTGTGACTCTGAGCAAGTCACATCAACAGGCATTGCTCCTGGCCTGAATATGAAAATGGTGTATGGAGATCAACACTCTACCTTGCAAAACAAATACAATTAAATAAATATATCTTGTATCAGCACTGCATGTTCTAGTTCCTTATTTAATTTAAAATATACACACTTTCATCATTTGTATTGCTGACATCTTCTTTAAAAAATCATTTTATTGGTTGCAACATCAAAAGGCACAGAAAAAACTGAAGAATAATCATTACAGATAATTTCATGGTACTGTTTGCAGTTCTTGTATAAGAATACAATACAACCACACTTGCATTAAAATTATTTAATAATTAAACTACCAAATAACTATTTATAATATGCACAGGTTCCCCATAAAGTTGCTGCCATCTTCTTTATGCAATCTGTTACCAGTTACCACTCTGATTTGACAAATTCTTTATATATACAGTTTTGATTTGCATAACTGCATTCCTTTGCTTCTCATGTAACATCTATACCGTTAATACGTTTATTTTATGTCTGCTTTTCTCAGTTGTCCTTGTTGATGTTCCTTAATACTCTTTCTATTTCTCTCTTTCTATTTCTCTCTTTCCGTTTCTCTCTTTCTATTTCTCTCTTTCTTGTTCTCTCTATTTCTCTTTCTATTTCTCTCTTTATAGTTCTCTCTATTTCTCTCTTTCTATTTCTCTCTTTACAGTTTTCTCTATTTCTCTCTTTCTATTTCTCTCTTTATAGTTCTCTCTATTTCTCTCTTTCTATTTCTCTCTTTATAGTTCTCTCTATTTCTCTCTTTCTAGTTCTCTCTATTTCTCTCTTTCTATTTCTCTCTTTATAGTTCTCTCTATTTCTCTCTTTCTATTTCTCTCTTTATAGTTCTCTCTATTTCTCTCTCTATTTCTCTCTTTATAGTTCTCTCTATTTCTCTCTTTCTTTCTCTCTTTATAGTTCTCTCTGTTTCTTTCTCTCTTTCTATTTCTCTCTTTATAGTTCTCTCTATTTCTTTCTTTCTTTTTCTTTCTTTCTATTTCTCTCTTTATAGTTCTCTCTATTTCTCTCTTTCTATTTCTCTCTTTATAGTTCTCTCTATTTCTCTCTTTCTATTTCTCTCTTTATAGTTCTCTCTATTTCTCTCTCTATTTCTCTCTTTATAGTTCTCTCTATTTCTCTCTTTCTGTTTCTTTCTTTCTTGTTCTCTCTATTTCTCTCTTTCTATTTCTGTCTTTCTGTTTCTCTCTTTCTATTTCTCTCTTTATAGTTCTCTCTATTTCTCTCTTTCTATTTCTCTCTTTATAGTTCTCTATTTCTCTCTTCCTATTTCTCTCTTTATAGTTCTCTCTATTTCTCTCTTTCTGTTTCTCTCTTTATAGTTCTCTCTATTTCTCTCTTTCTGTTTCTTTCTTTCTTGTTCTCTCTATTTCTCTCTTTCTATTTCTCTCTTTCTAGTTCTCTCTATTTCTCTCTTTCTATTTCTCTCTTTATAGTTCTCTCTATTTCTCTCTTTCTATTTCTCTCTTTATAGTTCTCTCTATTTCTCTCTCTCTTTCTTTCTCTTTATAATTCTCTCTATTTCTCTCTTTCTATTTCTCTCTTTCTAGTTCTCTCTATTTCTCTCTCTCTATTTCTCTCTTTCTAGTTCTCTCTATTTCTCTCTTTCTGTTTCTCTCTTTATAGTTCTCTCTATTTCTCTCTTTCTATTTCTCTCTTTATAGTTCTCTCTATTTCTCTCTTTCTATTTCTCTCTTTATAGTTCTCTCTATTTCTCTCTTTCTATTTCTCTCTTTATAGTTCTCTCTATTTCTCTCTTTCTGTTTCTTTCTTTCTTGTTCTCTCTATTTCTCTCTTTCTATTTCTCTCTTTATAGTTCTCTCTATTTCTCTCTTTCTATTTCTCTCTTTATAGTTCTCTCTATTTCTCTCTTTCTGTTGCTTTCTTTCTTGTTCTCTCTATTTCTCTCTTTCTATTTCTCTCTTTATAGTTCTTTCTATTTCTCTCTTTCTATTTCTCAATTTATAGTTCTCTCTATTTCTCTCTTTCCATTTCTCTCTTTATAGTTCTCTCTATTTCTCTTTCTATTTCTCTCTTTCTAGTTCTCTCTATTTCTCTCTTTCTATTTCTCTCTTTCTGTTTCTCTCTTTCTATTTCTCTCTTTCTAGTTCTCTCTATTTCTCTCTTTCTATTTCTCTCTTTATAGTTCTCTCTATTTCTCTCTTTCTATTTCTCTCTTTATAGTTCTCTCTATTTCTCTCTTTCTGTTTCTCTCTTTCTATTTCTCTCTTTCTAGTTCTCTCTATTTCTCTCTTTCTATTTCTCTCTTTATAGTTCTCTCTATTTCTCTCTTTCTATTTCTCTCTTTATAGTTCTCTCTATTTCTCTCTTTCTATTTCTCTCTTTATAGTTCTCTCTATTTCTCTCTTTCTATTTCTCTCTTTATAGTTCTCTCTATTTCTCTCTTTCTATAGTTCTCTCTTTCTCTTCCATTTCTCTCTTTATTTCTCTCTATTTCTCTTTCTATTTCTCTCTTTCTAGTTCTCTCTATTTCTCTCTTTCTATTTCTCTCTTTCTGTTTCTCTCTTTCTATTTCTCTCTTTCTAGTTCTCTCTATTTCTCTCTTTCTATTTCTCTCTTTATAGTTCTCTCTATTTCTCTCTTTCTATTTCTCTCTTTATAGTTCTCTCTATTTCTCTCTTTCTGTTTCTCTCTTTATAGTTCTCTCTATTTCTCTCTTTCTATTTCTCTCTTTATAGTTCTCTCTATTTCTCTCTTTCTATTTCTCTCTTTATAGTTCTCTCTATTTCTCTCTTTCTGTTTCTTTCTTTCTTGTTCTCTCTATTTCTCTCTTTCTATTTCTCTCTTTATAGTTCTCTCTATTTCTCTCTTTCTATTTCTCTCTTTATAGTTCTCTCTATTTCTCTCTTTCTGTTGCTTTCTTTCTTGTTCTCTCTATTTCTCTCTTTCTATTTCTCTCTTTATAGTTCTTTCTATTTCTCTCTTTCTATTTCTCTCTATATAGTTCTCTCTATTTCTCTCTTTCCATTTCTCTCTTTATAGTTCTCTCTATTTCTCTTTCTATTTCTCTCTTTCTAGTTCTCTCTATTTCTCTCTTTTCTCTCTTTCTGTTTCTCTCTTTCTATTTCTCTCTTTCTAGTTCTCTCTATTTCTCTCTTTCTATTTCTCTCTTTATAGTTCTCTCTATTTCTCTCTTTCTATTTCTCTCTTTATAGTTCTCTCTATTTCTCTCTTTCTATTTCTCTCTTTCTGTTTCTCTCTTTCTATTTCTCTCTTTATAGTTCTCTCTATTTCTCTTTCTATTTCTCTCTTTATAGTTCTCTCTATTTCTCTCTTTCTATTTCTCTCTTTATAGTTCTCTCTATTTCTCTCTTTCTATTTCTCTCTTTCTGTTTCTCTCTTTCTATTTCTCTCTTTCTAGTTCTCTCTATTTCTCTCTTTCTATTTCTCTCTTTATAGTTCTCTCTATTTCTCTCTTTCTATTTCTCTCTTTATAGTTCTCTCTATTTCTCTCTTTCTAGTTTCTCTCTTTATAGTTTCCATTCTCTCTCTATTTCTCTCTTTATAGTTCTCTCTATTTCTCTCTTTCTATTTCTCTCTTTATAGTTCTCTCTATTTCTCTCTTTCTATTTCTCTCTTTATAGTTCTCTCTATTTCTCTCTTTCTGTTTCTTTCTTTCTTGTTCTCTCTATTTCTCTCTTTCTGTTTCTCTCTTTATAGTTCCCTCCATTTCTCTCTCTATTTCTCTCTTTATAGTTCTCTCTATTTCTCTCTTTCTATTTCTCTCTTTATAGTTCTCTCTATTTCTCTCTTTCTATTTCTCTCTTTAAAGTTCTCTCTATTTCTCTCTTTCTATTTCTCTCTTTATAGTTCTCTCTATTTCTCTCTTTCTAGTTCTCTCTATTTCTCTCTTTCTGTTTCTTTCTTTATAGTTCTCTCTATTTCTCTCTTTCTTTCTTGTTCTCTCTATTTCTCTCTTTCTGTTTCTCTCTTTATAGTTCTCTCTATTTCTCTCTTTCTATTTCTCTCTTTATAGTTCTTGTGGGTCAGTGAACTGACTACATAAGATGGATCCTGGCCCCAGATAAGCAGCTGAATGTGATTCTCCCCTTGCTTAGCCATGTGAGCGGGACAACTATGCATCTCACAATGGAGTCCCAATATATTGGGTTATGTAGTGGCACGCCTTATAGGCTTAGAGGATGTGACACCAGGGGTAGTGGTGGCATGTGTCTCATTGGGTGTTGTTTTTTAGAGGTCACTGAGGATATTTTTGTGTGTGCAATGTCTGGAAGGTCTTTGTGATTTAGCGATATTACATTTAAGAGCCTGAGCATATATGGGTTTATGTATCTGGTCCATACTGTGTGTGTGTGTGTGTGTGTGTGTGTGTGTGTGTGTGTGTGTGTGTGTGTGTGTGTGTGTGTGTGTGTGTGTGTGTATGTGTGTTTGGAGATGTAAGTGTTCATATGGGAGAGCTTTGCCTCCAATGATGTTGGATAACTACATCTCTCAAATACCACATCCATCTGTTTGAGAATTAGGTGGTTGTCAGTGTACATGAGACAATTACTGCTTCACCTCAGATGTCCATCTCCAATAGGCCAGCTGCATAGAAAGCAGGAAAGTGTATGTCCTTTGTTTTGGATCCTTATTTCATATTCTAGCGGTATGGGTGAGGTCCACAGTTGGCTAGCCTGGTGGCTGTAAGAGTGTAGATTACTAACAAAGCTGCCTAAGTTCAGGCTTGAGGGATGGGTGCTTTTCAGTTCACAAACTAGTTGATCAGTGCACAGGTGGGCACTGCAAAAAATTATACAGGTGGTTTTACAGGAAAATTTTTAATTGAAGGTGCCTGCTTCTACACAGGGCACTGCAAACCATCGCTGAACAGTGAGCAGTGCCACACAAATGCAATGACTTTATACAGACAGGAAAAAAGTAAGAACAAACAACCTAGCCCTCAGGGCAATAGCAAACAGGCAGCTGGAGGTTTCATACAGTGAATCCCAACTCAGAAATGACCTGGCCACCATCTACTGCCACTAGGAAGCAAATCAATAACTTACTAATGTAAAAATACTGTCTGGGGCTACTCAGAGTGCAGAAACTAAAATGGTTAAGGCTGGAAATCAAACAGAAAGAGGAGAAAAGCACTGAAAATGGCCATGGCAAAAGTCTATGGCACATAAAAAATCAAACAAGAAGCAAGGGCACAGCAAATAATTCACAGTTATTGAAGCAGCACCAATAAGTTTGAAGATAAAGTGCAGTTTGGTTGTCAGTAATAAATATAAAGTTCTAGCAGGGTATGGATGCAGCCCATCAATTGCAATAGTAACAGCAATGAATGAGAACGGAAACTAGAGCACCTGGCAAAAAAGACATGCAGACACAAGTAAGCTATACAGTCTCCATAGGGAAGACATCCCAACCAAGGTTTAAAATTAGCAATCCAAATTAGCAATCCCAGCCTGCTCTCTGTGCAAACAAGAACAGACTTGGTTCATTCAGATTATAACTTTGGTGTGCTGAAGTTCAAGTGAAAATTTCCATTTATTATATTCCATTCCTGTCCTTCCTTTCCTTTCACACACACACACACACACGCACATGCACATGCACAGAAACACACACACACACACACACACACACACACACACACACACACACACACACACACACACACACACACACACACACACACACACACACACACACGTACACATACATGTGTGCATGCATGCACACACTCTCACATGGTATGAGGTGACAAAATTACTTTCTCATTACAGAGTAGTAAATAAGTACATCAGTGTTTAAAACGACAGTAAGTACATAAACATCTGAACACTACTAGTGAATAAGTACTAATGTTATGCAAATAATGATACTAGTGAAAAAATGCTGTTTTTGCAATTTTGCAAGCCCCAAGGGAACACACACACACACACACACACACACACACACACACACACACACACACACACACACACACACACACACATGCATGTGTGCGCATGCACGAGCACGCGCTAGCGAGCACAAAACTTTAAATGGGCTGTTAAAGGGGGTTGCTTGTCCTCAGGGAAAAGAAGTTTAGCAACTTCAAACCTAGTGTTGTGGCAGTCTTTCATGTTACTGCACTCAGAAAGTTTTTTTTTGCCATAACTTACTGCACACAAATAAATGACAATGGACAAATCACATGTACAGTAAAAAGTAATAATACTCAGGTAGCAAATGTCATCTGTCATTTTGAGACCTATTATATTCTATTTATAATAAGAAATTCATTTTTTATTTAATATATTGTTATTATTACTACTACTACAGTACAAATGTCTACATTTTGCTCTGCAGTGATTAAGAGTCAGTAAAATATCACTGTTTATTTTTCCATCTAAGCATCATCACCTAGAGAAACATTGAAAACAGGCATGATTAGACTGTTGTTTATAGTAGAATGACATTCTTCCACTGTGGCTTAGAGAGAGATAATGTCCTAGCTAGAGCCCAGGTGCCACAGTTTCAATTAGTAACTCAGGCATCTGGGGTGCTGGTAGAAAGGGTTATGCCCATCTTGGGGGGGGGTATTTGTCTGATTTGTCTGGGCATTCCAGAAGTTGATGAAAAGAAGAAATCAAGATTGGTGGACATGACAGAGCAATTTAAGAAGGATAGTGTTGAGTCTGTTTCATTATATTCTATTACTGTTAAGGGTAACATCCATCTGGTTCATGTGTAACAAAACTAAGTCTTTTGAAAAACAAGTCAAGGAGAAAAAAATACAAAAGAAATAAAACTGTGGAAGAAGTATCTGAGGAGTTGCTATAATGCAGGATGATGTCCATCCCAAAGGGAGGGTGAGCAATACTGACATTAAATGTGCAAGATGGAAGGAGCACTAAACCAAGATGTAGGAGCTCCAGAAAAAGAAAGAAGGGGCAACTGCACAGTTAATTACAACACTATCTTCATTTCAGGTGTTTTAAATATTAACAGCTATGGTACACTGCAGATACCTTTAATTTAAAATATCTACCAAGGAGACTGGACAATTGTTACAAATGAAAGGTTTTATTTGGGTGGAACATGCTTTTCTTGTTTTGATGGCGATGTCTAGTTTGTAACCTTGCACACAGTATCATTTCAGATTACAAACTATTTTTTTCATATACTTGTAATACCTCAAAAATGGATGAATACATTAATGAGCATTTTTTTTTGCCTTGATAATATTTGTTCCTTTCTTTCTTTATGACAAAATGTAGTTTCACTAAAAAGGGGATTCTAGGGAGAGAAGCTTCACTACAATATCAGTGGAGCAGTGTGTGATCCAAGTTATGCCAGTCTAGGAGTTCTGTCCTATTATACAACGACCCCCCCATTAATATTCCAAAACTTGCACACTGATTGGTCAGCGTGCACATTGTAAATCAGTTATAGTAATGGAAAAAGTTCCAGTCACCCGGACTTTTTCCATTAGTATAACTCTTTAGAACGCAAGATCTCCGTTGCTTTTTACAGCCTGTCTCACTATGTCTAACATAGCGAGAGAGCTTTAAAAAAAAGCAACAGAGCATCTCCGTTGCTTTCTTTAAAGCTGTCTCGTTATGTTAAACCCATTTAACATAGCGAGACACTTTTAAAAACCAACGGAGATCTTGCTTTCTCCGTTGCTTTTTTCAAAACTGTCTCGCTATGATAAATGGGTTTAACATAGCGAGACAGCTTTAAAAAAAGCAACGGAGATTCTCCGTTGCTTTTTTTAAAGCTGTCTAGCTATGTTAAACTCCTTTAACATAGTGAGACAGTTTGTAAAAAGCAATGGAGATCTTGCTTTCTCTGTTGCTTTTGCCCACAGCTCTGATGTACTGCATAAGTATACGCATGCGCAGTACATCAGAACTGCCGCAGAAAACCAGACAGCTGTGGAAGGGCAGCAAGGAGGCATTATACAATGCCATTATTTAAGAAAAGTAATTATTTTTTTCCTTAAATAATATCATTGTATAATAGCAATAGCCCACTTCTGGGTGTGGGTAATGCTGGATTTACCCACGGTTGTCTTTGTTTGGCCACTCGGGCTTCGCCCTCATGACCAAACCACACCAACCATAGGAAAATCCAGCATTACCCACACCCAAGCATGTGTTATTGCTATAATATTTAAGGATAAACTCAAACTCAACAAGATCCCACAAAATGATGCAAACTCAGATGAGGTTTGTATTACTTAGAGAAACTGTGGAAGTAAACTGTCTCACAGCTTTGAGACATGGATCCTTGCAAATGTCAAGAATTGCCATTACTACAGGGGAAAAAAATAGATAAAATAATGTCTGCTTTTACATTTACGAATAAATTCCAGCTTCTTTATGGTTATGGTTAAAGTAGAATGTTTTTACAATGAATATTTCTTCTGTAACGTTAGGCTCCAATTTTACTATATTCATGATTTCTTTTTTTTATTGGCCAGAGGCATGTATTTGACTTTGTACGTAGAATATCTGGGATTTCTTGTCACTGAAATCAACAGCTTAGGAGCTTAATAAAATCCACCAAAGTCAAGTCTGAGGCTAAAATAGCGACTCAAGCCAAAGACAATCACAAAACATGTTTTAGTTATGTCCATAACCTCAAAAGCACAATGCAACAATGCACTGAGCTGATTGTGAACAATGTTACATACACTGAGACTGAAGACACAGTGAACATACTGGCCAATAAATTTAGCTCTAACTTTACCCCTTTCTCCCCTCCATCTTTCCTTGAAGATATACCTGAACCTGGCTTACCTCCATCTATCACATAAGACCAAGCTCTAAAAGTGCTATCAAAAGCTAAAAATACTGCATCGATGAGTCCTGACAATATCCCCAGATGCATCTTAAATAGCATGAAGAACAATTTAACTGCACCCCCTAACAACATTGATCAGTCACAGCGTAGTCACAGAGTAGAAAAACCTATCTATCCTGCTTAACCATCTTCTTATTTCTGTATTTTTTATTTTTATTATCTCATAACTCATAATAACTTTGTTACAATCTTATATTTTGCTATACACACCTAAACTATGTTACAATATTTGATACTGGTATATTACATTGGCAGTTCCAGAAACCCACCACAGCTTCTAAGAAATATTTCCTCATGTGATCTGCAGCTGAAGTCATTGAGTGAATAAACTGCTTTCACAAAAATATCTGCTCCTAAGAGTTTGCACTTGAAGTCTTTTTATTAGTGATTTATAATAGTACTTTCTAAAATATATGTAGTTGCTTCTTGTATAGGTAACCTAATAAAACCATCACAATCAGCAGAAGGCATTCAAAAATTTATAAATATGTTTGTCAAGCCTATGCATGCCTTCTCAGTTTCGAAAATAAAATTCATCATACAACAGCATGACCTAACAGAAGCCAAAGTAGTGTTGTTGCCTCACAGCAAGATGTTCTCCCATTCGATTCTTGACTGGAGCGCCTTCTGTGTGGAGTCTGCATGTCCTCCCTGCGGTCGAGTGGCGTTCAAAAGACATGCGTAGAATGGGCGTGCCTTTGTTGAAGGTTGGGCATCGAGCTGGCACCTCAGCACCTGTAAAAAGTCTACTGCCAATCATTAGCAGACCAGAGTTCCGCTGTGGTGACACCTAACCGGGAAAAGCCGAAAGAAGAACATACAACAGCATGACCTTCAAATAAAACCTTGATACAGCTGTTGAACTGGATACAAAGTTAGAGGAAATAGAACATTTGTCAGAAATTCCTGCAGCTGGAAATCCAAGGTTTTCATAATAATGTTGATTGTCTTGAGTGACCTAGCTTATAGCACATGAGCAAATCTGATACACCCTACAGCTTGGGCTCAGGAACAATCCCAGAGTGCAGAATTATTTATTAATTTGTTTGTTTGTTTATTTATTTATTCATTCTTTCGTATTGTCAACTGCAATAGTTTAACTGGGCTAATAGCCCATTTTTGGCAGAGTCTAGGGGTGAAAGCTCTACAAATAACATGAAATTTACATTCAGACACATTATTTACATTTGGAGACACACAATAATACAAAACTTCACAAAGCATATACAGTTTGCATTCACAAGCAATATATTAGTAAAATTTGTTGTTAGCATTAGATAAATTATATAATTTGTTGTTAACATTAGATAAAGGACATATGTAAGCACTATACGTGATGGCTTTTAGGATGATAAAGCAAGATTATTAAGTGTAGGTATAAACAGTGGAGGAGGGGTATTTATGAAAGGACAGATAAATAAATGAAACAAGATGGAGAAGAGTACAGAAGGCATACTTGTAAGGATGAAAATGACTAGCTGTGACAAATGTATTTCAAGGATTGCATGTGTTATTAGAAATGACAGGAATGGGTAATTTGGATGTTCTTTTTATGTGATACAGGCTGTTCATTTGTTGAATTTTTGTAGAAACAGTTTTAGGTTTGTTTCTGTTCTGATATTCAAAGAAATTGAATCCCAAACATTAAGAGTAAGTAGCGATGGGAGAAGAAAGATGCCAGTGCCTGTTGCATGATATATTGTCTTATACTGAAGGGAGCAGTATGGGACCTTGGAAAAGGTCAGTGATTTTAGGACCCCACAAATGCATCCTATTGCACATACAACTACATTGGGAAGGGGATACATAAGGTGCTATACATGCTCAGCCATAACACCAACTGTACCTGTGAAAGGAGAGGCTTAAGGAGGAAAACACCTTTTCATCAAAGTGACAGTACCACGAGGACCTCACTGCAGACAAAGTTAGGGATGCAGAAGTTATGTGTCACAGACAGGCAGGCCCTTATAATGCTAAAGTGGATGGAGCTTGGCATGGAGACAGGCACTAACAGTAGCCAGACATCCCTACACAATTTACTTTAGGAAAGTCAACACCTTCAAAATTAGGACAAAAGGCAGATTATAAGACTGTCTTTAAATTTTGAAGGCGTCAGAAGAGAAGCAGTTCTATATTTTTACCATATTTGACTTCCACAGACTTAAATGGAAATAATGACCACATGTTCTTTGACTAGAAGTCTTTAGGATTTTCATCCTTACCTGGATCTGTAATCCGAGGTGGTGCAGTGGTAGCATTGTTGCCTCACAGCAAGAGGTTCTCCCATTCAATTCTCAACTGGAGTGCAGGGAGTGCCTTCTGTGTGGAGTCTGCATGTCCTCCCTGCGGTTGGGTGGGCATTCGAAAGACATGCGTAAATGGGCGTGCCTTTGTTGAAGGTTGAACGTTGAGCTGGCACCTCGGCATTCGTCAAAATCTACTGCCAATCATTAGCGGACTGGAGTTCCACTGCGGCGACCCCTAACTGGGAAAAGCTGAAAGACAACAACAACAGTCCTTACCTGGATTTGTAGTTATGATTTTTTTGTTGTTGTTTTTGTTTTGTTTTTTTTCGTTTTTTTTTTAACAATATTTTTTATTTTATTAAGAACAATAAATCAACATTACATTTACAATCATAACAAGAAAGAAACTATATACGAGGTCCATAACATAATGATATTCACAAGTATAATCAGGAAATCAGCTAAAATTTCTGCAGTAAAGAATGTAACTTTTCCCAAGCAATTAGTTTGTGAGTTGAATTCTTTGTTCTCAGCTTTATATGAGTAATTTCATTTTCACACAATGATCTGGCTAAATAAATAAATTCATTTTTAAACGAGAGAGGGAGTTGTTTTTCAATTGTTTGTTATAGCTTTTCTCGCAACAACAAAAATTGACCATAATATGTGAACTTGACTCTTAGGTAAAACCTCTGGAATTGGTACATTAAACAAGATAAGAGCATCAGAAATTATAGATTTATCATTCCAAATGCATTACAGAAATGTTTAAATTCACACCAAAACAGAGATAACATCTTTTATTTTTTTATTTTTTTATTTATTTATTTAACATTTGTTAACCGGGAAAGTCCGACTTGGAACAAAGCCAATTTTCAGCGGAGGCCCGGGGAGAATATTCTTGCAGAATATAATCATGATACCAATCAGCATTTTCTGCATCACATCTTCAACATTTCATATCATTTTTTTTGCAAATCTTAGCAATTTTTTGTGGTGTCATGTAACATCTGTTAAGAAATTTCCAGGTATATATTTTCCAGTTTGGGAAATTGTTGTTTTCCCTGTTGAGCTTAGAAAGTGTTTTATTGTTAGTAGTAAACTCTCCTTTGTTTATTTTGGTAGAGTAGTTCCAAGAGGAGGCATCAATGTAATTGAAGTTCAAGCTAATAGTTTTGTAAATTATAGATAAAAGTGAGGTGCCTTTAAGAGAGCCAATCATAATATTTTGCATTAATTCCAAGATTTTGGGTCTGCTGTTTTCATGAGTTTCTAAGTTGTTTCTGTTTTTTTACTTAAAAAGAGGATGTTCTATATAAGGTATAACAAATGGTCCAGTCTGCTAACGGGGACCACAGAAGCTCTATGACTACCTCATGGTACTCTTATAAAAAGACTGGGCTGACAGTCTGTCATCAGGTTGGTGAAACAAAAGAGTACAAAATACTCTCAGTGATATCAGAGCAAACTCAGATTTTTTCATTCATTTTGATGTCTCCTCACTTTTAATTTCTCCAAATCTTTTGGGTTTCTAATACCATAATGAGAATGGACCCCATTCCTAAGTCAAAGTTTTTGAAATTAGTATTGTTTCAGTCTTTGATGTTATCCAGAAATATTTTTCACAGCACCTGCAATGTGCTCAGTAATGACCATGGGCGCCGGAACCATAGAGCGTAGGGGGAGGGGAGCCCCCCCCCCACATTGCAGATCATCCATACCTCTGTCCTTTCATTTTCGGTGCCATGATGACATCAGAGCATGCATTTCTGCTTGTTTTGTGAGCGGGAACACAGATTTATTCAAAGCTGTGCTGGGTTAGCGTCTGGAATGCAGAAACAGATTTTAGTCAAGCCTGACAGGCGTTCTGATTTAATTGCAGAGTGGAGCGGGAATGGAAGCTGAATGCTACCGGAGGTGTGTGTATGTGAAAATGCCCCCAGCAGGATACATCTGGTGGCTAGAGGTACTCAGGCTCAAACCCAGTACCTTGGGTACAGGCAAAAAGAGCCTAAAGTCCCTAGCCACATCACTTGTGAAGGAAAAGTAAAACAAAACCTATTATTCTAGCAATTTGCTAAGGTTATAAAATCAGTATTTGAAATGTGTTCCTAAACCTTTTACTCTAGCAATTTTCTAAGGTCATAAAATCAGTATTTGAAATGTGTCCCTATTTTAGGGCTGTATTCCCTGTATTTTTGTGCTAAGAGGTTGAGAGCTATGGTGAGAAGTGAGAACTGAATTCACTAAATGATATGATAGCCATTTAAGTTTGTCTTCCTGTCTTTCAAGAAACAGCTAGTTTAGCTTAATGGTTTGTTGCTTTGACTGTAGTGCACAAGGTTCTGGGTTCAAGACTTGTGAGTGAAATGCATAGTGGTAATATTTTATGCAAGCAACTTTCCAGAATTATACACGCAATTTTTAAAATGTGTCCCTGTTTTTTGGCCTTTTGCCCCCCCCAATTGAAAATAAGTTCAAGAAGCTGTGCAGCATGCCTATGGCTTACACTCTACTGTGATTCTGCATTTATATATTGTGTGTAGATGTAGACTGTTATCATGGAAATGTTCTGAATAGGGCAGTTTTGTCATTATTGGTGCATGCATTTTGCTTCATTGCCTACTGGAAAAAATGTTCAAACAATAACTTTAAAATGCAGTTGTGTGTGGAAGTAGACATTTATGATGGAAATGTTCTGAATAGGGCAGTTTTGTCATTATTGGTTAATGCATTTTTGTTTCATTGCCCACTGGAAAAATGTTTAAACAATAAATTTAAAATGCGCTAACTTAAGTCTAACAAGTGTGCTGTATTATACAAGTAATATAATTTAATACAATCAGGAAGGTGAATCAAGGAATGCATACATGTATGCATGGCCCTAAAAATGTGTTTGAAAACAGCCCAGAGGAAAGTGTGAAAGGCTCAAAATCATGGGCAAATTTTAAGCTTTACTCTTGTTACCCAAGCAATGGATGAAGGTAAAACAGTTCACACCACATTACCTTGACCTGGCCAAGCCTTTTAACACAATCCCCTACTCAGGTGTAGTACAAAAGATGAATAATGTAGGAGCAAACACTTATATCACCAGCTGCATTGCCAACTTGGCTCACAGGATGTTGGAGATCAAAACAGGGGAAGAGACCAGTCACCAATGGAGTCCTCCAGGGTTCGGTGCTGAGACTTTTTCTGTTTGGCATATACATCTCAAAAGTGAAAGGAAATACCAAAGAGCATTTGCCAGCTAAGTTTGAGATGACTGCAAGCTAGGAGAAGTTATTGAATTCCCAAATGACTTAACCATCATACAGGAAAGTTTGTCCCAAATAATAACTGGTGTCAAAATCATGACAATGCCCTCTGAGAACTGATCCAATTGTTTGGCATTTGGGAATTTGTGTGTACAGTGACCTAACTTTTGCCCAACATGTGCCCAGAGTCATAAGAAAGCCTTTCTATATTGCATAGCTTATAAACAAATTGATTGGGACTAGATCTAGATATGTTGTTGTCCCCCTTTACAAAGCTCTCATTATGTCAATCATTTTGTGTAATGCTCACTTTGGCATGTATCTGTCCTGCCCCATACAACAATTGGAATATCTTCAGAGATACCTTACTAAAAGGATACAAGTCCTAAACAATAGGTCTTGCATGGACCACCTCAAAGATTTATTACTATACTCGGTATCCTACAGAGTGCTTAGAGGTGACATGTCAGGCATACAAAGCATCCTCCGACATAATACAGATGGACCTACTGAACATCAAAGAGTCAAATGGCATCTGAAATACTCAGTCCAGGTATCTAAACTGAATGTAGTGGAGAGATGTATTTATATCACATAGGCTACCACTGTTTCGGAACAGACTATCCATAAAAAAAAGCAAAGCTCATCCATCCATATTCAAATGCAATTTAGATCTAAGGATGGGTAATAGAAAATGTACTCCAGGATTTCCCCTCATGCCACTAATGGATAGAGGCAGTTCCTAAATGCTGCATCTGTTACATGGCCCCCTCAGTTTATCTATGGTATGATCACAGTTGTTCTCACTAGGGCTAATATACAATTATCAGCCATGGGGATAGCTAAGACCAATCAGAAAATGTTAATTCAAGTGCCAAAAGGAAATTGTCTAAGCTTAAAATGTCCTCCATTTGAACCTATGTTGTGGTAGCAAATAGTTATAAAAATTTTCCCTTTTTAGTTCACTAAGTGCCCCTGTCACCCCCCCACCCCCCCCTCACCCCCAGTTTTTAACAGCTTCCAGCACCTATGGTATTGACTCCTTCTGCAATCTGTATGGAGTTATATGTATTGGTAACATATCTAAATATGATTGTAAATTCTTTTTTATAAGACTAATTGCTCCTACTACTATTGGAATTGTCTGCGTATCCTGCTTCCACATTGCCCTTGTTTCTGCCTGCAAATCCTCGTATTTAATAACTTTGTGTTTCTTGTATGTAAGACACTGTAGTCACTCAGTGTAGCAATTTCAGTGAACAGTGCTACCTTTGTCTTCTTTTCATGGACTACAGTATCTGGTTTTCTCGCATCTATTTTTTGAACTCCTGGTAATGGGTGATCCCATGTGATATAAACTTCATCTTTTCCTATAATGCTTTGTTACTCATGTTTCCAGTGTTTGTCAGCTACATCGATATTATAATGCTTGCAGAATTCCCAAAGCAACAGTCTTGCCACATTATTATGCCTTTCAATATAGAGTCCTTCTGCCATTAGTATACCACAACCAGCAACAAGATGTGACACTGTTTCCAATTCTGTTTTACAAAACCTACACTCACTACACTCACCTTGACTTACTGTCTCCAGTTAGGATGTGGTGGTAATCTTAAAATGTCTTGGAACCCTGGATTCACCTGAGGATGGTGTATCTCAAATCAAAGGCAGAGATATTATATATGTAAGAGTACCAGTAAGTATCCTCTACAACTAAGAACAGAAAATACTTCTCAGTCAGGCACCTACAAGCTTATCACCTGTGGAAATACTATAATATATAACTGAGAATACCAGCAAGTGTGCACTATACCTAAGAACAGAAAATACTTTTCTAATTAGACACCTACAAGCTTATCAGCTGTGGACGTTATATAATGTCTGCTGGTAGATAGTTCTGTTTTCCAAAGCATAATTTTGTTTATCTTACCTGTTTTATTTTTTCTTGCTTATACACAGCAATATAGCTTTAATATGTAAAAACACCTCTTAAAATGTTATGCCCAACTGCTGACTGGAAGGTCATCTTTCCAGATTTTACTTTTTTCCTTCCTTATATGTGAATATGGCCAATTACTTTAAAATACTCTCCAGCCCAAAATCTACATTTAAAACAGCCCCAATTCCAATGCAGTAAATAGGAAATTTGTATCTCCAGTATTAATTATTTATATGGCAGAATTTATGGATATTTTACTTTAACAGTCTTAAAAAAACTATTGAACAATGAAAATAAATCTAACTATATACAGATTCCATAACAGATATGCTTTTGTCATTACATTCACATTTTACCTAACAATTTTTAAGTTTTAACCAAGCCAATTGTTTATGTGTCATTCTTGAAGTTCTTGAGGGTATAGTCAACAATTCTTTGCTACATACAATTTTGGCCAGTGATATAAATTCCACAAATGATATATATATTTTTTTTTACTTTTCCAATATGAAGTAATGATTTTTCTTGCTATAGCAAGAAGAGACCAGAGGAGGTGTACTTGTGTACTTGAAATACGTGCTGGGATCAGAGCATTAAATAAGAGTAATGAGTTTGTCACTTCACATTTAAATGACCACAGCACTTTTATAAAGCATTTAAATTCCTGCCAAAAAGGAATTACAGTTTTACATTCTATAAACGTATGTATCCAGTCTGCATATAACATTTTATCACATTTCCAGCATTTAGAGATTGCATTTCCCTTCATCAGTGCCACTTTATGAGGAGTAAAGAAACTTTTATGAATGAATTTCCAAGTGTATATTTTCCAAAAGGGAGATGATGTAGTATCATTAACTGATTTAAGTATTGTTATTTTCTCCTTTTCTGAAAATCTGAAATGATTAACCTTCGCTGCATAATGCCATAGAGATTCATCAGGGATTTGCATGTCCGTTCGTAGAGTCCTAAATATTCCTGATATTGAGAGGCCATCTTTATTACATGGTGTATTAATTTCACAAAAAAGTGACAAAGTTTTAGGTCTAGGTGTGGACTTCACTATTTGACTTATTTTGAATTCATTTACAGTGTATTCCGTAAATGTTTGAATATTTAACCAACTGTTTTGATTTATATTATATCTTGCTATGAGGGAATTGGGCTCCTGGATATAAGTGGAATCAAGAAATTGATACCAAAATATTAATCCATTTCCTTTCATTTCTCCTATTTTTTTGCATTATAATAGTCTAGACATTTATTTGTAAATGCTATAGGGAACATTAAAAATAAAAGATCTCTCATCTTGTAGTCTTTGTTCATTATTTGTTTAAATGTTTTTACTATGTAACCAGCAAGTGGTGAGAAGTATTCTTTTTTGTTTGTATTATAGCAAAAGCTTTTTAAGACCAAATAAACTTTTTCAGTTTCAGAAAACTTCATTACTTTTTATTTCCACATTATTATCTACTAATAAAGTTTTCCAATCTGAAGTGTATTTATACTTTAGTCATTCACTTATAACATTGAGAATGATAGATTCTGCATATAATCCTAAGTGTGGAAATGCTATTCTGCCCTCTTCCCAATTTCTGTAATGCCATGCATGACTAATTCTTGTTTTTTTTTTTGTTTTTTTTTGGAAACCATAGGAAATTAACTGTTAAGTTGCTTTAATAATTTTTTGGGAGGAGGAGCTATTATTGTTTGGAAGACATACAAAATTTTGGGTAATAAAATCATTTTGACTAAAGTTAACCTTTCCTTCATAGAAAAGAACATTTTGTTCCATTTGTTTAAGTGGTCTTTTATAGTACTTCTTAGCATTATGTAGTTTGCATGTATAGTATATTTCCAATTTGTTTTTATATGTATCCCTAAGTATTTAAACATAGTATTTGTCCAGTTAAAATTATTGCATTTTTCTAAAATAGGGTTTGTTTTTTGTTAAGTAAAATAGTTTCATTTTTGCTATGTTTAAAATTTAAACCTGAAATAATTTCAAAATTATATAGGGAATTTACAATATGTTCAATTAAAGAGTCTATGTCTCCAATTGTTAATAAAATATCATTAGCAAAAAGCTGAATTTTGGAATTATAATTTGCATTAATGTAAAAGCTACTTATCTTGTCATTAGCTCTTATGTAATTGGCTAAGGGTTCCACTGAAATAGCAAATAATAAGGGAGATAGGGGGTACCCTTGCTTGGTGCCTTTCATTATTTTGAGGGGTCCTGATAAAAATGCTCAGATTTTAATATATCATATAGAAGAAGTATATAACTTACTTAGTAGTTTTATAAATTCTAGAGAAAAATTATACATTTCTAATACTTTAAATAAATATGGACAACTTATAGAATCAAATGCATTATCCAGATCCAAGTTAATGATTGCTAACTCCTTTTTTATTTGCATTGTCTATTAAAGTTAGAAGATTAATTACATTATCTTGGACTTTCTATCTGCTAGACGTGATGTAAAAATTTTGTAATCCACATTCTAAAGAGAAATGGGATGATAAGAAGTCTCTAGATTAGGGTCTTTGTCATACTTTAAGATGGAAGAAATCATGGCATACTTCCAAGAGGGAAAATGCTGTCATTATTTTTGAATTCTTCAAAGGCATCTTTTAAAATCAATAAAGTGTCATCAGAAAGCATCTTATATATTTCTCCTATTAGACCGTCAAGACCTAGAGCTTTATTACCTTTAATAGTTTGTATTTTTTTCCTTAAGTTTCTTTAAAGATATTGGTTTAAGTAGTCTAGTATTTTGTTCCTTTGTAATTTTGTTATTAATGTTATCTTTCAGGAATTTTTCCTTTAAGGTGTTATCAGTATTTTCTGAAATGGTGCTGTTCAGTGATTCATGGTGAGTTCTAAAAGCCTCTAATATTTCTTTTAGATCAGTTATATGTTTTGGTTTCTTCTTGGAATTATCTATAATTTCTTTAATATGATTGGTGTTTGCTAAGCTTTTGGATTTTACTGCAAGTCTATGCATATTTTTAGAATTAATTGAATAAGTCTGTAGCTTTATTCTCTCTCGGTTTATTGCTACTTTATGATTCAAAATTTCTGTGTACATCATATTCAGTTGCTTTATTTCAGAGAGTTTAGTAATGTTTTTCATGTCTAAATTCTTTTTTAAAGTATCTATTTTTGATTGTAAATTTATTAATTCCTTATCCCATTCCTTCCTTTTATTGAGGTACCAACTTTTGATTTTACCATATCAGTATGACTTTAGTGTATCCCAGAGTATGATTTTAGAGGTCTCATATTATCATTGATATCAAGAAAAGATTTAATTTCTATTAGTAGCCATTCTCTAAAGTCCTTTAATTTAGTAATATATGCAGGTAATCTCTTACAGAAAATCAAGTCCCTAGGTGTTATGTGTACTTTAAACAAGATAGTGTTGTGGTCCAATAGTGGACATGAACTGATCCTAACTTATTTTATCTTAGCAGCTGATCTGTTCCCACCAGAATACTTACAGAAAGCGGCAGATGCCATTGCATACCCTATTTCTATTATTATAAACCGAACCTGGTCCGAAGCCACCATCCCCTCTATCTGGAAGGTTTCCCACGTTATTCCTCTCCATAAAGGAGGGAACTCTTTAGACCTCTCAAACTATAGACCAATAGCCATACTATCACCACTGGCCAAAATAATGGAAAAATGTGTCCATAACCAATTAATGCACTATCTCACCCAGAATAAACTACCGGCCAACTCTCAGCATGGCTTTAGGCCAAATCACAGCACCACATCAGCCCTCCTATCCTTCTCTAACTCCATTAACCTCAACAGAAACAATAACAAACTTAACTCAGCTCTCTTCCTAGATCTCTTTAAGGCTTTTGATATGGTCAACCACCAACTACATATCCATACACTGAAGAAACTATCACTAAATAACTGTGCAATTAAATGGTTCCGATCTTATCTGTCCGACAGACAACAAGCATTATTATGGCAGAATACACTATCCTCTCATCTACTCATCACACTAGGAGTTCCCCAGGCTCCATACTAGGACCACTTCTCTTCTCAGTCTTTATCAATGACCTAGCCACAATCACTCCCAAGGCCACCAGCATCCAATATGCAGATGACTCCACTTTAATCTGTGCAGCCTACTCCTCAACTGAGCTGATGACTCTAACCCAGAATACTTTCAATGATGTTGAAAAATGGTTCACAAACCATCAGTTTATTTTAAACCCCAACAAAACTAAGCTGCTAATTTTTCCCCCACCTGTAAGTCCTCTTCACCATTCTTTACCATAAGATCCAATAATGGCACACTTATATCCCCAGATGTTCACACCAAACTCCTAGGGGTCACAGTCGACAAAACCCTAAAATATGATACCCATGTCAATCAAACCATCAAAACCGTTAACAAAAAACTGGGCTCCCTCTATAGGATCAAACCTTTCCTTACTCCATTTGCAAGAACTTCTATCACTCGCTCCCACTTACTGTCTACCCTTCTCTATGCCTCCCCCCTTTTCACTAACTTGAATAAAAACACTCTTAGCAAACTTCCAAGTTGTTACAACCACATTGCTAGATTTGCTACAGGTATAACCTTTAGGACCCACCAATGTATCAACTTAACTCAACTAGGTTGGCTTGAATGGACTACTCTTCTCCAATACAACCAACTTATAATAGCCCACAAAGTTTTAAACCACCCCAAAAAGACACCAGCACTAAACAAGATCATTAATCCCTACAGCAACCTGAGGTCACTGCGCTTTGCTGACAAACTGTTGGTTCCAACAACCAAAAGCATAAATGTGGCTGGTGACTCTCTATTTGCCAACTCTGTAGGCAAAACTTGAAACTCTCTACCTGCTGAACTTACTCTCCAGCCCTCTCTAACCCAGTTCAAAAACAGTCTCAAACTACAGTTTCAAATGCACTGGCAATGTCCCTGTTCAAAACCTAACACCCACCCCTTGGTATTGGATATCTTGCCTAATTAAATCTGTCATTTGACTCTAAAATGTATATGATTTTGCTTTGTGGCATATCTAGAGCTCATTATGGGATAAAGTCCTTATCTGTGTAAACCCTGTGTGAAACTCTCAGCTGCCTACAATGTTCTATAAATGTTTGTAACCTTACTGAAGACTGTAAACTATGTTAATTTGTAAATGTTACTAATGTAATATAATCTACTTACTTGGAGATTTTCTCCCCGGGCCTCCACTGAAAATGGACATATATCCAGTTGGACCATCCCGGTAAACAAATGTAAAATAAATAAATAAAAATAAATAGGTAATAAGTCATTAGTAACAAATACCTTATCTATAGTAGTTTGGGTGCCAAACCTATAGGAGTAATGTGTATACTGAAGAGAATTTGACTCCCTTATGATGTGAATATCCCTCATATTTGAAGCATCAATAAAATTTATTAGCTTTTTTGCCATGGTCAACAGTCTGCAATTAGCCTTTTTAGTAGTATAATTCTCAGAGAGAATACAATTAAAATCTCCTGCACAAATAATGTCTCCTTTAGTTTTAATAGAGATTAATTCCAGATGTTTATTTGCTGTTTCAGCTCCGATGCCAGGTATCCAGTATACATTAACTAAAGTGATTAATTTTCTATTTATTTCCAATGTTAACAGGCTCAACATACCATTTTTGTCTGAATATGAATCAATAATTTTGGGTACAGGCAGAGATTTATTCCACAAAATCATAGTGCCCCTCCTTTTGGTCTGAAAATGAGATTTAGCAAGAATTGAATAACCCTTAAAAAAAATTCTATTTACATATTTTTGTATTAAATGAGTCTCTTGAATAAAGGCAATGTCCACTTTGTTTGTTTTGAGATATTTACATAAACTTCTTCTCTTTATGTTATTATTAAGGCCATTGATGTTTAGTGAAACATACTTATATTCGGACATATTTAAAGACACATTTTTGTATTTTATATTCTGTTATGGACAAAAAGATAACGTTAAACATATCCAATATATATTCATAACTATATACAACTCTAAACATGGAATATAATATTCCTGGTTCAATGAGCAAGTCATTGAAGCCACCTTCTACCATCCTACAATCGTTGACTATTATCCGACTAATGCTACTGCCTGAGTTAATGGAGAGCACAATATATGTCAACATATGATAATACTCTTAGAATGTATAAGACAACTAATCAATCTTTCAAGGAGTCCTTAAATTGCATGTTAATTATCTCATTCAAATGACTATGAATATAAAATAGAATATCCAATAACAGTGATATAAGCTGTTCTATTTTCAAATGAAAAAAGCACCAAAATTGATAAGCAATGGGTATCTGTTGTTCATTTCTGATACGGGATTAAACAAGAGGATTACACGTGTGATGTATTTAGAGATTCTGTCTGGTTTAGTAGTCTACATATATGCAATACTCTATATTTCATGCTTTATACTAAGACTTCACAGAATAGTGTAATAGATATAATTGCCTGCTAACCTTAGCTAATCTAATGTTAAACATATCTTAAAGAAAGCAATAATAATGTAACTACCAGCAACTTATCAAATCAATTTTTACTGAACACATTATAACAGTATATAATAACCATGAGGACTAAAAGAAAGACTTCTCAGGTACTGATATACGATGGAAACTTAAACATATTAAATTGTGTGTTTTAAACAAAGCATAAACATGTTTAGTATTATAATTAAGCACATATATGCCAAAGGCATAGGTCGCATGACTTCTTTTAAAATAACATTGAAAGCTATTTTAGGTGCCTTTATTGTAAGATGATTCAGCATTGTTTTCTCTATCTCTCCATCCTTCCAACCTTCAAGAACAGTGTCAATATATTTTAATTTTAAGTAGAATATATCATTTTCTTTTTTATACGTTTTCATAATATAAGTAGTGTAGGGATCATCAATATACTTGTATTTTATCTACATGAGTAAAAAAAATGTGACAGTCTTGATGACATAACATTGCATGCCAATAAGGGATCTGGGACAGTTTTTTTTAATCCCTTTGATACTTCCTAACTCAAACTTATTTTAACTCTGTAGTATATGAGAATGTACTAGAAAGCTCTGCTGGTACCTTTTTTTTCATTTTAGCAGGTAAAGATTTGACTACCCTTTCTGATGTCAGGCTAGTGCTTGTACATACCACATGGCTGTCTCTTGATTTTGCAGAATTTCCCTGATTTTTCAGAATATCCTTGATTTTGCCTGATATTTTGCCCTGTCCTCATAACATTGTGGTAAATCACAGAGGATTACAGTCAGTCAATAATTCCTGGCATTAGAGTTTCATACTTATCATTATTGAAATTACATGTTGATGTGAAATATTTTGCTCTATTAACTTTTTAATCTAATAGTATAATATTTAAAAACTGTCTCCAGCTTTGGGCCATTATCCCCCCATTATATCTGGCTTTGTACAGAATTCAAAAACCAAGAACCTTGGAATAACAAAACTTAAAATGCTAACGCCTACTGAAACAAAAAATGGAACTTCCAAAATATGGGATAGTGTTCTTTATTCAAAACCACACAAGATTAAGTGCTTTCATCTGAATATAACCAGGACTTCAAGAATCAGAATCTAATAACTCACTAAAACAATCCAGTTTAAATCCATTTTGAATCACCCTCCCAACTGTCATGTGTTCTTAAAAAAAATAATCAATCCAATGGGATTTGACAATTCCCATCCCAACAAATTCCAACTTAGATTTGATTAAAATTCCAGAGGACTACTAAAAACTAAAAAAACATTTGAATATAAAAAAAACATACAACAACAATTTTATATAATTTGGTTTCACCATAAATAAATGCACTTACGGATTGTAAGATTTTAATTTCAAAACACTAGCAATAGATAACTCATCATTCAACCTAAGAAAACTTGTGCATTTAATCTAATCTGCCAGGCCAATTATCTGGCTTCAATTAAATCAATTATTATATGAAACATAGCAATGGCACATAAGCCTGATGGCAGAATTAGGTCTTGTAGTGACTTTTGTCATGTCAATGAAGTGTCAAAGTTCAATGCCTACTCCATGCCTCAGGTAGATGAGCCAATTAAAAAACTTGGCATTGCCAGATACTTAACTGTTTCTAACTTTATTAAGGGATACTGGTAAATCCCACTGACACAGCAAGCCCAAAAAAATGCCATTTCTTCTCCCAAGGGCTTGTGCCAGTATAAAGTTCTATTTGGTCTTCCTAGTGCTGCAGCTTCCTTTCAGAGATTAATGAGCAGGCTGCTAATACCTCACAGTAGTTTGTTGCTGCATGCCTAGATGATGTCACTACATGCCATAATACATTACAGCAGTTTGCTGCGGCATACTTAGATGTTGTCATTATATGCCATAATAGGTTACCATCAGTATATCGAATGGCCACAATATCGACATCCACAGCATCGACACCGCATAACATTGACACCCGCAGAGCCGACGTTCCCCAAATGTTTAGGAACCGTTTGGCCATCCGGAACTCCTAATCTACCAATTAAACAAACACAGATGTGGGGGGCTTTGCCCCCCACATGCCCCTACATGGGGGGCTTCACCCCCCCACACCCCCCTTACTTAATATTCCAACTCTGAGAATGCACTACCGCGGGGGTACGGGGCAAAGTTCACGGTGATGGCCAAATGGTTCATTACCGTGTGGGGAACATCGGCTCTGCGGGTGTCGATGTTATGCGGTGTTGATGCTGTGGATGTCAATGTGGCTGTTCGATGTACTGACGGTAACCCGCTATACTACATTACAGTAGTTTGCTGCTGCATACCTAGATGATGTCATTATATGCCATAATACCTCACAGTAGATATGCTGACACATACCTAGATGATGTCATTATATGCCATAATATGTTACAGCAGTTTGTTGTTGCATACCGAGATGATGTCATTATATGCCATAATACCTCACAGTAGATATGCTGACACATACCTAGATGATATCATTATATTATATAATACCTCAAAGTAGAAAATGCTGCTAACTACGCAGGTGATTTCATTATATTATATAAGGACTCAGAGATTAAACAGACTAAGGTACACATTCTATTACATACACTATGAACAGCTGGATTAACAGCCAACTATTGCACATGTAAACAAGGCATGAAAGAAGCAAAATAACAGGATTATATCACGGGTCAATAATAGTGAGTCCACAGAAAGGGAGAACTGAAGCTGTAGAAAAGTCTCCACAACCTCTTACAAAATATCAGGTTAAAGCATTCCCTGGACTAGCAGGTCGCTGTAGAGAATTTGTAACACACTTTGCTAGCATGGCATTTCCTGTCATTAAACTTACTAAAGCCAAGTCAACATAAAAGGTAAAGTGGACTGAGGAGGTGAATAAAACCTTCTAAACATTAAAATTGGCCTTATGTTTGCCTCAGGATTATTTACATTGAACTTCTTCATTCCTTCTGTTCTCCCTCAGAAGTGGGTTTGGGAAGAGGGGCAGTTAGCTATTCTGACTCCCTGTGCCATCCCCTGATCCTAACCCCCCCCCAACTTTAAGGTGGTGGCGACTAAATATGTAAAACATTCCCCCAACAGCAGTAAGATGCAGTTCCAGAACAACTCAATCTTTGTGTGTTTGGGGGAAAGGAGTTTTCAGTATGTCAGGTGAATAATAAGAAACACCAGGAGAAGTTGATTGCCAAATGCATAGAAACCATCAAAAAGCACTGTGGGACCATTCCTTGTGGGGAAGATGCAGGAAAGGATCTGCATCCTAAGAGATGCTGTGAGTAAATCCAATGAAAGAGAAAGAGAGAGAAAGAGAATTCTTGGATATAATCACTCTTCATTTATTGGAAATGCAACAGGAGAGAGAGGGAGTGAAAGCTGGGCTACATCTGACTGTTTCTTATTCAGGTTGCTTGATAAGTTGTAACTGTGTACCTAAAGAATCTTAATACCAAAACCTTCTAATTTATACTGGAATAGGAAATGAACCTTGTTTAAAGGCAAATGCAAGCTGCGATTGCTGCATTTGTCAATTAAATACTATGAGTTTAGAATGCGCTTAAATAAGTTTCTTTTGAAAATCTGAGAAATGATCATTTCAGTTTCACAATTCAGGGAATTATGGTGAGACAGAGGATTCTGAAGCCATTGAGGGGATATCATCGGAATTAGTGACAGACTGATGGTAATCTGACTCTAGTGTAATCATCATCATCATCAGACCCCTTTTCCCTACATGGGGTCAAGGTATCGTGTTAACTGTCACCAACTCCCACCATTCAGTGCCGCACTCCTGCCTTCTTCAACACTCATGACTGACTGTCGCAGATCTTCTTTCACACAATCCATCCACCTCTTTGCTGGATGTCCTCACTTCCTCTTACCTTCTTCCTGTCTGTCCCAAATCTTCCTCACCAGATTGTCTTCTTTTCTGCACATGTTCAAACCACCGTAATCTGTTCTCTTTGATCTTTTCTGCAATTGGGGCTACTTTGGCTTCTGCCCTTATGTCCTCATTTCTTCGTCTGTCCCACAGTGTGCATACTATTCATCACCTCTAGCTTCTTCAACTGTTCTGCCTTTACTGCCTAGGTTTCTGTACCATACAGCAGTACTAGTCACACCACTGCCTTGTGCACCTTACTTTTCAGCTTCTTTGTCATCCTTTTGTCATAGTCTACACCTGACACTCTATGCCAGTTGGCTGCAGCCCCTCTGACTCTAGCTTTGACCTCTTCATTCAGACTTCCCTTCTCCTCATCCACCCCTCCCAGATATGTGAAGCTGTTTATCTGTTCCACTATCTTCCCTTCTGTCTCTATTCTCAGCTTCTTCTGATTTCTCCAGTTTGCTGCCATTACTACCATCTTATCTGTGCTTAGTTTCATCCCATGTGCCTTCAGTTTTGCATTCCATTCTCCTATCCTTTGCTGAAGTTCTAACTCAGAGTTTGCCTGTAATGCCACATCATCTGCTTATAGCAATTTTGTTGACCTGTCCCCTCCATCCTGCTGCTAATGTAGTCCATCACCAGTATGAACAGCAGTGGGCTCAGAGCTGAACCCTGATGTACACCCACTCCTACTTAGAACCCCCTCTGTGAGGCCAAGCACTGTTCATACTTGAGTCATTGGGTCCTTGTACGTAGCCTGCACTAATTCTACCAGTGTTTCTGGAACCTCAAACCACCACAGTACTGCCCAGATCAGCTTTCTTGGGACCTTGTCATATGCTTTCTCCGAGTGTAGGAATGCCCAGCTGGACTCTCTCCTCATCTGTAGCTTCTTCTCAAGTATCTGTCTCACTGCAAATTTCGGGTCAATTGTGCTGCATCCTAATCTGAATCTGAACTGCTCATCTCCCATCTTACATTCTACTGCTCTGCATATCTGTTTATCAGTCACCCTCTCCAGAATGTTTCATGCAATGTGAAAGGAGTTTGATGCCTCTGTACTGCCCACAGTTGTGGATGTCCCCTTTGTTCTTGTACACTGGCATGAGTATGCTTATTCTCCAGTCATCTGGGATATGCCTTTCTCTCCACACTGCTGTTAGTACCCTCAGGAGACATTTCTCCCCTATCTCACCCAGCAGCTTTATCATATCTGCTGTGACCTCATCTGAGCCTGCTGCTTTCCCTGACTCCATTTTCCCTAATGCTGTTCTTACTTCTTCTAGGGTGGGCTCCTCTTCTTCTTTCATCATAGGCTGTTTTGGGGGCTGTACAGCTTCTGTGGGGTTTTCTTCATTCAGAAGCTGCTAGAAATACTCCTTCAATCTGCCTTTGATGTCCAGTGGACTGGTGAGCAGGACGTTGCTGGCATCCCTTATGAAGGTGTCTGACTATCTTCTTTATCTTTCTGTCTTTGCCTTGCAACCTGATATAGTTTCGTTGTGCCACTTACTGAGTTAATTTCCAAAAGTTGGTAGATTGTCTCTCATGTCCTATTCTTTGCTATTGCAACTTTTTTCTTAACTTCTTTGTTAGCCAACCAGTAGTCCTTCCTAGCCTGGTCAGTCTTTTCTCTCTCCCACTTCTTCCTGCACTCCTTCTTTCTTTTGATGACTTCTTGGACTTCTGCATTCCGCCACCAGATTTCCTTATGTACCTAATTTCCATACCTTGCTCGGCCACATATCTTTTCTGTAGTCCTAACACATACTGCTTTTAGGCACTGCCATTCTTGTTCAACTTCACCTATTTTCACCTCTTCTTGGCTTGCTAGTGCCCTGAGTAATTTCTTGAACTGTTGTACTTTCTTTCTAGTCAACTTCCAGGTCTTCAGCCTGGTCTCTGTTGACTTTAGAGCCTTCTCTAACCACTGTTTGCAACTGATTGTGGCAACTAGTAGTTTATGCTGTGGGCCGACTGTTTCACTGGGATGACTTTGCAATCATGGATTGCTTTTCCTTAATAGGAGGAAGTCTATCTGAGTTCCATGTTGGCTACTCTTGTATGTCATCTTGCGACTATCTCTCTAACTCATGTGTTGACTACTATGAAGCCATTTGCCAGACAGAAGTCTAGAATGTCTTCTCCTTCTTTATTCTTGTTGCCCCACCCATGTGGACCCAGGCAGTCCTCATATCCTGTTCTGTCTGTCCCGATATGTGCATTCAAGTCACCCAGTATCAACACCAATTCATGTTGTCCTGCTTTATCTAGTAGGTCCTGCAGCTGCTGTCTGACCTTGCATTCCATGGCTCCATTCTATGGCCGACTGCTGTCGGGACTTAATGTAGTAAAGTGCAATCTCAGATTTGACATATTTAAGTAGCAAGGGTGTGTGGGGGTGCACCCCCCAAATGGGGGTGCAGGGGGCTTGCTCCCTGCTTATAATTGAAGGGTAATATTCTTCTGCATGTACTTGTGCTGGAATATAGTAAGTGTTGGTGTCCTGTGTGTGTTTAGTATTATGAGATTCAGTATTTTGAGTTTTCAGTATTTTGAACTTTCAGGACTTTGGTCTCAGGATTTTGGTCTTTCAGGATTTTGTAGTACTCCTACATATATATATATATATATATATATATATATATATATATATATATATATATATATATATGTGTGTGTCTGTGTGTGTCTGTGTGTGTCTGTGTGTGTCTGTGTGTGTGTGTGTGTGTGTGTGTGTGTGTGTGTGTGTGTGTGTGTGTGTATACACACACTACAAAATCAATGTAATCTATATAATCTCTCTTTATATATAAATATATCTTGGAAGAGAGATTTGTGTGTATACATATTTATATGTATATGTATGTACATATATGTATGTGTGTGTGTGTGTGTGTGTGTGTGTGTGTGTGTGTGTGTGTGTGTGTGTGTGTGTATATATATATATATATATATATATATATATATATATATATATGTACTATTGATGATTGAATACATTTAATGTCAACATCTACACACCAGTGTGAATGTTCCGAGAAACAGCTTACTACATGCAAAATGTATCATTTAAAAAACAAATAAATAACAAGTATATTAAAAGCAAAAGGAAGTTCACATAGATACATGTAGTGTAAGTGACATAGAAATAATAATGCTTTATTTGCATCTGCACTTGATACCAACCTTTAATTTGAATCAACGTTTTCCTAAGTTACCAGGACTTGGCTTGCAAAACATTAAGTATGGTTATATGTTTATAGCTTATTCAGATAAAAAGGCTATGAGTTCTGAGAATTTAACTTATTAATTTCTGTATCCTATTCTAATAAATGAGAAGTCTTTAAATTATGCGTCTTTAATGAAGTCTAGAAATATCTGTAAGAGAAAAATTAAAAAAATAAATGTAACTGAGGTTAAAGTAACATGCACACAGATAAATTTAATTCACATAAATTATAACAAAGATTTACTAGGAAGAATGATTTTCACAGAAAGATTATAATGGAAGATAGTTATTATTTCATTCTTCAATTCCTTCTTTGATAATTGCTTGATACAATTCAGGATCCCAGCAAAAAAAGAGAAAATAGTCCTGGCCAGTATGCCAATCCATTGCGGAATGCACATGCACACACACACACACACACACACACACACACACACACACACACGTATATGCACAACTGTGAAGGTCACACACATGCACACACCACACACACACACACACACACACACACACACACACACACACACACACACACACACGTGCGCGCATGCACATCTATGGGTAACTTGAAGAATCTTCATATTGGATCACCCAGGAATTCCCATATATTCCGAGGGAGGACATGCAAAGTCCACAAATCAGACAGCAAAGACAGAAAAAAAAAATTGGAAAACCAAGTGACATAAGACAGTTGAGATAACTACAATACCGCTAAGATAGTCCATATAACAATCATTGTTAGATAACTATATAATAATTGTTTTGACAACATCTGTAAAATTGGGAAGATGTTTGTACTCTCATTTATGAAAATGGAAACAAATTTATATCAGTACTTTATTAGATGATGTTCATTATACTCATATCACAATTTCAACTTTAACACTAAGTAACTTATCATCATAATTCTATGTACAATTCATATTTGTACTTTTCAAAAAAGACTTTGTTAAAGCAATTCCCAAGGAATATTCTGGCACAGTATATTACCTATCAACATTAAATTTGATTTAAAATATTTTACATTTCTTGAAGAAGAAGAAACAAAATTGGGGGGGGGATTATGGCATAATTACTGAATTTTGTCAGTTATTTTAAATAAAAATTGTACTTCACAAATTAATCTTATCACAACTTTTTATTATTGCTATTTCATAATAACTTGTTTATTTTCTCAAGCAGCACCTGTTCTTATAAAAAGAAGGGGAAATTAGCTTGGATTCTGCATACTACCTCTGACCATCTTATTATCAATTACTGGATAATGTTTTCTGTGAGTGATTACTGGATTCAGTTAAAAGTTTAATGATACCAGCTTAAAGGGCTTTGTCTGGGAAAAAATACAAGAAAAGTTAATAATATATTCAATACAAATGAACAAAATTTCAATTATTTGAGAGCCTAGTATTGTATTGTATGATACAATGAAAACATTTTAGCAATGTTCATTTTTACAGTACTGTGATTTTTCTTGATCTTTATGCCCATGTACTTAAGAATCTGTATATCTGAGCACACTAGCTACAGTGGCGCTAAGCAGCTTTAACATTTCTTTTCAAAAACGCCACCTGTGTAAGACAAAAGTGCCTATTTTTTACTTCTATTTTAATTTTTCTAACAACTTTTAACTATATGAATTTAGGGAGAAGTTACTAGGTTTCACAATAAAACATACTTATTCTGTTGATCTTTTTTACATGTGACTCTAGTCATAATTTTCCAAAAGTAGCAGAATGATTTGAGAAATACAAACACTAATTCCAAAATAATTAAAAAATATCTCATAAGTTTTTAATCAGCTTTCTCAAGATAACTGATGAACTGGCACCTCACCTAAGTGTCATGTTTAATCATAGCCTCACCTCAGGTTTCGTGCCCACTAAGTGGTGCAGAGCTACAGTTATCCCACTCCACAAGGGGGGGATCCACCTTGGATCTCGGAAACTACCATCCCATCAGTCTGACAAGCCTTATCTGCAAGGCCATGGAGCGTATTATCATGGAACTTATAAACAAAGTCATTGGCAACCTTCAAACACTGGACCCCACCCAGTTTGGGTTCGTGAAGGGCCGATCTTGTCTCCTGAACCTGACTGACTTCTTCAAATCAGTCTCCAGAGCCATGGACAAGGGTAAGGTGGTCCACACAGCCTATCTAGACCTTGCCAAGGCCTTTGACACCATCCCCCACTCTGGAATCATAGTAAACTTACTAAGCTGGGCATTAATCCCTACGTCACCCAATGGGTTGCTAACTGGCTTACTGATAGAACCCACACTGTAAAAGTAGCCAACTCCAAATCCAGCTCCAGACAAGTGACAAGTGGAGTACCTCAGGGTTCAGTCCTGGGACTGCTCTTGTTTGGTATCTACTTCTCTGAAGTACAGGCCAACACTAAGGGACTCTGGCTAACAAAGTTCACAGATGACTGCAAACTGGGAGCCATTATTGAATCCCCAAATGATGTGGATACTCTACAAAAGGGCCTTACAGAAACAGATGCTCGGTGCCAGAGCCATGGGCTCAAGCTCAATGCCAAGAAATGTATAGTTATCCCCTTTGGGGAAAAAAACATGTATCTGTGAATTACAATATAGGTGGCAGTACACTAAACACCGAAAGTGTGATAAGAGACTTAGAGACACAGGTGGACAGTGGTCTCACCTTTGATAACCACATTGCCACAACAGTCAGGAAATCCTTCTATGTGGCACACCTCATCACTAAGGGCTTTTCATCCAGAAAAAAGGAGGTCATTGTCCCACTGTACTCATCCCTCATTAGACCCATTATAGAATACAACACCCCGTTTGGTATGTACCTCTCAAGGCATCTGCAACAACTGGAAAGGCCGCAGAAATACCTCACTAAAAGAATCACAGGCCTAAAGCAGATACCCTATGCTGACCACCTTAAAAAACTCCAGCTATACTCTAACGCATATCGTCTACTCAGAGGCGATCTCTGCTTAACATACAAGGCCATGTCAAACCCAGAGCTGTTGGAAATGCTACACTTAAAGAAATCCCAATCCCTCAGAGCCACACGCTTCAGGGATCTAAACCTTGATATCATAATAAACAAAACATGCTGGAGGGATAGGTCCCTGACCCAGAGACTCCCCAAACTCTGGAATAGATTGCCGATAGATGTCAAGCAGAGTGCCTCTTTGGCCCTCTTCAAAATGAACCTTGACAATTGGATGGGAGAAAGGAAATTCACTCCAGAGATCATGTCAGTCGCCCTGCTAGACAGGGGTCCAGGGAAGTAAATAGTGTGGGAAGAAATAGCCAGGGAATTGTTATGGCTAGGCTTGTATAAGCCCTAGGGCTGATAGCCTAGTACCAACCTATGAACCTATGAACCTATAATTCAGGAGAAATACCCTCAGTCACAGTCTAAATTTCATTGTTACATATGGAACAGATTACTTTCAGATAATTAATTACTCAAAGATGAAGAACTATTCTTAGCTACATATTTCCTTACTGGTGTATATCAGTAAACTAGAAGATTATATAGTACTCTTTTTTTATTCTGCATGTATCTTCTTATGCAAACTTTTCTCAAATAGATAGATGTTACAAGAAAGTCCTTCACAAAATTTCTCTGACTGTGCAGCATGTCTTGGGCAATGTGGTATATACACAAACTGGTATTTTAAGAATAGGACTTATGCAAGAGCTCAGGGGTTTTCTTACTTCTGCTAGATTACAATGTGGAGCACCTAAAATGATTAACCTAGCAAAATGGACAATATAAAAAAACAGCTCGGAGAACAGAAATATTCATTCTATCAAATATAGTTTTAAACCATATAATATGGTATATTCAGGTTTTCCAACATATTCAGACCATATCCATCAATCTGCTTTTTTTCCAAAGAAGACAGAAAATATACACCTCTACTGAAACTCTTTTATCAAAATACAACAAAGCTTACTTGGGATAATATAATGGATTGGTTAATTGATGGCAAAACACTTCTACAACATATAGATCTTGGTCTAATAAATATATTTTCCTCATACAGTTTCTTAAATTTCCAGAATAAATGAACAAACTTAGATGGAACCCTTCACAGTAAACATTACTACAGTAAATAATTTCAGAAATAAGTACATATTCCAAAGGGCCTTGTGCTGAATGTTCAGTATCACAAGAATATGGCATGTCACAGAAATTAAACCAGGAAAGGCTAAATGGGATTATATATTTTACTTTAAAATTAATTTGGATTTTTGGTATAATACATTTATACTTACTAGGCTACTATATATATTTTTAATGGCTAGAAATATTTGCTGTCAATTGTATTTATTTAGTAAGTTAGTTATTTAGTTATTTATTTTGGAAAGGTTTGATCTGTAAATGGGGCCCGTGAAGATAATTACTATAGCATACATTAAATCTAAAGCAATCAATACCATCTACCAGAGTCCAAAATAAAATGAAACATTGGTTTGGGACACAGTTGCTATAGTCAAACAACACATAGGCTATTCCAAAAGAAGATGCATTTGCTTACGCTATGGAAGTGTGCAGATACAGAACAGTTCAGGACTTTTGAGGTGGAACTATGGCAACTGCCAGTTTCAAAATGATCAACTGAATCATTAAGTGATATACGGGTTCATGTAAAAACAAAACGGAGGGAGCCTACTTATTGTAGTCAGTTGCCATCATATATTCCATCATTCACAAATATAAAGGTTGTGTGGAAGTACACATATCAAGTTCTACAAAGTCCAAAACAACAATTACACTTCAGTGTGGCCTATATTTTATGGAGTTGTGAGGTGAAATTCCTACTGTATATAACTCTGCACACTGGTGCCCATGGTTATAGATACCATTGCACATTGATAATCATTAGGTGTGTTTCTCTTAGCCAAGGGATAAAAAGCATACAGTTTTCAATGTGTGTGTGTGTGTGTGTGTGTGTGTGTGTGTGTGTGTGTGTGTGTGTGTGTGTGTGTGTGCGCGCATGTATAAGCATGTGAGTACATGAGTTTGCACTCATCTGAGTACACATGCACGCGTGCTTGTAGGTGTATGTGTTGTGTGTGTGTGAGGTGTGTGTGTAAGTGCTGTGTGTGTGTGTGTGTGTGTGTGTGTGTGTGTGTGTGTGTGTGTGTGTGTGTGTGTGTGTGTGTGCATGTGTGTGTGTGTGTGTATGTGTGCATGCATTTGAGTATATGTGTGTGTGTGTGTGTGTGTGTGTGTGTGTGTGTGTGTGTGTGTGTGTGTGTGTGTGTGTGTGTGTGTAGTATGTGTCATATTGTGTTGTGTGCCATTTTATGGTTCTGTTCCCTGAATTTATTTTGTTCACTTTTTCTCATTTATCTCATTCATGCTTTACCACTACTGTGGGTATATGTATATATCTACACCATACCATATTGTACTACCATGTGCATAGTATATTAGTATATATATGCTCTGCACTCTTACACCAACCCCATACAATCTGCACAGGACATAGACCACATATGCAGGATAGTATATGCATGTACATCTTACCTATATGTACATATTATTATATACCCCTATGCTATCTTACACCACATTGTACACATCTACACTACCCCCATACCATGTGCACAAGATGTAGTATATTATGCTATCTTACACCAAGTTGTACACACTAACCCAATACCATGTCCAGAGTATATAGTATATTATGCTATCTTACACCATGATGTGCACATCTACACTACTCCCCATATCATGTGTACAGGATGTAGCAAATCATGCTATCTTACAACATGTTGTACACATCTACACTACCCCCATAGCATGTGCACAGGATGTACTATATCATGCCATCTTAAACAAAGTTGTACACATCTATAATACCCGAATACCATGTGAAAAGGATGCAATATATCATGTTATCTTACACCATGTTGTACACATCTACACTACCCCCATACCATGTGCATAGGATGTACTATATTATGCTATCTTACACCATGTTGTACACATCTACACTACCCCATACCATATGCACAGGATGCAGTATATTATGCTATCTTACACCATGTTGTACATAACTAAACTACCCCCATACCATGTGCATAGGATTTAGTATATCATGCTATCTTACACCATCTTGTACACATCGTTAATACCCCCATACCATGTGCACAGTATGTAGTATATGATGCTATTTTACACCATGATGTGCGCATGTATAATACCCCCATACCATGTGCACAGGATGCAATATATCATGCTATCATACACCATGTTGTACACATCTAGACTACCCCCATACCATGTGCACAGATGTAGTATATTATGCTATTTTACACCATGTTGTACACATCTAAACTACCCCCATACCTTGTGCACAGGATTTAGTATATCATGCTATCTTACACCATGTTGTACAGATCTACAATACCCTCATACCATGTGCACACTATGTAGTATACTATGCTATTTTACACCATGATGTGCACATCAACACTACCTCCCATAAGATGTGCATAGGATGTAGTATATTATGCTATCTTACATCATGTTGTACACAGCTGCAGTGATACCATGTGTACAGGATGCAGTATATTACTCTATCTTACACAATGTTGTACACATCTACACAACCCCCATACCATGTGCTCAGGATGTAGTATATTATGCTATCTTACACCATGTTGTACACATTGATACAACCCCCATAACATGTGCACATGATGTACTATATTATGCTATCTTACACCACATTGTAAACATCTACACTACCCTAATACCATGTCCAGAGTATATAGTATATTATATCTTACACCATGATGTGCACATCTACACTACTCCCCATACCATGTGTACAGGATGTAGTAAATAATACTATCTTGCACCATGTTGTACACATTGATACAACCCCCATAACATGTGCACAGGATGTACTATATTATGCTATCTTACACCACATTGTAAACATCTACAATACCCATCCATACCATGTGCACAGGGTGTAGTATGTTATGCTATCTTACACAATGTTGCACACATCTACACTACCCCCCCATAGCATGGGCACAAGATGTAGTATATCTTGCCATATTAAACCATGTTGTACACATCTACACTACTCCCCATACCATGCGTACTGGATGTAGTAAATCATGCTATGTTACACCATGTTGTACACATTTATACTACCCCCATAACATGTGCACAGGATGTACTATATTATGCTTATCTTACACCACAGTATACACATCTACACTGCCCCTCCATACCATGTGCAAAAGATGTAGTATATTATGCTACAAATAAAACAAAAAAAAGCAGAATCCAGACTAAATGTGAACTAATAACCAAAAATCCAAAGTCTGGAAGAACGAAGCAGGAGATTAGTAATTATATAAATATGGAGTAATAAATGGCTGGTGGCATCTGACAAAGTCGAACTGCTTTTTTGACGAAAACGCACTTGTTATGTGTTAAAGGTGTTTAAAGAAATGGTGTGGTTCTAGTTTGTCATTTTGACTCAATAAAGGATTGAAATTATTTGGCATCTCCTGCTTCGTTCTTCCAGACTTTGGATTTTTAGTATATTATGCTATCTTATACCATGTTGTACACATCTACACTACCCCCATAGCATGTGCACAGGATGTAGTATATCATGCCATCTTAAACCATGTTGTATACATCTACAATACCCCCATACCATATGAGCAGGATGTAGTATACCATGCTATCTTACACCATGCTGTACGCACCTACACTACCCCCATTCCATCTGCACAGGATGTAATATATTATGCTATCTTGCACCATGTTGCACACATCTGCACTAATACCATGTGTACAGGATGCAGTATATTATGTTATCTTACACAATGTTGTACACATCTACCCTACACCCATACCATGTGCACATGATATAGTATATTATGCTATTTTACACCATATTGTACACATTTACACTACCCCCATACCATGTGCGCAGGATTTAGTGTATCATGCTATATTACACCATGTTGTACACATCTACAATAACCCCATAACATGTGCACAGGATGTAGTATACTATGCTATATTATACCATGTAGTACACATCTACACTACCTCACATACCATGTGCATAGGATGTAGTATATTATGCTATCTTACACAATGTTGTACAACTCTACACTACCCCCATACCATGTGCACAAGAGGTAGTATATTATGCTATCTTATACTGTGTTATACACATGTGCATTACCCCTATATCATGTACACAGGATGTAATATATCACTCTATCTTACACCATGTTTGACACATCTGCACTAATACCATGTGTAGAGGATGCAGTATAGTATGCTATCTTAACAATTTTGTACACATCTACAATACCCCCATAACATGTGCACAGGATGTAGTATATTATGTTATCTTATACCATGTAGTACACATCTATACTACCTCACATTCCATGTGCACAGGATGTAGTATATTATGCTATCTTACACCATGTTGTACACACCTACACTACCCCCCAATCAATGTGCACAGGATGTAGTATATTATGCTATCTTAGACCATGTTGTACACATCTAAACTAACCCAATACCATGTGCACAGGATGCAGTATTTTATGCTGTCTCAAACCATGTTTTACATATTTGCATTAATGCCATGCACACAGGATGTAGTATATTATGATATCTTAGATCATGTTGTACGCACATACACTACACCCCCATGCCATGTGCAGAGGATGTAGTATATTATGCTATCATACACAATGTCATACACAGCTAAACTACCCCCATACCATGTGCACAGTATATAGAATATTATGCTTTCTTGCAATGTGTTGTAAACATCTACACTACCCCATACCATGTACACATTATGCAGTATATTACGCTGTCTTACACAATGCTGTACACATCTACACTACCCCCATGCCATTTGCACAGTATGCAGTATATTATGCTGTCTTACACAATGTTGTACACACCTACACTACCCCCATACCATGTGCACAGGATGTAGTATATTATAATATATTAGACCATGTTGTACACACCTACACTACCCGCCATATCTTGTGCAGAGTATATAGTATATTAGGCTATCTTTCACCATGTTGTACATGTGTACACTACCCCCATACCATGTGCATAGGATATAGTATATTATGCTATCTCACACCATGTTGTACACATTTGCATAAATACCATGCACACAGGATATTGTATATTATGTTATCTTAGACCATGTTGTGCACACCTATACTACAAAGTCTATATTAGAATCCTGCTGAGCATGGAGCCATCTTTAAATTTCTAGTCTCCCAGCAGGACACAAGTGCTTTCAGCAATTACATTCTGCTAGCCGGTAAGCCATTAGACCTCAGGAATTTGTTTTAAAAGTGTTCAGATTTGTAAAGTAATACTTACTTTTTTCTCTTGCCTTGGTTGGCTCTGGCTCTGCCCCGCTCCGTTCGCCCTTGCTAACGCTCGGGCTCTCTCCACTCCCCTGCCCTGCCCCCTATTCCCTCCCGCCCCCACTACCTCTACATTTATAGTGATCATAGCCACACCAACAGCTCACCCTCACATCACCTCCACCAATCACAGCTCCTCAAGTCATATCACATTAAACCACACCAACTTGCTCCACACAAAATACTCCCAATCACTCTCATTCCCACTAGGCATTGTTTGCATCACCCACATTACTTCCTCATCCACATATAGTGCAACCCTATAATTCCTATTCAGACCCCCCCACCTAGAAACAACATAAACTTTATAACCATGACTATCACACAACTAAATCTAGTCTGTCTTCTCATAATTCTTTACAACACCACAAGTTATCACTCTAGCAATATCCCTAAACTTAGTAGCACAACACTGCATTATGCACTCTCATACACAGGCACCACACATTATAATAATATTTGCCCACACTTATTCAAGAACTGCATAACGGACCAATTCAGAACTAAACACATATGCTCTCATTCCTACTCCAAAAAAACACAATACTTTCTCACACTCCTCACCAAACTCCAACATCTGTATAACCATTTTAACTCCAGGCTCACCATAAGTGGGGATATCCACCCCAACCCAGGCCCAAATCCATCCTGTCCAACACAAACTGCTCAAACACAAATGTCAGAACATAGCACCTCCACTTTCTTCATCCCTGGGCAAATCAACAACAGCAGCAAAACCAACCATCTTTTAATGCTAAATATTAATATTAGAAGTATCAAAAATAAAATACCTGAACTCCAGGCCACAATAGCACACTACTCCCCAGACATAGTTGCTTTAACAGAAACCTGGCTAAATAAAAACATAGCTAACTCAGAAGTTCTCCCTACCGGCTACAGTATCATTAGACAAGACAGACCACTTCGTAAAGGGGGTGGAACTGCCTTACTCTACAAGTCCAACTTAACTGTCCGTCAATTACCAAACTCCTACCCCTCCCCCAATAATTGGGACATACTTATCTCACAACTTCAACTTCAACTTCACCCTAAAAAGGTCATCACCATAATTGTGATCTATATTCCACCTGGTAATACACCTGCTAGCCTTGAAGACTTCTTATCCTGGTGTTCTTCCACATACTCACAAGAAACCCTTATTCTGGGGGACTTCAACCTAGATTGGTTCACCTGTATATCAGAACCACCAAGTAATCTAATAAATCTCCATGGCTACCAGCAGCTAGTCCAAATTCCAACTAGGTGTGATAAAAAATCTAAAAGGGAATCCATCCTTGACTGGGTCCTAACTAGCAACCCTACATTGTACCCTCACACAGGCAGTCTCCCAGACACCTTAAGTGACCACAACATAATATACTTTATACGTAGTAGAACAAGCATATGCAAAACCACTAACTATATATCCACTAGAAACACAAAAAATTATCTCCTGAGGTCCTCCACACTTTACTGTGTAACTGTGACT